>NC_045543.1:130656004-130964073 GCF_009769535.1 Thamnophis elegans | reverse complement strand
GCCGAGGGCGGGGGGGTCTTTTGAGGGGAGATGGGGGGTGCGCGATTTTGGCGCGCGTGCGCCCTCTGCGGGCATGGGTGGGGGGCTGAGAGGAGTCTAATGGTAGCGCAGGAAAGGGGAGGGTATGAGCGCCGCCTGAGGTGGTGAGGGGCAGTCGCCAGATTCAGGCCGCCGCTGCCGCTATTGCAGCGCACGGTGGAAAAGTGGCGGTCTTGCCCACCCCTTCCCTGCCTCCCGCCCGCTCCAGTTGCCGCAGCCAGGGATGGGGGCTCGGTGCCTGAAGTCTCTTGCCTCTCTTCCAAAATTTCGCCAACGGGCATCGGTGAAGCGCGCTCTTTCTCTTCCTCACAAAACACATTTCCTTTCCCCCCACGCGTAGTTATTGGCGATATGGACTCTTGGACTCTTACCCAGCCAGATCAGTATCAAACATTTCCCTGACCTCAGCAGAAGCGAGGTTTTTTCTTCTCCTTTCTCTCCTTAATACTGTATTCTTTTTACATTGCTATCCTCTGGCTTATTTAATTTTGCCCTTGCTCTTTTTATCTTTGACCTTGATTAATTCAGCTGTTTATTCCTTAAAATCTACATACAAAATGGAAGGTGGGATATGATTCAGGTGTTGAATTGGGAAGGTGGATTTAAAACAATGCCCCCCCACCCCTGCGCGCGCTCAGCGGGCCACGGTAAAATTATCAAAGGCTGACTGGTCCGCGGCAATAAAAAGGTTCGGGACCACTGGGTTAAGGGTTAGGATTAGGTTTAGCGTTAGATTAAGGGTTAGGTTTAGGGTTAGGTTTAGGGTTATGTTAAGGGTTAGGTTTAGGGTTAGGTTTAGGATTAGGTTTAGGGGGGTTAGGTTTAGGTTTAGGGGTTAATTTTAGGTTTAGCGTTTACAGCGTGCTTTTTTCTCCGCGCTGTTGTTGCGCTGTGATGACGTCAGCTATGCGGTTTCGTCGAGCGCCCTTTAGTCGAACGCGGTTTTGTGGTGGAACCATTAGCATCAGGATTGGGCCCAGTCATAGTATTCCTTGTGACACTGTATGGAAGGGAAACCTGGATTTTGAAGAAGCAGGGTAAGAAAAGTATTAACACTTGTACTTTGGTGTTGTAGAAGACTCCAGAGAATACTATGGTCAGACCACAAAACAAACAAATGGATCATCAAATCAATCAATCAATCAATTGAGCATTTCACAAATGACCAAATTCAAAGGATCCTACTTTGGACACATTATAAGAAGACCCAACTCTCTGGAGAAGGCTCCAATGGTGAGAAAGGTGGAAGGAAAGAGAAGATGATGACTAGCAACAAGGCAGAAGGACAATGGCAATGGATGCATCATTGGAACACGGGTAGGTTCCGGCTGCTGCTACTGCCGGTTTTCTCAGAGATGTGTCCACATTCACACTTGATGTGCGCTATATGCACATGCACAGTTCTAAAAATTGCTTCTGTGCCTGCGCAGAAGCAAAAACAAGATGGTGGCAATGATAGCGCTGCCGAGAGAACCAGTTTGGGGGCGTGGCATGGCGAGTTACTACCTATTCAGTCAAACCGGTCCAAACTGGTAGGAACCCACCTCTGCATTGAAAGATCTGAAAGATCAGGTTAGGGACAAATCATCATGGATAACATATCAATGAATTGATGGCCCCCAATATGTTAGGACTCAACAATGAATTGATGGCCCACAATCAATCAATCAATTCAACAGTCAACCAATCCAATGTGTGAAGCTATGGTAATTCAGCAAAATTAGGAGATTGACAGGACAGGGAACAACAACTTCAATCACTGAAATAGTCTGGCAATTGTAAAATGTTTAGGATGGGGTTCAGAGGCTCTGTTTTAAAAGTAGAAGGCAGTTAAAGAGAAGAAGCAAGAGTAGTTCTTCTGATTAGCTTTCCTTTTCAACTATTAACAATGAAGTTATCCTGATTCATTGTGTGGGAGGATGAAAAAACATTATTATCACAATCACTATAGCAGTCACACCAGAGGTGGGTTGCTGCCACCCCTGAGTCACACGGTCCTATTTTTAAGAAGACAATAAAAAAAGATTTTAAAAGTTTTCTATTTTGCAAAGAAACAAACAAACAGTTGGCATTGGTATCTGGGTTTGACATTACAAATCAGTAGTAAGTTTAGGTTTGCAAAATGGAATTGAAGCTGTATAGGAGAACTTCATCACTTAACCCAGAGTTCCAAAATCAAAATCATTATCATAGATAGTGGTTTCTGACTCATCAACCTACAGGAAGAATTACATCAATTAAAAAAGAGCAAGAATTTACTTAATGCTTGCCTAAACAGATGTACATGAAAATACAAAAGACTCAACTAGAGATCAAAAGTCTATGGCAAGATAATTTTTTTTGTCTGCACAATCTTTTGTCTGCTTCAGTAAGAAAGATTGATGGGCAACATCAAGGCTCCTTACTTTCAAAACAATCTTTCCTTCTTTGTCTGCGATTTTACTTCTTTTTTGTTATTTGACCGTAATAAAGTTTGTTGTTGAGACATAGATTGGTCTGCATTTCAAAGAGAGGAATTCCCTTTGTAAGTAGCCACCCAATATTCACTTCCTCCATCATCCACAAATGATATGTTATTCTTTGGCTGGTTGTGACAAATGAGGGCACAGTATTCTCTTAGAAGATGTGTGAAAGTAACCAGAATGTTTACAGCACCACAAGAAAACTTTTACCACTAAAAATATTTGATCATGCTGTTTGAGCTAAAATGACCACCCAGATGTTCCTGCAGATTCATGTAAAATCAGAATCAGCTCGCACTGTGTCACAAAGCTGGCCAAATTTGAATTTTGCTAAACCACAAACGCATTCCATTTCAAACAGGCAAAACCCAGCCTATTTTAAATTGACTTGACTAATGTTCAGCATACAAAGAGAACCAGGCCTTTCATTTTGTATCTTTAGGGGTACCTTCGTAACAATCTCCAACACAAAATGTCCTAGTCCTTTTAAAAATGTATTTATTTTCTATTCTATTTATTTGTTAAACTATCAGCTGATTGAAGAATGAATGAAAGGAAGGAAGGAAGGAAGGAAGGAAGGAAGGAAGGAATATCAAAACGTATTCATTTATTCATTTGATGTACCTCATCTTAACTCCTGAAGGAAAAATGAATGAATGAATGTCTAAATTTTGGCTACAAACAGTTCTTATGCTATTGCCTGAGAACACTAACCTTGAAGGCAGAACCTGCCTTGAAAGCAATTACTGCATCAATTTCTGACTGATGAGATCCAAAGTAGGCCCTTTCCCCTGAAATGATTTGGGACAGGTTAGTCCCATTTGGATAAGGCTTCAGGTATCCTGAGCCCATGCCGTCAGGACTTTAAAGGTGATGACTAACACCTTGAATTGGACCTGGAAGCAAACTGGCAGCAAGTGCAGCTCACATAACAATGGTATCATATCTGCCACCTGAGGGACCTCGAGTCCATCTGTCATCAGGAGTGGACCATTTCAATAAGACCAGGGGTAGGTTGCTACATCATTACTGCACACCCTAAACATTTATACCAAAAAAGTTCTGCGCATGTGCAGGACATTAGAAAAGGGGGGGAAATTACATTTCTGCAATGGAGCTTGTTCTGTGCATCCGCAGAACCAAAAATCAAGATGGCGCTGCCGACAATGGAACCAGTTCGGGTGCGTTGGCGGCTGAGTTACTGCCTTCTCAGCTGAACAAGTCTGAACTGATAGGAACCCATCTTTGGTCCAGCCTGCCTTCTGAGGAGGCAGCCCTGAAAAATCTCAAGGACATCAGGATATGATTGACTCACGATAAAGTGGATAACGACAGATCTCCCACCAAATGATGTTGCCACTGCTCAGACAAGAAGATCATGTCTAGAGTGTGTCCATTGTCCTGAGTCAGGCCTTGGATGGCCTGGGATAGGCTCATGGCCATCATGGTGGCCATGAACTCCTGAGCCGCTTCTGAGGCTTATCTCAGGGAGGGCAGATTGATATCCCCCAAGCCATGGGAAATTTCATTGCCAAGCAGCTCAGGCAGGGAGGTTGCTACTAAATGTATAGCAGCCTTTTCGACTTTAGTTCGTGTTGAGAGATGTTATCGATTTCATTCTACTCCAGCCTTGTTTCAGATTTGCTTTTGGGATGAGAGCAGCAATGAATCTGTTTACATATGAATTATGCTAACTGGGGGATGAGAAGTTCTAGCTCTGCCTTCTCAGATGCATTATCCTTTGGATTCGGAAAGATCTCTGAACAAAACGACTTGTGCCTCCCCTTTTCTCCACTAATGGTTTCTCTTATTTCAGGGGTGTCAAACTCAAGGCCCAGCGGCCGAATCCAGCCCATGGGGTGCTTTGATCTGGCCCACAGAGCCACCCTGGAAACAGTGAAGGACTGGCCCGCAGTGCCTCTGCCAGCAAAAATGGAGCAGAGGATTGCAGAAGGCTGTCACAGCCAAAAATGGAGCTCAGGAGCCGGTTTTCTCTGGCAGAGAACTCGGGCCACCACAGGAGCCCCCGGCACGAGTGATATCAAGTTGGCCACACCCACCCTGGCCACACCCACCCCAGCCACATACCCCAAGGTCAAACACAAACCCTGTTGCGGCCCTCATTGAAATCGAGTTTGACACCCCTGTCCTATTGGTTTCTTACAAGTTATCAATTGTGGTTTGTAACTTATGATTAACTATTGTAGTCATGATTATGACCTATGACCTATTAATTGCTGTTTATATGAACACTGAGAACTTATGCACTGGAGATAAATTAGGAATGTGGTTTGGACCACCCATCCAATCACCGCTGTATTTTTGGGACACAATAAAACAATCCTACCTCTCAGTGGTGGGTTCCGGATTCTGTTCCAACCGGTACGGTTGGAACGGCCCCGGTGTGACCCACATGGATGTGCGCACTGCACGCGCACACGTGTGTGGCACGCACATGCGTCGTACTTGCCTGAGACGTTTCCGCAAGCCTCCACGATGCTCCAGCTGCTCGGCGGAGCGTTGCGTAGGTGCCGTATACACCATGCATGTGTGCAGAAGTGCCAAAGGCTTAAAGCACAGGTAAGGAGCTCGGGTGGGTGGGTGGGCCCTTCAGAGCACAGTACCGGAATGGTACCCGGTGCTCCAGGCAGGCTCCGGTACACCCGCCTGCAACCCACCACTGCTACCTCTCCTATCATTGAATCCTATTTCCGTAGTGTCAGGCCTGCAATTATACTCCTTTTAGAATTTTGGCCTGCCACACTTTCTCTTATTTCATTATGCTGTTTCTTTAGTATAGTTGATGGGAGGGGGGAATAGACAGGAGTAAAATTGTGGAATGTATTGTTATCATTCTTTTCTAGAAGCCAAGGTCGTCTTTTGTCTCTGCACTAGTACACCTGACTGGAAGCAGCTGGGTGTGGATGCCAGCGTGGAAGAAGAAGATTGGACCATGTGGTGGATTGTGGGTGTGGAGACAAGATCATGAACTTTTAACTGGGTGGAATTCTGATGTCATTTCCAGTATTGGGATTTCATAGCATAATGCCAAGATGTCTGATTTATTAAATTGGAACTTTAAGGATCGTTTTGCCTTTGACTCTGATTTAATTCTACATGATACTTGGAACGCTGACACGTAGATGATTCAAAGTGAGGGGTCCTTGATGCTCTCTGAGCTTTCTTGTTTTCTTGCAGACAATGGTACACTGAAGATGTTACCTAGTTTGAGTAATAAAATGCCTGCAAGAAACCAAGCAAACTCAGACAGCACCAAGGACTCCTCATGTCAATCCTGAGCTTCAAATATTCTCCTTTATTATGATTCCAAGTACCAGTTATTATCACTCAAGTTCTAAATGCTTGACTCTAAGGCAGGGGTGTCAAACTCAAGTCCCCCGGGCCAGATGTGGCCCGCGATGTGATCAAGTCCAGCGCAGTGGGGCTGTCCTGGAAAATGTAAGAGGCCAGTACAATCACTTTGGCCTGGTCTACCCATGTCATTTTGGCCCATTTTACCTGTGTTGTTTCAGCCCGGACATCACAGACATCACTTCTGCTCAGTCTACCCATGTTGCTTCAGCCTGGTCTACCCAATCCAAAGTGGAAACATCGGGCCATCATAACTTCAGCCCAATCTACCCAGTGCGAAGAGGGAGCAAGCAGTTTGGGGAGTGGTATGAAGCTGGTCATGCACACCCAGTCAGCCACGCCCCATGAGTGGCACCCAGTTGGCCACACTCACCCAGTCAGGTTCCCCTCCCCCCAAGGTCAACCACTGCCCTGATGTGGCCTTCAATGAAATTGAGTTTGACACCCCCTGCTCTAAGGCATGCCAAGGAAGACTTTACTCCATATCAGACTAAACCCTGATTTATGAAGGGGGGGGGGTTGTTTTTGCACCCTGAAGTTGATGGCTAGAGGTTATTAAGGACCCATGGAAGAGTCATTTCTACTTGCCAAGTATTATTCTATGGGTACTTCCTTTTGGTCCTTTGTTAACTTCTCTGAGAAGATTCACATGGTCTTTTATATTTAAACTTAAGTAGAATATTTTTATTCAATTCCATATGTACTCTTCCTCTTTGACAAACCCAAAGACAACACAGCAAGATCCAACTGAGTTCAATCCTTCATTTGCGTGCACCTAATGGATAGAATCTTGCCAAACTAAAGCTATATCTTAAAATCTACTAGCTACATCCTGGAAAATTCTAGGGTGTGACTATGCCAAACTTCTTCATCCAGCTCTCGACTGCCCAGTTTCTTAATTTGAATCTCTCTCTGGGAAACCTCTGTATTGTCAGAGCTTTCCTCCTCCACTGCTTCCCCAGGTACACATTCCATCACAATATTTTTGCTTAACACATTTTTAACTGTTTAGTTGTTTATTATTTTATCATTATTTGATTGCTTGGAATTCTATCTCTGCAAGAGCAGAAGCAAAATAGAAATTATTCTAAGGCAGTGACATCTTAAGTTCAGGGACGTGCAGTCACTAGAAGCAAGGGAGGCGGGGCCTCACCAGTCTCCTCAGAGAAAGGAAAGGATTTTAAATAATTTTCTTAAAATAATTAAAGCCAGGGTAGTTGCTACCAGATTTCAAGTCACAGTGGCTTGATGTCTGCTCTCAGTATTAACTAGGAGGAGGCCAGGGAACTAGGGGTCTCTTTTGCATAAGGAATTTTTCACCTTTTAAGAGTTAAGCAAGGGTTAACAAGCAAAGAATTCCTTATGCAAATGAGGCACGTATTCTCTCGCCTCCTGTAGAGGGCACTTTTAGAGGCTTTTTAGAGTTCTCTGGGAGCAACTAGCTCAGTCTGACAGAGCTCTGGCTTTTCAAGAGGGGAGGGCAGGACAGGGCAGGGAGAAGCAGAGTTGAAATTGTCTCTGAAACAGCTGGAAAAGGTGTGTGGGGGGAGGGGGGAGGAATTCAAAAAGTTTGATCAGAAGGCAGCAGGGGAAGGGGCGGTATGGCAGAGGAGCTGCTTTCAAGCCTTTGGAAAATATATCCAATCCAACTTCTGTGTTTGTGTTTGAGAGTGAGTGAATGAGAGAGGGATCGAAGTTCTCTGTGTGCGTATGTCTGTTTGAGAGAGGGGGAGGGAGGGAGGGAGAGAGGGAGGAAGGAGGGGGAGGGAGAAGAAAAAGAATGGGAAAACTTATTTTGCAAGGGGGGAAAATGCTGTCGCTTTAAATCGGAACTGAGCATGCCTGGCTGTGGAATTCTGGGAGTTGAAGTCCACAAGTCTAAAAAGTGCCTCACCAGGGCTAAAGCTGACCGCACGTCACTGCTTAAGTTCCTATTAATACTTATCCTCTTAAGTTTCTATTAATACCTATCCTCAGCTTCTGTGCTGGCAGTTTATTTATTTATTTCTATTTATTTGAAGTGTTTATATCCTATTCCTCAGCCAGAAAAGCTTTTATAATAATAACAACCAAAGAGTTTTTTGGCTTCTGGCTTACAAGCTAAAAAGGTTTAACACAGAAGGAACAAAGGATCAGGACAGAAGAGAACAAATGTGACTCAGTCATCAATTCTTAATGTTTCTGCTTCATTATAAAAATCCTAGATGTTGAGGATTTCACACCTGCCCATTTCACTTTTTATAGACCACTAGTTGAGAAACCAGCATTGCCCAGGTATTTATTTATAGGGGAAAAATATCTGGACCAAACATAATTTCTAATGTTGGAAACCCATGTGGAGTACTGTGAAGCCGTTACCATGGCAACTCCACTGCGCTGTACAATAGAAGCCATTTTACAGCAATACAGTAGAAGCCATTTTAAGGCACAACAGGTTGTATCTTAACAGAGCACATACCCTGAGGGGTCTTAGGGGTGTCTCTCCCCCCCCCCAGTATTTGTTTCCAGAGAGTAGGTGATCTGTGTACCATGTTTGGTTGAAATTGCTCAAGGTGTTCCAGAGTTATGCTGGAATATACACACAAAACAGCCATTTCGTTTCAGGCCATGTCAAGTTGTCCTAAATCCCGTTTCAGACAAATGGTTGTCCAATTTCTTCTTTAAAAAGCTCCAGTGTTTTGCTCATAGCGGTTTCTGTTTACTTCCATGGGATTTTCACAAGAAAATTTTGCCATGGACTTTTTCAACATAATTACAGTCTACAGCTTCATATTCTGTTATTCTTGTAAATAGAATCTTGTGGCAAAAATCTTTCTAACTCAATTAAGAAGACATAAAATGACATCAATAGAGAAAGGAATAGAGCGTTATTAATGTTTGTCGGGGGAGGTTAATAAAAAGACAAACATTTTAGCACTTGTTTGTGGCTGAATAAATATATGAGCCACAGGGCAAGCCAACTAGGACTGAACCTATAAACTGGAAACCGTGTTTTCTTTATTAATTCTGAAATAAGATTTTTAGGTGGCTTTCTAATTAAAATATTCCCTCTAACTAAGATGAAAGAAGATGGCATTTCCTGAAATTAAGACTGTAATATATTTGAATCGCTTTCCCCCCTAACTTGATATAGCTGTACAGCAGTGTTTCTCAACCTTGGCGACTTTAAGTCCTATGGACTTCAACTCCCAGAATCCCCCAGCCAGCATTCTGGGAGCTGAAGTCCACAGGACTTAAAGTTGCCAAGGTTGAGAAACACTGCAATACAGGAAGTCCTCAACTTACAAAAGTTCATATAGTGATCTGTTCTGACCCCCCCTCCGTACGGTGAGTCACGCTGACACAAGATTACTGCTAGACAATTTATTCACAGTAAATTAACACACCGACAAGACTTTGGCAGCAACCCAGACTTCCACAGATTAAAATACACACAAGAGCTTCTCCAGCTTTAGTATAACAGTTGTGCCCTGCAAAAAGCCTCCTCCCAAAGTCTCTTCTTATATACCCTCTTGGGAGGAGCCTAATCACAACCACCTGGCCCCAATTATCTTCTATATCTCTGTAGTTGCTGTCGGCGCTTATCTGCCCATCTTTGCCTGGCATCCGGGACCACCTCCCTTAGCTCCTCCCCACTGCTCTAGGGCCTGACGTCAGGGACCAACTCCCTTTGGCTTTCACCACTGCTCCATGCCCCAAGAGCCTCCTGGTGGCCAATCAGCCTCTCTGGTCCCTGCTCGGAGTCTGAACCCTCTCCAGGGTCCTCCACATCTTCCAGAGCCGACTCATAGGGTCCCTCGCTATCGGAGTCTGTTTGCAGCTCCAACAACTTCTGCTGGGCCACAACAGTGACCATTCAAAGTTACAACGGCACTGAAAAAAGTGACTAATGACCGTTTTTGACAGTTGTGACCTTTGCCGCATCCCCATGGTCTTGTGATCATAAGATGCTTGGCAACTGACTCATATTTATGATGATTGCAGTGTCTCCGGGGTCTTGGGATCACCTTTTGCAACCTTCTGACAAGCAAAATCAACGGGGAAGCCAGATTCACTTAATAACCAGGTTACTAGATTTTCAGCTGCAGTGATTCATTTAACAACGGTGGCAAGAAAAGTTGTAAAATGGGGCAAAACTCATTTAACAAATGCCTCACTTAACAATGTAAATTTTGTGCGCAATGTGGTTGTAAGTCAATGACAATCTGTAATTAATTCTCATGGCCTAAAACAGGGGTCCCCAACCTTTTGGACCTCAGAGACCATTAAATTCATAATTTTAAATCCCATGGACCACTAATATGATCTGGCTAATGACTGGCTGGGTGGGTGTGGCTAGGTGATCACGTGACTGGGTGAGTGTGGCCAACTTGGTGTCATTCATGTTGGGGGGGGGCGCCTCGCTGGCCTCTACTCACTCCTCCCCTGCCAGACACTCCTCGCCTCCCCACCCGGGCTCCTTAGGGCCCCAACAGGAAGCAGTTGTTGGAGCTAAGCAGCCACCACAAGAAAGAGTTGGCAAAACAACTCAGTTCAAATTGGATCTGACTGAGAAAGAGGCTCAGCAGAGGCACCTCACTGAGAACTACAAGCATAGGTTTTCCAAGCAGAGGGAAGACATGTGGGAGTGCCAGGTAGTGGCGCCTGGAGCAGGGGTGGGTTCCTGCCGGTTCTAACCTCTTCTATAGAAGAGGTTCCACAAATCTACAGTGCCGTTTAGAACCGGTTCCAGCTCCCTCCTCCTGCCCGTCCACACATCATCAAGATGAAGAGTGAGAGGAGGAATTCTGGGAGTTGAAGTCCACAAGTCTTAAAGCTGTCAAGTTTGAACACCCCTTGGGGTTTTTTTTCTAAAGGGCTAGGGGTGCAAGGGTTTTGTAACCTGACAGCTTTAAGACTTGCACGCTTCAATGCCAGAGTTCCTGAGCCAACATTTTGGTTGCTAAGCAAGAGAGTTGTTAAATGAGTTTCACCACATTTTACAAGTTGGCCATGCCCACCCAGTCACATGATTGTCAAGCCACTCCCACTCAGTCACATGGCCGGCAAGCCACTCCTACCCAGTCACATGGCTGGCAAGCCACTCCCACAAAGTAGGCCACACCTACAGAAGAGGTTCTAAAATATTTTGAAACCCACCACTGGCCTGGAGGCTCAGTGGGCTGAGATGGTCAACCAGTCCCAGGTCATGAATCAGTCCCACTGGGACAAGACCTTCCGGCTCTGTGCTACCAGCGGTGCTTTCCTCCAGCCTCCAGCCAAAGCCCCACACCAGGAGGATGAAGCAGACCCCAAGTCAGAATTTCTGCCCCTCTCTGACCCACACAAAATCTCCCTGAAGCAGGAGACTCTCTGCAGCAACACAAATGTTCATTGCACATATCTGGCCCAGGGGGCGTAGTGTGAGCATCCCTGATTTAGTGCAATATAAAAAATGCAAATAATTTTTCTGAGCACCACCAAAATGTTCTTGCGGACCACCAGTGGTCCACAGACCGCCAATTGGTGACCGCTGGCCTAAAAGACATGTCCATTAGCACCTGAAGTATTAATGGCTAGCTACCCATAAACTGCCTGTGTCAGAGGTCACTCTGACTTCTTTTCAATAACCATTGCGCTAATATTTGGATAGCAAGCTCCAAAGCTCTGTCTGGCAAATTTATGCCTCCCTTTTGCTGGTATCAAGGTGAATATTAAAATAGTGATTCACTACCCCGGATTGTAAATTTAGAAAGTGGAAGTGAACTTGTGTTTAGAATAAAAAGCCCTTAAAAATTGTTGTGGAATGATATATTTATTGACTTTCTGTGAGAAGAAATCGCCACGATGTAGAAAAGATGTGGAGACTGTAGAAAGAGTGCAGAGAAGAGCAACAGAGAAGATTAGGGGACTGGAGACTAAAAGATATGAAGAACGGTTGCAGGAACTGGGTATGTCTAGTTTAATAGAAAGAAGGTCTAGGGGAGACATGATAACAGTGTTCCAATATCTCAGGGGTTGCCACAAAGAAGAGGGAGTCAAACTATTCTCCAAGGCACTTGAGTGTAGAACAAGAAGCAATGGGTGGAAACTAATCAAGGAGAGAAGCAACTTAGAACTGAGGAGAAATTTCCTGACAGTTAGAACAATTAATCAGTGGAACAGAAGTTGCCTCCAGAAGTTGTGAATGCCCCAACACTGAAAGTCTTTAAAAAGATGTTGGATAGCCATTTGTCTGAAATGGGATAGTGTTTCCTGCCTAGGCAGGGGGTTGAACTAGAAGACCTCCAAGGTCCCTTCCAACTCTGCTATTGTATTGTATTGTATAAATCAAACAGTCAACTCCAAGAATTAGAATGATCTACCTCCAAATTCAATTATTAATTAAGAAAAAGTAGATATAAGAGATTCAGATTTTGGTTCTGTAGAAAGTTAGCACCCACGCCTCTCCTAGAAGAATGACATATTGTGAGAAATATTAAAAAGGCAGAATATTACATTTCCCTGGATGAGAAATGGAGAAACATGCTCTTGGAAAGCAGCCCCCAACACTGCTTATAGCCCCAGTAGATATTTTGTGCCCAGCCTGTCTACAAAACAAGAGGCCTTCAGCTTCAGGGAGAAGGGATTAAGACATGACCCTTCAGACAATGGTGAGATTCATTTTTTTTTACTACCGGTTCTGTGGGCATGGCTTGGTGGGCATGGCAT
Organism: Thamnophis elegans; assembly: GCF_009769535.1. Lineage (NCBI taxonomy): Eukaryota > Metazoa > Chordata > Lepidosauria > Squamata > Natricidae > Thamnophis > Thamnophis elegans. The sequence goes on along the minus strand of NC_045543.1, from coordinate 130,951,510 downwards.
GGCTTGGTGGGTGTGACATGGCTTGGTGGGTGTGGCTTGGTGGGCGTGGCAGGGGAAGTATACTGTAAAATCTCCATTCCCTCCCCACTCCAGGGGAAGGTTACTGCAAAATCCCCATGTCCTCCCAATCAGCTGGGACTCGGGAGGCAGGGAATAGATGGGGGCGGGGCCAGTCAGAGGTAGTATTTACCACTTCTCCGAACTACTCAAAATTTCTGCTATTGGTTCTCCAGAACTGGTCAGAACCTGCTGAATACCAACTCTGCCTTCAGGACATAATAGGATTAACCCAACTACGACAAAGAGCTCAATACATTGCACAATCTCCTAAGGACATTGCATCACCCTCAGCAAACTTCAACCAAACCTAGCTCAGACAAACTCCTAGGGTTTGTACATGACCCCATGGGAGTCCGACAACAGCCAATAGAATACATGTTCTTTCACAGGAACAGCAAGTTCAAGTGCAAAGCCCAAGAGAAGGTATAAATACCCGCCTGAAATCTCAACTCCAAGTGGTCAGCTGACCAGGACCTCAAACCCATGTGGTTCTGCTTCATCATTAAACCATCTTTCCAATCAGCCTCCATGTTTCCAGTGTCTTTCTCCCCAATTGGAACTGAACCAGAGGGATGTTTCTTCCAACAGTTCTTTGGTCAGGCTGTTGGCTCTGCAGCTTTGCTGCATAGCTTTGTAGCTATTTGTTCACCATGATTTGTATGAGATGAAAGTGCAAGAGCACTGTCACCACCAACATGAGATTAATTTCTTCTTCTAATGAGAGGACCAGGAGAAGCTGATTGTGTCAAATGCAGATTTAGATGGAATCCGCATTTTTTTTCTTTTAGTTGCTTTATCATCATCATCATCATCATTGTCTTTTAACGACCTCATAATCCCTTGCGGAGTGGAGTCTGTCAATCGATGAGCCACCTTGCCCCATTCTTTAACCTTGACCTTGGATCTTGCTGGTGCTTGCCTTAGCTTCAACCAATCTCGCAAAGTAGAATAGAATAGAGAATGAAATAGAATAGAATAAAATAGAATAGAATCCTTTATTGCCCAAGTGTGATTGAACACCAAGAAATTTGTCTTTGGTGCATATGCTCTCTATAAACTATAAACTATAAAGCATTCCTTCAAACTCTCCTATATGTCAGCATAAATCTAAGTTCCGGATATGTTGCATAAAAAGAGGTTGGATTCGGATACACAAACAGTAACCCGCAGCATAGTGAGATGGAACCTGCCCACGAGTCTTCTATGGATATTATGCTGGTAATATCATCACATCGCATTGGGGCTGGGGGCGGGCAGGCTGAGGAGGAATGGAATGTCCTTTGCAACCAAGACTGGAAATACAAGCCAAAAGGATTTAAATATCAAGAGAGTTTCCCAATGAAAAAAATTAATTTCAGGTTGTCGGGCTTCAAACTACAAAAGGCCCATTGATCACTGATCTCCCTCCATGGGCACAGAGACGTTGTACAGTTGTTTCTCTAGTATGGAGTACAGCTTTCTTGGACTTCTCTAATTTTTTTACTTACTCAAAAGCAACACACACACATACACACACACAGATAAACAATGCACAAAGAAGGAGCATTCCCATATTGTGGATTTGTTCTTCCAAAGAGAGTACAACCCTGCTCAAACCCTGATAGTCTGCATAGACAACCCTGCTCAAAATAAGTTGAATCATCATCACTTCTGGGTGACATTTCCTATTTACCGATAGGTTCTGTTGTGGCCCAGCAGGAGCCGTTGGAACTGCCGATGGACTCCGATAGCGAGGGACCCTATGAGTCGGCTCTGGAAGATGTGGAGGACCTGGGCAGGGTTCAAACTCCAGAGAGGCTGGTTGGCCACCAGGAGGCTCCTGAGGCATGGAGCAGTGGTGAAAGTCAAAGGGAGCTTGTCCCTGACGTCAGGCACTGGAGCAGTGGCAAAGATCAAAGGAAGTTTGTCCCTGACGTCAGGCACTGGAGCAGTGGGGAAGAGCAAAGGGAGTTTGTCCCTGATGCCAAGCAGAGAAGGGCGGAGAAGCGAAGGCAGCAATTACGGAGACAGACTCATAGGAGATAATCAGGCCCAGATGGCTGTGATTTGGCTCCTCCCAAGACAGTATATAAGAAGAGACTTTGGGAGGAGACCTTTTGCAGGACACAAACGTTATATTAAGCTGGAGAAGCTCTTGTGAGTATCTCTTATCTGTGGGAGTCTGGGTTACTGCCAAAGTCTTGTCTGTGAGTAATTACTGTGAATAAAGCGTGGCTAACAGTAAGCTTGTGTTGGTGTGACTCACCGGACGGAGGGGGCTCAGAACAGGTTCCCTCTGTCTTGTTTCAATTTCAATTCTGCTTGTTTTCTCTCATCCAGTCCCTTATTGATGTTAGACAATATTCAGCCAAACCTTGCTTTCATGGAGTAAGGAGCAGGAGAGTTGGATACCATCACCATGGTCTTCATGAATGTGAATGAGCAGGGGATACAAGATGAATATCTAGGACATAATAGGTTAATGGTTTAGTCTAGGCATCCAATGGTACTGCCCTGGCCCTCAGAGGAGTCTGGAAGGGGACCAAAATGGCAAATTTAAGCATGGCTTGAAGCCTCATCCCTTGCTTTGCATGCCAGTGACTAATGCATATTCAAACAGGTAGGGCTCCAATCTAATGCTGCACCACCATTTTGGCTTCCTTGGCTCTTCTCTTGTGGCCATATCTGTAGGCAGTGGTGGGATTCAGCCAGTTCACACCTATTTGAGAGAACCGGTTGTTAACTTTCTAAGCAGTTCGGAGAACTGGTTTTTGGAAGAAATCTCCTTTTGTTTTTCCCCCCACTTTACAGGGCTAATCCTGTAAGGAAGGCAGGAAGGAAACATTCTGGTGTTGTTTCCAGCCTAATCTTTATTGCCCTGCTTACAGAAACTGCCTCTCCGGTTAACCCTTAGTACATTGTCACAGCTAAGGTGCAGCGCCCATCGACATGAGTGACGTTGAGTTGGCCTCGCCCACCCAGTCACATGACCACTGAGTCCCGCCTACCCAGCTGGTCATTAGAGCAGAGAACCGGCTGTTAAATTATTTGAATCCCACCACTGTCTGTAGAAGATGAGCAGACTGAGCTGGAAGGTGGAGATAAACGTGTCATCAGATTGTAGTCATGGCATCATCACGAGAGATCCAAGTCCAGCCCCCTGTGAATTCTGTTGACCTTCATCTAGCAATAATTTAGTTTTTACCTCTAGTTGACCAGAATCTTGTGTATAGGTAGCAAGAGTAAACTGTTCTGTGCTTTGAACTCAATGAATGCTCCTGGTTATTTGCATCTGACAAGACATGCCAGGACTCCCTTGTGTTTCTTCAAGGCCCAGAAATGCCAGATAGTCTAAAGAAAGATCTTTGTTGATCGTATCAAACCTGTCAGAAGGTTAGAATAATAATTATAGCAGTGATGGCTCACCTTTTTGTTGCAGGGTGACGAAAGCGTGTGCCCGCCCACATACCCCTATACCCTGTTTTGGCCTAGCCACCCCCCCCCCGAAGCCTCCTGGGACCAAAAAGGGGTGGGGGAGCAGCCCCCCCCACATTACCCAACCCTCACACATTCAAGTGTGGCCCCCATGCATGCACGCACTTCTCTTGCATGTGCCCTGTCCCCGCGCATGCGGAACTGAAAATCAGCTGGCTGGCGGGAGGTGTGTACGCATGTTTAGTGGAGCTGATGTGATGGCTTGCATGCCCGCAGAGAAGGCTCTTTGTGCCACCTGTGCAGGGGTGGGTTCCCGCCAGTTCTAACTCTTCTATAGAAGAGGTTCCACAAATCTACCGTGCCATTTAGAACCGGTTCCCCCCCATCCGCACCACGCTTGCCCCTCCTGCTGCTCAATGATTGGCTGACTCACCAATCACCCCGCCCGCCTCTAAGAGTCCTATCTAATCCTTAAAGTCTTAAAGCTGTCAAGTTTGAACACCCCTGGGTTTTTTTTTCTAAAGGGTTAGGGGTGCAAGGGTCTTGTAATTTGACAGCTTTAAGACTTGCGTGCTTCAAATGCCAGAGTTTCTGAGACAACATTTTGGTTGCTAAGCAAGAGCGTTGTTAAGTGAGTTTCACCACATTTTACAAGTTGGCCACGCCCACCCAGTCAGATGACTGCCAAGCCACTCCCACTCAGTGACATGGCTGCCAAACCACTCCCACCCGGTCACATGGCCGGCAAGCCACTCCCACAAAGCAGGCCACACCTACAGAAGAGGTTCTAAAAAAAATTTGAAACCCACCACTGCACCTGTGGCACTTGTGCCATAGGTTCGCCATCACGGGATTATAGAATACTCACAGTCTTCCAGAGTCCAATGGAAAAGACACATCCAGCTTGGGATCATATCAGCCAAACTTTCCAAAATTCTCCTTTGTCCTAAATCAATACTCCTCGGTTACCCAGTTAAGTCCATCAGAATGTCTTATTGGGAAGAAACCATTTTGTGAGTCTTTTTGGACAAGATAGTCCTGAATTGAGCACCTTAGGAAATGGGATGGGGAATGAAACAGCTGCCATGGTTGGTTCAGGAATTCTGGAAGTTGATGTCCAGAGGTCGTAAAGGGATCATAGTTGCCCATCCTTGCATTAGGATTTTTCCATCTGGAAGCATAACAGTGCTACCATAAACAAAGATACATTATTCAGTCCTTTAAAAAAAATGTTAGCTATTTTTTGAACTCTACAAGTCAAGTTCTGTTGTTTTTCTGGTTGGATTATTGTTCTGTTAAAATAAAAACAAACAATTCACTCCTAATTGTGCTTCATCTTCTGTATACACGCCTCAAAAAACTGTGGAGGTTTTGTTACTGCAGACCATTTGAAAACATAATATTTGAAATGTGGGCTGCAGTTTAGTTTCAGAACAGAAAGTGATTGGTATTATAAATGTTTATAGGAAAGAATGTTTTTCCTTTTCGGCTCTTCCGCCTCCACCTTTATGTTTAGTGGATGTTCAAAGAGAACCGGAGCTGGTTTGATTATTTTATCCATCGTGGGACGGGAGTTTCAATATGTTCCTTTAGAATTATAACTAATATTAGGATGAACCCTACTTTTAAGAAAGGATGTTGCAAATTATGGAATTGGCAACACAGGAGCTATTTTGGCATAGTGGCTAAGGCACTGGGCTAGCAACTGGGAATTCTAGTCCTGTCTTAGATATGAAACCAGTTACTGACTTTGGACCGAAGTGGTATGCAGAGCAGTGGTGGGTTGCACCCCGTACCGGGGCGTACCGAAGCCTACCTGGAGCATCGATTACTGTTCCGGTATGGTGCTCTGGAGGGCCCACCCACCCGCCCGAGCTCCTTAAAGGTCTGTTAAGTCTTTGGTGCTTCCACGCATGCACATGGCGCATACAGCGCCTGTGCGATGCTCCGCTGAGCAGCTGGAACATCGCAGAGGCTCGCAGAGACGCTAAGATGCATGCACACACTATGCATGTCTGCACTCGCACTGTGCGCGTCCATGTGGATGCTGCCGGTCCCATTCCAACCGTACCGGTTGGGATGGGATCCGGAACCTACCACTGATGTAGAGCCATGTTGCCTGGCATGGAAGCCGTTGCCGCAGCTCAGGTCCACCGTGCATGTGTGTGCGCCTCCAGCTGATTTTCATGTCTCTGCCATGCATGCACTGGGGGCATGTGGGAGATGTGCATGCATGCCCGGGATGGGACAGGGAGGGTCACACATGCATGCACGCGGGTGGGGGGAGCTTGGTGCGCCTCCTGCAACCCATTTTTGGTCCCAGGAGGCTGCAGGGAAGCTTACTAGGCTCAAAATGAGATGCAGGGAGGCTCACTTGTGCATGCACATGCACATAAGTGGTGGGGGGAGTGCGGGGGTCACATATGCATGCTCAGGGGCACAAGGTGTGTATGTGTGGGGACCATGCGCACTGTGTTATGGATCAAGCTTTTGGTATGTGACAACAAAAAGGTTAGCCATCATTGGGCTAGACCAGGGGTCAGCAAACTGCGGCTCTGGAGCCACATGTGGCTCTTTCCTCCCTCTGCTGGGGCTCCGACACTGGTTGGTGCCACAATTTTGAGAGGAGCTTCTGTTGGGAGAGGGGAAGCTTTAAGAAGCACAGTGTGCCAGGAGAAGACTCTATGGCAATGGGAGGGTTTTCCAGTTGTCTCCACAATTGATAGGGCTTTCGGTTATGACAGAGGAAAAGTACACCGTGCTAGAAGGAGACTATGGTGGGCGAACTGAACTTCCAGTCAGCTCCAGAATTGAACAGGGGGCTTCCGGTTAGGACCTCTGTGGCTCCCGGTGTTTTCTTTTCTGTGGGAAACATGTCCAAATGGCTCTTTGAGTGTTTAAGTCTGCTGACCCCTTAGCCTCAGGTAGAAGGCACTGGCAAACCATTTACACAAATGTTTCCACAAAATACTACTGGTTATTGTGCAGGCTAGTTGTCATCCTTGTAATTTTAAGATGTCTGGACTTCAACTCCCAAACATGCTGGCTAAGGAATTCTGGGAGCTGAAGTCCAAATATATTAAAAGAGCCAAGGTTGGTCCAGGTAGACACCAGGAGGCGAGATGGACTCAAAGGCATGTGTCCATGAAGAGGTAACAGCATCAAGTTGAACTGGATTAACCTTGAAAAATTTAAACCAGATTACACCTGGTGAACATTAAGATGGGATAAGAAAACAACTAGAATATGCGAGGGATGTGAGATCCCTGGTGCTCTATGAGGTTGGTTGTTTTCTTATGGACATTTCATTACCAAACTAGGTAACTTCATCAGTGAACTGCTTCAGAGTACCACATTAGCCACATTTTCTAACCCGTGTGCATGCATGCAAGCTACACACATGCATGGAAGGCGCGCATGTTCACAGTTTCAGTATGCCGTGAACTGGTGGTAAAATTATATGAAACCCACCTCTGCTGCTGATGTAATCTAGGGTGTTAATTAAATGTCTGCAAGAAAACAACCAAGCTCAGAGAACATTAAGGATCTCATAGGTCAAGGGTCAGCAATCTTAAACTGTCAAAGAGCCACAAAGGTCCTAACCGGAAGCCTTCCGTTAAATTCTGGAGCCGACTGGAAGTTTGGTTCCCCCACCATAGAGTCTCCTCCTAGAGCGGCACCCTTTTTCCTCTACATGTCGTAACCGGAGCTGACTGGCGACAGGGAGCCGCAGTAGAAGGATGAAAGAGCCACATGCGGCTCCAGAGCCACAGTTTGCTGAGCCCTGCCATAGGTCAACCCTAAGCTAGAAATATACTGTATCTCCTCTATCCTCTATAGCAACCATTTGTTCAGCAATCCTCTGAGGTTGTAATAACACTGAAAAAAGTGACTTATTGACCAGTCTTCACACTTATAACCATCACAGCATCGTCGTAATCACCTGGTGAAAATTTGGGTGCAATTGGCATTTATTTGCAATGTTTGCATAATCCTGGGATCACATGATCCCCATTTGCGACTTTTCTAGCAAGCTTCCAACAAAGTCAGTGAAGGAATCCGGATTTGCTTAGTGACTATGTGATTTGCTTAAGAACTACAATGATTTGCTTAACAACCATGGCAAAAAGGTGGTAAAATTGGATGTGACTCACTTAACAACTGCCTTGCTTAGCAACCAAAATTCTGGCCCCAGTGGTGGTTGTAAGTTGATAGAAGTTGACGGTTTTTCACCGTCTCTGTCAGCAGAGCTATTCCGGTGGGAGATGGTTTTTGTTGTTCTTCTCCTGTTCTAAGGGTGGTATCAAGAGAGATTTAAAAAAAAAATACAATTTTCTTCCTTTCGGGTTGACAGCATCAAACATACAAATATCACATCCTTATCTGGCCTTTCTGTCTGTTTTTCTTTCCTTTTTCTCTTCATGCGATGTCTCCATGCAGCTTTGCCGTCACTAAGGAAATGAATGTGGGCTGCAGGACTTTTGAATCAACACGCAAAGATTTCGTTTGTCTTGCTAGCAGCTGCTCTCTAGCACTCAAGCCCTAATCCACGTCATTGCTATCGTCACTCCCAATTGGAAAGGAAGATAAACATATCTTTGGGGGAAAGGATCTTCAGCACAAATAATCTTTTTACTAAAATATAGTGGTGATCGTGCATGGAAATCCTACAGGAAAGTGCCCAAATAACTAAGATACTACATTTTAGTGAATATTTACAATGTAGTCATGAATTCATTAGTAATCCAACGACTATTGATAAATATAAGTTTTCTTATTACTTTGCACTTAACGTTTTAATCAAAAACTCTTTAAGATAAAATGTTTTTTTTTAATTGTGTTTCTTAAAATAAATAAATAGATGGCTTAAATGGGGGGGAAAAAGCATCATTGTGTTACTACATTTGTCCTATTATGCAGTTAAATTATGCAACCATTGCCAATTATGCAAAGGGTTTATTTTAGACAGATGTTAATTTTGTATTGTTTTGCAAAGTTTGCAAGACACAAGGGACAGGGTTTGAAAAATTTGCATGACAAATGGTTTAAGAATGCCCAAGCCAGTTGTTCTAAGTGTCACTCTTTCTAAATAAATAAAAGGAAAATAATAAAAAAATGTGAATATTAATAGATACATTTTTCAGCAAAGATGCCTGAAAGTATTCTCTGTTTGAAGTTTAGCTGTAAAGAACACACATCATCTGGATTTACTAAAAGGGATGAATATCAAAGAAAATATGCAATGGACAGTGAAATCCTTTGTAGCTGTTTGTTTTCTTCTCTTATGATCTTAGGATCTTTTTGTTTTGAATGATTTTTTTTTTGGAATCTTTGCAAAATTTAGACAGAGGAATTTTAAAATTAAATAGAAACAAAGGAACTCCATTTGTTTGTAAGTCTGGCTCTTTTATAAGAATTTTGGCCTCTGAACAACTAACTAACTTAATTTTATTTGTTTTTGGAAAACAATTTAGGCACTGGATTCCTTATTATATTTGCACAATGTAAGAAGTGCTCATTACATGACATTAAAGGTAAAGGTAAAGATTCCCCTCGCACATATGTGTTAGTCGTTCCCGACTCTAGGGGGCAGTGCTCATCTCTGTCACAAAGCTGAAGAGCCACCGCTGTCTGAAGACGTCTTCGTGGTCATGTAGCTGGCATGACTAAACGCTGAAGGCGCACGGAACGCTGTTACCTTCCCACCAAAGGTGGTTCCCATTTTTCTACTTGCATTTTTATGTGCTTTCAAACTGTTAGGTTGGCAGAAGCTGGGACAAGTAACGGGAGCTCACTCTGTTACGCGGCAGTAGAGATTCGAACCACAGAACTGCCAACCTTTCTGATCGGCAAGCTCAGTGTCTTAGTCACTGAGCCACCGCATCCCATAGATGACATTAGATGCCTCTAAACCAGTGGTTCTCAACCCTTTATGGGGTCGAATGACCCTTTCACAGGGGTCACCTAATACCATCAGAAAGCACATATTTTCAAAAAAATACAGAAAACATAAAAAAAAATTATGATTGGAAGTCACCACAACATGAGGAACTGTATTAAAGAGTCACGGCATTAGGAAGGTCGAGACTCACTGCTCTAAACCTTATTTAGTATAAAAGATATGAGTAGCAGGAAACTGAACTTATCAGGGAGCATTTTCCAAGGCACATGATCAAAAAGAGCATGAGAATGGCACATTGCTGTTTCGTTGCTTTTCTAAATCTGCTTTTCATATTTTGACAAATTCTTTCATTTTAAACCCAGCAACTACAGTCATGATCAGATAGCTGGCCATGCAGTATTTTTACAGGCTATGCGATGTTCCTTTTTAATTTTCAAGCTATTCCGATGACCCCTAGATTACAACGCGTAAGTACACATAGTGCTCGACTTACAACAGGCCATTTAGTGACCATTTGAAGTTACGTCGTCACTGAAAAAAGTTATTTATGACAAATTTTCACACTTAGAACCATTTCAGTATCCCCACGATCACATCATCTAAATTGAGAAGCTTGGCAACTGGCTCATATGTATGACAGCTGCAATGTCCTGAGGTCATGTGACTGTCAGGCCTGCAACCAGTTCCTTTGGGATCTTTGGCCTGCCACACTACTATTCTAGTCTACTGTGCTGTTTCATTAGTGGGGAATTGGGAGGGGCAATAGTAAGGAGTAGAATGTGATGTTGTCAAAGTAAAATTCCTTTCTAGAATCCAAGGTCATCCTTTGTTTCTGCACTTCTGCACCTGACCAGAACTGGATGGGTGGAACTGCTAGCATGGCAGTGGAACATTGGACCATGTGATGGACTTGTGGGTGTGGGGCAGAGGTGGGTTCCTACCAGTTCGCACCAGTTCGGTAGAACCGGTTCGTCAAATCTACCGAACCGGTTAGAAGAGGTTCCACCAGTGGACCCGGAAAGCAGGCCACACCTATAGAAGAGGTTCCAAACATTTTTGAAACCCACCACTGGTCCTTGGATATGATTATTCTACACTATCATGCTCATATTTATAAAACTCAGTGCCTCTGTGAAAGGGAAGGATGACTACTGCATTTGTGGTGCAATCAGAACATTGCGTGTGTTGAAGTTGTTTTAACACAAACCAAAGATGCCTTTTAAAAAACAAGCTTACATCATATTCTTATGCATGCCAGCGCTGTGTGGGAGGTAATTTAAGGTGGTTCTGACAAGTGTCGTCGGCATCTTCATATCCGGTCACATGGGTGGCAAGCCACTCCTATCCGGTCACATGGGCGGCAAGCCACTCCCACAAGGAGGCCACACCCACAGAGTAGGTTCGAACAATTTTTGAAACCCACCACTGGTCCCCATGGATGTATTCTTGGACTTACAACCTTTCCATTTCCTCAAAAAAAATTCAAAAAATGGGAGGAGGGATTTTACTGAGCTAGATGCTATGTAGCCATAACAAAATTCTTTCTAGAAAGCTAAGGTCATCCTTTGCCTTTTCAGCTCTGCACCTGACTGGAACTGGAGGGGTGGAACTGCCAGCATGGCAGTGGGAGATGGACCATGTAATGGACTTGTGGGTGTGGGGGCAAGATCTTGAACTTTCAACTAGGTGTGGAAAATTGGGAAGCTTTCAGATTCAGGTTTTCCCAGATGTGCCAACATGGCTCTCTTAATAAATTGGAACTTTGAGCAATGCTTCGCCTTGGACTCTGATTTAATTTTGGATGCTATTTGGAACCTTGACAGTGACATTCTGACGAGCAAAGTCAATGAGGAATCCAGATTCACTTAACAACCCTGTTACTCAACTGCATTGATTCCCCTTACAACTGCAGCAAGAAAAATCATAAAATGGGGCAAAATTCATTTGATAACTGTCTCACTTAGCAACAGGAAGTTTGGGTTCAATTGAGATCTTAAATCAAAGACTACCTGTAATCCTGTAGACTTATCTGTACAGGTAGTCCTCAAAGTACAACCATAATTGAGCCCAACATTTCTGTCATTAAGTGAGACATTTGTTAAGTGAGTTTTGGCCCAGTTTAAGACATTTCTCGCCACAGTCGTTAAGTGAATCACTGAGGTTGATAAGTTAGCAACATGGTCGTTAAGTGAATCTGGCTTCCCTGTTGGTGTTGTTTGTCAGAAGGCCACAAAAGAGGATCACATGACTTTGGGACACTGCAACCGGCCTAAGCATGAAGTGTTTGGTAATTTGCCATTTTAATATAAGCAAAGTAACTTTAAGCATGGCTGGCATTATCATTTTTATGTGCCAGCTTGCTTGAAAAACAACAACTGATGCTTAGGTTTTTAATTTTTTAGGAATCAGCAGATTCCACTGGATTTATAGGTGAGCTTATTTTTCCCATTTATTTATTGGCACAGCTGTCCATGCACACAATGTATTTTTTGGAGTATAAGATGCACCAAGGTTTTGAAGAGGCAAATTAAAAAAAAAGTTTTTGCACTCTGCAAACCTCCCAAAAACGGCCCGTTTTTTATGAAAATGGGCCCATTTTTTTTAAAAAAAGGGCATGAATAGCCTTTAGGAGGCTTATAGAGTGTCCCTGGGGGCTGGGGGCTGGGGGCTGAGGGCAAAATTGAGCAAAAAATGGGGCATTTTTTGCTCACTCCCCCCCCCCAGTCCCCAGGAGCTCTCTGAAAGCTATGCATGGCCATTTTGGTGAAGGGGCGGGGTTTTGGGAGGCAAAAAATGTTGTATTCAGTATATAAGACACACCCAGATTTTCAGCCTCTTTTTTGAGGGAAAAAGGTGCGTCTTATACTCCGAAAAATATGGTAGATTAATTTTCTTTGGAAGTAAAAATAACTGTACTGCTGGAGGCAGAACAATCAGTCCAATTGCTGAGTGTTGTAAGGAAAAACCCAGGGTTTTTCTGATGTCTTGTAGGTGTGTAGAGTTCTCCACTATCATTTTACATATGAACCAGGGGTGGGTTTCAAATGTTTTTACTGCCTGTTCGGTGAGCGTGGCTAGATGGGGGGCATGTGACTGAGTGGGTGTGGCCAAATTAACATCACTCATGCACACTCAGTGACATGAGCCCCTCACCAAGCCATGCCCACCGAAACGGTGGCGAAAAGCCTTGACGGGGGTGGGGGTGGGGGGTTGTCCAGCCTAGAGAGAGCTAAGGGAGTGTCTGCAAACTACCCAGTAAGAAAAAAAAGTTTTTGGTCAAAACGGGGGCATTTTTCACTTCCCCTGGCCCTGCTGAAGCCTGCAGAGTGGGACTTTTCTGGGATTGGCATGCGCACATCATTAAAAAAAGGAAAAAATAATTTTTTTCAATGAAGATTGTTCTCCGCATGTGCAGAACAGAAAATAAAGATGGTGGCGCCCAGGTATGGTCACATGTCCACCCAAGTTACTACCTATTTGGCCAAACCGGTAGGAACCCACTTATGGTGCTCCAGAGGACCCACCCGCACGCCTTTTGTTCTTACCTATCTTTAAACTCTTGGGTGCTTCCACGCACAGTGCGCACAGCACCTGCATGATGCTCTGCTGAGCAGCTGGAGTGTCATGCAGGCTCACAGAGGCATTGCTGGAAGGTAGGATGCATGCGTGCACTGCACGCATTTGCAATGGGATCTGGAACCCACCCCTGGCGTCAACCTTTTCTCCAGAGCACCTGAGGGCAGGACAAGAAGCAATGGATGGAAACTAATGAAGGAGAGAACCAACCTAGAACTAAAGAGAAATTCCCTGACAATTACAGCAATTAATCAGTGGAACAGCTTGCCTCCAGAAGTTGTGGGTGCTTCAACACCGGAGGTTTTTAAGATCAAACCAGACAACCATTTATCTGAAATGATATAGGGTTTCTTTTTTTTATTATTATATAAATTTTTATTTCTCATATATACATTCACAATTATGTGATCTCATAACTGTTATTAATAATATGTATTTGTAACAATTTTTCTCCCCTACAATTGACAATATAATTGAAATTGCTTTCTTACCATCCCATAGACCCATCTTATTTTACAACAATCCTACTTCTTCCTTCCTTCCCTCCTTCCTTCCCTCCTTTCTTCTCTCCTTCTCTCCTTCCTTCCTTCCCTCCCTCCTTCCCTCCCTGCTTCCCTCCCTCCTTCCTTCCCTCCTTCACTTCCTCCTCCCTTTCCTTCCTTTCTTCTCTCCTTCTCTCCTTCCTTCCTTCCCTCCTTCCTTCCCCCCTTTCTTCTCTCCTTCCTTCCTTCCTTCCTCCTCTCCTTTCTCTTCTCTCCTTCCCCTTCCTCTCCTCTACTCTTCCCCTCTTCTTCGATATAGAGTTTCTTGCTTGAGCAGGAGGTTGTTCTCGAAGACTTCCAAGATCCCTTCCAACTCTGTTATTCTGTTAAATAAAAGCATATATTGTTGTAGGAGACAGCAGAATATACTTAAGTCTGATCTGGACTTCAGCTCAGATTTTTGGGAAAATTCTGCTAGCATCAGTAGATTTGCTCGGAAAATTTTCCTGTTTACAAATGTCTGTTGTGCTTTCCATCATTTTCCTCACAGAAAAAAAAATTAAGGATAGAGTCAAAAGTTAGTAACTTGACGCCTTATTATTGGTGGAGCTTGATGTGACACAGAGAGATCCTAGGATGATTGTTAATACCCTCAGTCCTTCATTTTGGTGGAGACATTTCTAAATAGTAAAATGTGACAACCCTCAAAACATCTCTCATAACATATCTAGAAAGAAAAGAAAGTGAGGCATTGGCAAATATATTATTGGTATGAAAATGTAGATCTTTTCCTCTGTTTTGGCCACCGTATAAATCAGTACAGAAAACACGGTAGGTCTTGGCCTCGAAATAAAGTTGGTTTTGAAGACTGAACATATGGTGGGTTTGAGATTCATAAAAGCTGCTTGTGTGGTAAATTGTATCTTTGAATGTAGAACACTTGAGTTCTCTCTTGTCAAGTATTCAATGTTATGGCCATTGGCACGGAGAGCTGGGGTTTCAGCAAAGTTCAACCTACTCATTACTAAAATTGCTACAGTACATTTGTTCCCTGTGTACTGTCTCAACCTGTTTGGGACCATGTCGCTCTGAATCCTCCCCAAGATTGGGGAAAGCTGTTCTAGATCAGTTTATGCATGCCATTATGATCATACCTTCCTCATTCCATGACTAATACAGAGATTCTATAACTCTGAAACACCTCAAGCAATTTCAACCAAACTTGGTACACAGATGACTTACTCTGGAAAAAAATACTGTGGGGGTTAAAACAGCCCTCCGTGTGTGTGTGTGTGTGTGTGTGTGTGTGTGTGTGAGAGAGAGAGAGAGAGAGAGAGAGAGAGAGAGAGAGAGAGAGAAAGAGGGAGGGAGGGAGGGAGGTGGATTACTATTGGTTCAGCCCGGTTTGGCCTAACTGGCAGTAACTTGGCAGCCTGGGTTGCTGGAACTGGCAGCAACCCAGGCCTGCAACACCCCCTAATGGGGTCTCTCGGTGGCACTATATTCAGCGCCATCTTGTTTTTGCCTTCTGCATATGCGCAGAGCAATTTTTGTTGCACTGAGCATGTGCATTATGTCCCTGAGTGGACCAGCAGTAGCGGCAACTGGAACCCACCCCTGGAGGGAGGGAGAGAGAGAGCGAGAGAGAGAGGGAGGGAGGGAGGGAGGGAGGGAGAGAGTGTGTTCCAGCATAATTCTGGAATGTCTGGGCTGCTGAAATGAAAAGGAATGAATTATATCTATAGTGTCAAATCACAGTACTTTTGACAGTGATAGTGTGCATTAGTATGATAGTGTTAGGATACAGCCTGTTGTGCCTTAAGATGGCATCTACTGTACAGCACAGTGGAGTTGCCATGGTAACAGCTTCACAGCACTCCAGAAGGGGGTTCCAATCTAATAACAGAATTAGGATAAACAAATACCTGGGCAACTCTGGGTTATCGATTAGTTTATTTATAAAATGTAATGGCCATCCATCTTAACTCTTAGTAGCTTACGTTCATAAAAATACGTCTAAAGACAGATAAACCAAAGGTTCTTTTTCAACATGCCACTGGACGTTCTGGTTTTTCTTTGAAGATGTTTCTCTTCTCATCCAAGAAGCTTCTTCTGCCTCTTGGAAAAGCACCTTTGGGACAACCATGACCTGGATGACTGAGAATATCCATAGACATCTAACAACAGGTGCAGAAAATGTGGGTGGGGTGGAGGGAGGTGGGATCTATTCTTGATCAACCACTTCCATTGTGCTGTTTTCTCACTGGGGCCTCAGACCAAGTGACAGAGCCAGGTTTTTAGGCCTTAGGGAAGGATAGGAAGGTTGGGGCCAACCTCACATGGGAGGGGCAAGATGTTCCAGAGAGCAGGAGGAACAGCAGAGAAGGCAACAGCCTCCTTCTGGACCCAACCAGCCGGAAAAATTGGGCTGATGGGACCCGCAGCATGTGTCCTCTGACAACATGAGAAGGATCGGCAGTCCCGATGGCATGAGATGATCCCTCAAGTAGGGACCATAACTGTGGAGGTGATTGAGTTACTAAATGTAATGCAATTTTTTTTAAAAATTAAATGTTTTTTAGTTTTAGTTTAAAACGGGTACAGCATCTTTCTTAATATATCAATCAATTACAGATAAGTTTTGGTACATCTCCTCCACAGTCAACCAACATAACTCATATTAACTCAAGCATTATTATATATCCATTTTCATTTAACTGTGATTATTATTTAGAAATATTGGTAGGAGTAATAATCTTAAACAATACCTGCCCACACCGTAGTATATGTTACATACCGTTTTTTAACGGTATAAGCCCCGCCCCCTTGTTATTGTTTATGTTTTTAGCCACGCCCCTTTGTGTGACGTATTTTGTTATGATTCCACCCCTTTTGTGACGTGTTTTTGTTTACAGTGTAACCCCTCCCCATTTATGACATCACTACCTAACCCTAACCCTCAGCCCCAACCACCCCTCCCACCCCTACCCAAAATGCCGGAACTCCTTTTTAAATGAAGTACTTTAAGGTCATGGTGAGGCAAACCCCAGTGAACCCGAAAGCCTCATCCCCGGTAGCACGGTTTCAAAAGACGCACCCGCCGGTTGTGACACCCGTGGCCTTTCACACGGGGACGTAGTAACGACAAACACAACAGACCCACAATCCCTTTCGGTATGAATAATTATGACGTCATAATTACTTGCCAGAGGAACTTCACATCGGTGCGTTTTACACAGCTGGTTTAAAAGCAGTATACAAGCAAAGAGAGCCCCCGACATGAGGGATTTTTTACAGAGACGTTAAAATAAAAAATAAACTATATTTGCGAAGAAAAATTAACTTTCTTGTACGTGAGTTAGCTATCTTACAAAGACAGAAGCGAAAGGAATGAGGAAGCAACTTCTGTGGCTCGTACACGCTTGCTTACACAAGATTAGAAGTAAAATTAATTAACAGGAATGGGAGTCTGTCAACATAACAATAATGGATTCCAAATAAAGGCCTCTCTTTACACACAGCAGGGGTTGTATAAACAATATAGAGACGTGTCCGGGCACATCCAGGTAGGGAGATATGTCCAGACATATTCTGGATATTGGTACACATGCGCACAGAGACAGCCAAATCACATGGGAAGGGAGAAAAAGAAAAAAAAAAAGAAAAAAGAAAAAAGGACAAATAGAAATTAAAAATTAAAATAAAGGATGGTAGATAATACAAAAAAAGACAAAAACGACAATCAGGAAAACAAAACAAAACACAGGTGTCTATTATGAAAAAAAAAGTATATCAACTGGTTACAACATGTTTTGGTGCTTCTCTTCCGTTAGCTCATATTAGTTCAGATATCTTAACTCGAATATTTACCATATCAACATCATTATACCTCCAGTTTTAATTATTATAGTTATTTAAACATCCTTCATCCTTAGCTATGCTAAGGAATTAGTCCATAACACATGCTGGCAGTTCATTTACTTATTTGTAAAATCCTCTATTATCATCAAATCCTCATATCCTATTTTAGCTAAACATCCATAATATTCAATTATATCATATATCATAACATTTTCCCAGTATTGATTAACATTTGATTGTATGAATTTTATTTAGTTTTTTAATAGTGCTAATTATTATAGTTAATACTCTTTATGTATAATCTAAGGGTGTTTTCTCATATCCAATTGTTAGTTATCATATCAACTCCACATTATATACATTACTATCAATATCAATTATTATTCAGCAATATCTGTTACAAGAAAAAGCAATTAGGTTTAACTAGTTTTCAATTGTATTCATCAATCTATCAGCCAGTTCCAAATTATATATATTGCTATCCATATCAGTCATTATTCAGCTATATCTATTACAAATTGAAGTAATCCGATCTAGCTAATTTTAGGTTGTATTGTCCCATCTGTCAGCCTGTGTCCCTCCAACAACGAGATTTCCTCCGTCCAATAGCCATTCGTTGGATAAATTTACCAAATGTTTCCATAAGCAAATCCAAACAAAAATATTTCGGCACCTTTGGATTCTGAATGTCGGTGATGAAATAATAATGTTGTCCTAGGCTTATAAAATTTCCCAAATTAACTTTAATTCTCAAGGGTGGATTCTCCATTCCTCCTGCACACTGTCTCTTTAAATGAGTCGTCTTTATAGCTTCCCCCCTCCTTTCTTCCTCTGAGATAGACCAGACACCATTTCTCACATTTTCCATTTGTGTTTCAGGAACATTTAAGCATTCAACGATCTCAGTTTTAAATTCATATTTTAGAATCAGTTGATCCAGTTTTCTTTCCAGTTTTTGGTAAGAATCAAAGAGTCCTCTACACGCAGAGAAAAGAGTCTGAAATGAAATCTTAGAGGTATTTTGGGACGCCATGATGTGTCGTAGTTAAAAATTAGAAGCTCTCTTTTTTTTTCCCCACAGGCTTCAAAGCATTTTTTTTTTTTAGTCTCTTACAGGCTGTCAATCTTATCTAGTTGTAAACAGAACTAGGTAGTAAAGTAATAAAAATGTCGAATCGTGACGGGCTAATTAGTAGGAGATAAGTTTTACGATCCACTTAGGGAGATTCAGAGGGGGGAGGATGTTGCGGAGTTTCTTGAAGCATTTAAGAAGTAAAGTAACCACCAGTCATAAATCCATTAGAAAGAGCCAATTCGCCGCTAAATCTTCCTGTTCTTTGGATTCAGTTAGCTTAATTTTTTAACATGAACAGTCTCTCTTGGATAATAAAATCAGCTTACCAGATGACATCACTTCTTCCATTCTTAGGGGCAACCTGCAGTTTCAGTTAGCACGCAGCTAATCCAAAAAGGAATTGGCACGAGGAGTTAATAACCCCCCCCCCCAGAGATTTGCGGATATCTCTGGGGTCCTGGGTCCCTCCCCACCTTCACTGTCGTCTCCGGGACAGCTAGAGTTCAAAGAACCCGTCCAAAAATCCTTTGGTATAGAGGAATTTCAGGAGTAGCCTGAAACTCCATCTTCTCACTGCTAAGCCCCGCCTTCTTTCAATGTAATGCAATTTTTTAATTCATCACATAATCAGACAGATGTTTAGACTGGGTTTGGCCTTTTAATCCTTCCCAAGGCAGATGTTGTTATTTGATGGTGTGAACACTTTTGTTGCAGGATGTAAGCTGTTCCAAGTAAAGCTGTGTGTTTGCAATTGATGGATAGTTTAGTCAATGACAGTGGTATTGAGATGGTGCATTGTTATTATTTATTTATTTATATGTTATCATTTATATCTATGTTGCTATGTATTTATATGTTGTCCAATTCCCAATGCCTTAGGGAGGCCACACATATAAAAATATTTAAAACAAGAGAAAAAAATACAATAGGCAAAAATGAAGTGTAAATATGGGAGAGTCATTAGTCAATTAGTCATCTAAATGCTTCCATTAGTTGCCAAGGCATCTGTAGAGGGATGGAAAATCTCAAGATAATAGCCACAACCAGCTTCAAGCACCTGCTATTTTGTATTTTTTGGATACCCCTCCCTCACATGGAGTCTTCTGAATATAGGGAAAAAAGTTTCTAAGTCTCCTTGTAGGATGGGGCACAATTACTTTCAAAAAATTATATATGCATATGTATGTATGTATGTATGTATGTATGTATGTATGTATGTATGTGTAGGGGTAGGGATCTCTCTCTCTCTCTCTCTCTCTCTCTCTCTTTCTCTCTCTCTCTCTCTCTCTCCCTCCCTACCTACCTACCTACCTACCTAATCATCCATCCATCCATCCATCCATCCATCCATCATCATCATTATCTATCTATCTGTCTATCTATCATCTATCTATCTATCTATCTATCTATCTATCTATCTATCTATCTATCTATCTATCATCAATCATCTCTATATCTCTATATCTCAGCGGTGGGTTCTGGATCCTGTTGCAACCAGTACGTTGCGCACAAGGCCAGGCATCCTAGGCAGGTGGGCGCGCATGAGCACGCCACCGCCCTGCAAAACCCAGCTGCTCAGTGGAGGTCATGCAGGTGCCGCACGCTGTGCGTGCGTGTGCAATTGGCCAGGTTGCCTCAAAAACAGGTAAGAAATGTGAGCGGGCGGGTGGGCCAAACGGATGCAGAAAAAACTTCCAGAAAGAATACATAGATAACTGATTCAGCTGGATTCATTAACTTCTTTATATACATAATAACACATGAAGATAAATGTACAATACCAATATAGGTTACAAGCAAACACAAGCATCAATAAAGCAGAGAGGAGTTTCACTTCAGAGTTCCGAGCAGAGACAGTAGTTTCAGTTTCAATTCTCAACACAGACTCAGATCTGTTTAAGCTCCCATTGGCTGAATTAGTTGCCTATTCATATATAAAGTGTTATGTCAAAGCACCTGGTATGTCCAAATATGGGAGGGAGCATACTGCTTCCCTTTTGCCTTTCAGCTCCACCCTAGGAGACTTCCAGGCAGGAAACCATTTTTGTTTATTTATCAGCACAAATGCAACACACACACACAAACTTGAATAGAAATATTAAGAACCAGTTTCTAATGAATAATAAGCACAAGAGACTAAACATTAGTGCAGCATACCAGTTCCCCCCTCCAAGTACTGTGTTTCCCCAAAAAGACCACCTATCTCATAAAAAAACCTAGCCTGTTTTTACTTGTATGCCTAATATAAGCCCCACCCGCAAAATAAGCCATAGTGAAGGGATTGGGCATGGCCAGCATAGGAGGCAGTGATCACATGGGAACTGATGGTGTCTGGCAGCAGCCACAGCCCACGCAGCATAGGTGAGTTGAAGCCCTTCATGGTATTGGACCTGGGTACTTGAGAGACCGCCTCCTGCCAATTACCTCCAATAGACCGATCAGATCCCACAGATTAGGCCTCCTCCGAATTCCATCCGCCGGCCAATGCCGATTGGCGACTACCCGGAGGAGAGCCTTCTCTGTGGCTGCTCTGACCCTCTGGAACAAACTCCCCGTGGAGATTCGAACCCTCACCACCCTCCAGGCCTTCCGCAAAGCCCTTAAAACCTGGCTATTCCGCCAGGCCTGGGGCTAAAGAACCTCTGCCCCCCTTCTCGAATGGTATGGTTGTTGTGTGTTTTAAATTGTGTATTGTTTGTTTGTCTTTTTTATCCCCCTGTTTGTACCTCCTTTCCCTTGACCGAGTTGTGAGCTGCCCCGAGTCCCCTTCGGGGAAAAGGGCGGCATATAAATGAAATAAATCCTAATCCTAATCCTACCTGGGCAAGCAGCTGTGTGTCAGATCACCTGTTTTCCGCTCCATGTGTTGTGGTCTGCCAGTGGTCTGCGGAGCTGGCAGCAGATTCAGACAATGAGGAGGTTGGGGAGGAACATGGGCCTGTCTTGGAGTCTGGGGACAGCTCCGGTGAGGGCTCTATGTCAGAGGCAGGGGGGCCCAGGGCCATCTGGTAGTTACGTGCTGTCTCCGGAGACTCCAGAGTCTGACATCAGCAAGGCAGAAGAACAGTGTGAGCCTGTTCCCAGTGTGTGCATGTGCAGAGCTGCCAGAAGGCAAGAAGAGTTAAGACAAAAAGAGTAAGTCGGGAGTAAGGCTTGGAGATGATTGACCCCTCCCATAAGGCATAAAAGAGGAGCAAACGGACGAGAGCCTTTGCAGGAAGCAATGAGTTCATCTAGTCGGTTCAAGCTCTGAGAAATCCTCTTTGACTCTGTGCTATGTTTGGTCTTGCAAAACTAATTAGCAATCAGGTCTCTGGCAGCGTTTCAAGGGAGATAAAGGTGGTGCTTATCAACATTACCCGGAAAGACTGTGACAACTCAAGCAGACATCTATCGGACTCTTTACAGACTGTTTGTGAATCATTATGGGCTTTGAATGATCATAATTCACAGCCATTTAAATAAAAGAGGGTTTGGTGGACTAAGATTGTGATTTATGCTTTATCAGGAAGAACACCATGCCATCCACTCTGTGCAGCCCCAGAGTGTGCCGACCAAGGGACCAGTGGACTGCAGCTGCTGCTGGATACCGTTGGTTCCCATGCACTTGCTGGCTCTTCTGTATGCACCAGGGGGCGGGGCGCCCAGCTGGGCTGATCACCCTGAAATCATGTTTCCCCAAAAAATAAGCCCTAGTGCTTATTTTGGGCCTCAAAAGAAAATCAAACTAGGTCTTATATTCAGGGAAACAAGGGTATTAACCCAGGAATATCCTCAACAGTTATTTAGTTCAGGACCATTAAACACCTTTGTTTATTACCAGCATCTCACATTCCAAAGACTTCTGCCTGTGAACTTTGGAGACTCAACATGAGTATTGCGGTGATTAACTAAAACCATGTATGGGATAAATATGAATTCCTTCTTTGCATTTTTTCTGATCTGTAAATAGAAGTGAACAGATTCTTAGTAGGTGCACTCAGCTTCAGGGATCATTGCCAGGTTCATATCTTTTATTCCAAGAATCTCTTTCCCCAGCATAATTTCCAAAGACAAAACCGCATTGTTGGCAAATGTGAATTTACAAAATGTGCCACGTTTCTCCCAGACTTAAAGCATTCTTAGATCCAATCTACAGCCTATTTAAATTGTTTTGGAAGCTGATTTCAGTCATCTTGAAATCGATTCTAGGTTGGGTCATCCAGGCAGTTAGGAAGAAACTAGGAAGGCAAAAAAAAAAAGCTCTCTACATTTTTGTGGCATTTAAATGCTACTTCACAGCCTTT
Source organism: Thamnophis elegans (assembly GCF_009769535.1). Taxonomy (NCBI): domain Eukaryota; kingdom Metazoa; phylum Chordata; class Lepidosauria; order Squamata; family Natricidae; genus Thamnophis; species Thamnophis elegans. The sequence continues at coordinate 130,928,854 of NC_045543.1, read as the reverse complement.
TGAACAGGTCCTCAATCGTAAGAATGGATGCAATTGATTGAATCCTCCCAGTGGATTCCATTTTTGGCCCAGTGGGTGAATAGTGAATTTCATTATTGCTGATATAAATGCCACTGGAAATTTGAAGGAAAGACTAGACATCCCAAAACAAATCAGCAATGTTCATTGACCAATATCTGTAGGACAGCAATTAGCAATGTGCTTGTGATTGGTTGCAGCATTAATCACAACTATTCACTATTAAATTAAGTTCAGTAACACTTAAATATAATGGAGCAAATTGTTGTGGCCCGTCAATGGCCAGAGGAGCTGGTGGCAGACTCAGACATTGAGGAGGTTGGGGAGGAACTTGGGTCAGTCCTGGAGTCTGAGGAAGGCTCTGATGAGTGCTCTGCGTCAGAGGCAGAGATGGGATCAGGACCGTCCGACAATTATCAGCTGTCAGATATCAGGGGGGCAGAAGAACAGCTGGAGCCTGTTCTCGACGTGCACATGTGCAGAGCTGCCAGGAGAAGGGAACAGTTAAGGAACGGCCAACTCAGGAGTAAAGGCACAGGTGGATGGTGAATGGCCCCTCCCATAGGGAATAAAGAGGAGCAAAAGGGGAGTGAAGTTTGCAGGAGACAATTAGTTCCTTTCATGAATGTGAAGATTTGTTTGTGACTCCCAGAGACTCCTTGCCAAGTATTTTCTGGTACAGTATTGTGTTTCGAAGATATTGGCCTGGTAGCTCTCCAAGTATGATAAGGTCTGTGCTTGTAAATTCACCCTTGAATGATGGTCTGCCGGGACTGTGCTGGTTGTGAATGACTGGAATTCATATTAGCCTAATAAAAAGGGGTTTTGTCAGGACAAAGAGTCTGCTTCATGATTTTGGGAAGCCTAGGTAAGAACAGAAATACCATTAGCAAACAACCAGAACCACTTGTGGATAGTCTCAAAGAAATTCTTCATTGTTGGTCACCTGTGTTACAAGAATCTTTCCAATTCCTCTGGAAACAGTCAGATAAGAATTCTGAGATTTTGGGGGAGGTCAGGCCTGTGTGTTGCTTTCTGCAGTGCAGGGACTCTGAGCTTGGCCCCCTCTTAAGAATCTAGCTGGATATTATATCACATCATGCTTCAAAATGCAGCCTTAAGGCATTGATATAAAATAATGTCTCTGAACATCATTTGTGCGTGAAAATAAGCATGAATACAAGAAGATCAGAAAGTGATAAATATATATTTTGAATTATGTGGGGTCAATATTTGGATGAACCTTGGTGGCATAGTGATTAGAAGACCGTACTGCAGGGTGACTGTCGGCTACCAGAAGTTTGGCAGTTCGATTCTCATCGGCTCAAGGATGACTCAACTTTCCATCCTTCTGAAGTCAGTAAAATAAGAACCCAGATTGTTTGGAGCAATATGCTGAGTCTGCAAACTGCTTAGAAAGGGCTGTAAAGCACTGTGATGCAGTATGTAAGTCTAAGTGCTATTGTTATTAGAAACATACTGTCAGGTCTGCAGTGGTTCCTTTAAGAATCTTTGGCCTGCCACACTCTCTCTTCTAGCTTCATCTTTAGTATGCGTATTCATTAAGGGGGGGGGGAATAGCAAAGGGTAGAATGTGTTGTTTTCAAAATAAAAAATTCCTTTCTAGAAGCTCAAGGTTATTCTTTGTCTCTGCACCTCTACACCTGACCGGAACCAGCTGGGTGGAGATGCCAGCGTGGAAGAAGAAGATTGGACCATGTGATGGATTTGTGGGTGTGGGGACAAGATCATGAACTTTCAACTGGGTGGAATCCCAGGAAGTTTTCCAGAATTGGGATTCCATAGTACGATGCCAACGTGTCTGATTTATTAAACTGGAACTTTAAGGATAGTTTTGCTTTGGACTCTGATTTAATTCTGCATGATATTTGGAACGCTGACACATACCTTGTTTTCCCAAAAATAAGACAGGGTCTTATTTTCTTTTGACTCCCCCCCCCAAAATAAGCACTTGGCCTTATTTTTGGAGAGGTATTATAATTTTTGAGGTGCAGGAGGCAGTGAGCATGGTCACCTCATGCCTGCTGCTAGGTTGCAATATTTTCGGGGAGGTCTTATTTTAGCGCATAAGCTCAAGAGCCCAAATTATTATCCGGGGAGGTCTTATTTTTGGGGAAACAGGGTAGGAAAGGAAAAGTGCATTTCGAATGTTGTGCATGAAAAAAAAACATTTAGATCTATAGAAAGCTGAAAAATAAAGATTTAAAGATGCAACCACGTTTTGCATTTTCCATTGCAACAGACTTTTGTTCTCATGAGCATTTTACACAATGGGATTTATGCAAGATTAGAAGATTAAGGGGCATATGCCCCTGGTCAGTAAACATCTGCTTCTGTTTTGAATGAATAAACCACTCTGGTTGCAAAAGAATTTCTTTGACCGCTATATTTGATTTCCTCTAAATCCTGAAATAAATACTGCTATCATTACATTCAAAAGAGTTGATTATCTACCTGGGTCCTGTATGTATCTTTATTTGAACACATCATTGGTAGATCACGGATACATCTTTCTGTGAAAAGAAGGAAAGGATAGTAGCAAACTATGAAGAACGAAATATTCTTATTTGCAGGAGTATGTATTAAATCACTGTGTTGCATTTTGAAAGGAATTTTGGATTGAGGCTATGATTTAGAAAGAATCTGAGTCTATACGTTTGTGTCAACCTGCACTTTATCAGCAATATCCGACTCTAGTCCCGTGTTTCTGTCACTTTATGTCTGATATAAATCAACCCAGCTACAATCCTGCCTCATAGAGTGCAGTAGGGAGGAAGTGTGTGTGTGTGTGTGTATGTGTGTGTTGGAAGAGGAGCACATTTCAACCATAGACATGTGGGCAGAGAACACCCACTTTGAAATTTGGAGACATAACATTTCCAAAAACAAATATTTCAAATACTTTAAAAACACAGTATTTTTTTTTTAAGCAAAAAAAGTCCTGAACTCTTTCCAGAGTGCTGAGTCACTTGGCCATCTAGGGATTCTCCCGGTTGTATTTGGTTCAATCTGGGTTGGAATTAATGCGGACAGAAAAATGGAGAAAAATATCTGTGGATTCCTAAACAGCTGGACTGCTGAGTTGTTGGTTTTTTTGTACCCCGGTTTCCTCTGACTAGCAGTAGCTGTTCAGGATTATCCTTCCTAATAATTTCTTCCTTAATGTTTTTTGTAGACATATTTGCAACTGTCATCTCCACCCAGAGTGAAGTGTGAGGTGTGTGCAGGGGTGGGTTTCTCACCCCGTTCCAACCGGTTCGGTTGGAACGGGGCCGGCGGCATCCTCGCGCACGCGTGCAATGTGCGCATGCATGCGAGTGCATGTGCATGCGCATGTGCGTGCATGCGTGTGTGCATGCGTGTGCACGCACGCAGTGCACGCATGCGTACTAGCGTCTGTGCGATGCTCCAGCTGCTCCTGGAGGATCGCGCAGGCGCTGTATGCATCCTGCGCATGCATGGAAGCGCAGAACTCGTCAAAACCAGTAAGGAGCGCGGGCGCGCGGGTGGGCCCTTCGCCGTTCCCGGAAGTTACTTACTTCCGGGTTCGCCGACCAACTGGTTTGCAGGGACCGCCGCGAACCGGTTGAAACCCACCCCTGGGTGTGTGGGTGTGTTTGTGTATGCCTATATATGCGCTATGTATTGTATACCCAATTTATGGACATGGGAAGCTCCCGTAGAAAACTATGAAAGACGTAACTAGAGTCAGGCAAGATGGTGGCTTAAGAAATATCCGCTACCTGATCTTTTGCATTTCTAATGTAAATGCTGATGCTTATAGAATGCTCAACCAGTCATAAATCAATTCTATAAATGGGTGAAAGAGAAGCTTTAGTTAAGACACAAAGCTCTGATCTTGTTTTTCACAAGGAACTCTGGTTCCCTTGAGGGATTCACACATAAAAAAGAGAGAGAGAAAGAGAACTCACATTTGCTTGGAGCCTGTCAAAGACATCAAAGAACACCAACAAAGACAGAACATCAGAAAGAAAGAAAAAAACCCTCAAGTGAAGTTGAATGACAATGAAATATTGGCTACAGCCCTCAGTACTGTGTGAAAAAGAATAGAAGTTTCAAGAAACTGAAATGCTACAAACTTTGATGAGATCTCAGCCTGTAGCAGAAAAATAGGACTCAAAAATAATCAACTTTTGTGTTGTATAGTTTTTTAAAACTGTGGATATTATGAATCACAGAGATTGCTGATTAAAATAGAGTGGATTATAGAGAAAGATATTGATATTGAAGGGATCTAATGGAAATTTCCCGACTTTATTATCCATAGATCAAATAGACGTCACTGCCAAATAGCAGACTCTGTTAGATTTATTGGAATACAATCAGGGGTGGGTTCCTGCCAGTTCTAACCTCTTCTATAGAAGAGGTTCCACAAATCTACAGTGCCGTTTAGAACCGGTTCCAGCTCCCTCCCCACCGTCCATCCGCACATCATCAAGATGAAGAGCGAGAGGAGGAATTCTGGGAATTGAAGTCTACAAGTCTTAAAGCTGTCAAGTTTGAACACCCCTGGGTTTTTTTTCTAAAGGGTTAGGGGTGCAAGGGTCTTGTAACTTGACAGCTTTAAGACTTGCGTGCTTCAAATGCCAGAGTTTCTGAGCCAAAATTTTGGTTGCTAAGCAAAAGCGTTGTTAAGTGAGTTTCACCACATTTTACAAGTCGGCCACACCCACCCAGTCACATAACTGCCAAGCCACTCCCACAAAGCAGGCCACACCTACAGAAGAGATTCTAAAAAAATTTGAAACCACTGAATACAATGAATAGTCATGAAAAAAAAACACCAAATAGATCAATGAGCAGACCAACCAAGAGTTTTCTCTCAAGGCACAAATGGGCAGGCTAAAATTATATTTTGGAGATGTTATGTGAAGACCCTAGCTCTTCTGAGAAGTTTATCATGCAGGGGAAAAAATCAGAAAACTGTCCCTCACTTATTTTGGCCACGTCATGTCTGAGAATTCACTGCAGAAAGCAATTATGTTTAGAAGGGTTAACAGTAAAAGGAAATCAGGCCTCCAAAGAACATGGTGGCTAAACTCTATTAAAACTGACACCAGCCAAAGCATAGAACAACTCAAAGAAGCAGTGCAAGATCGGAAGATATAGACTATAGAGAGACCTGGCCCATAGAATCGCCAAGAGTCGGAAATGACTGAAAGCATATCCTCCTCCTCCTCCTCCTCCTCCTCCTCCTCCTCCTCCTCCTCCTCCTCTCAATGAAGTGAACCTGGCTGAGGCCATCTTTAGGCTTCAGGCTTGCCACAAGACAGAAGAGGGGACAGGGAGGGAGGGAATAGTTAACTGGGGCTTTCCAGTCATAACAAAAAGTTTTCCTGTGGGAACCAAGGTCATTCCAACAGGTAACTGGGAGAGAAGCAGCAAAGTAACCAAGCAACCAGCCAGCACCTTTATTGGACAATGTGATTGATGACTTGAGGGAAGGGGGAAATTTTCACTTTTTAATTAGGCAAAAACCACAGGAACTTTCAGAGTCAGTTTTCACCAGTTGTGCCAATAGGAGGTGTCCAATAAACTGTTCTTTGAGGAATCTACCTGCCTCAGAATTCTACTTTCAATGGGTGCATTACTTGGAACTAATGTAACATCCAGGGAAAAAGAATGACCAACAAGAAGGTGGACGGACTCCGTTACAATCGCAATAGGAGACCTTGAAAGGGCAGAATGGAATCTGAACAACTTGGAGAAAATCTACAGTATATGATTTGTAAGAGTCAACAACATCTTCATGGCACGTTCTCTCCCTCCCTCCCTCCCTCCTTCCCTCTTTCTCCGTCCCTCCTCTATTAATTATACCTATTGTATTAGAAACAATAATCCTTATTTAAACATCAGTGAATTGCCCTTTGCAGGCTTTCATAGTACTTGATATGCTAATATGATTTTCCCCTGTAAAGAGTTTTTGAAAATTATATTATTAATTGAAATAGTCAAATATACTTTTAGTTCTGTTTGCTATTGTAACTGATGTAGTCCCTGTAGCAGTCTAGATAGACCCAGTCACGTAAGGATTTCATATGGGCACGTTCACTGAAAACATTTATTTGCGCATTATATTCTATTGATGTAATAATTTCTTTCTAAAGTTATTGCCAACTTGAAAAATGGTCCACATAATTTTTGAGAAAGAGCTGGCTTAAAATTAAAGTACTACAAGTCACAGTCTAAACAGCATTGCAAGAAAATATTCCAAGAAATGTCAAGACTAATATGAAATCATCAATTTAAAATATATCAGAAGAATCACAAGGGAACAAAAATTATATTTTTTCATTGGACAAACAAAATATGAATTTTGCTGTTGGACATATTTGAACATATTATAGCTAATTAAAAACTGGTCCTCCCTAAATTTGTTCTTAAATGTTCAGTGTCTGCCAGTTATTATTCCAGTTAAAGCAATAAATGCTGGACTTGTATAAGGCAGAAAATAAACAGTATAAGAAAAAACGTTATTTACACAGATACTCACAAGAGGGTGATTTCAGTTTTCCCAAATAAAACATACATTATGATGTGTTAAAAAATTACTTCCAGTAATATGAAAGTATGTTGCTTAGATTTTATAGAAACTTTTTTTCTCTCTATTTGGGAGAGCTGGATCATCCTTTGGAGGGAGACTGAAAAACTATAAAGATATGGAAATCATGAAGAATTAGCTGAATTCCTATTCCTCCTCCTCCTCCTCCTCCTCCTCCTCCTCCTCCTCCTCCTCCTCCTCCTCCTCCTCAGTGGTGGGTTCCAGGTGGCATCCACATGCGTGCAGTGCACACATGCGTCTTAACGCCTCTGCGAGCTTCCGCAATGCTCCAGCTGCTCAGTGGAGCGTTGCGCAGGCGCTATACATGCTGTGCATGTGCATGGAAGTGCAGAAGCCTTAAAAGACCAGTAAGGCGCTCGGGTGGGCGGATGGACCCTCCGGAGTACCGTATTGGAATGGTATCTGGTGCTCCAGGCTGGCTCTGGTACGCCCATATCAGGGCGTACCGCCTGCAATCCACCACTGCTCCTCTTCCTTTCCAAAGCTACTAGTATCTACAGGAAATGTAGGAAACCTAATTGATCATTTCTGAAAACCAGTTATGCAATACCTCAGATAAATTCAAATATCTTGAGATGATAATGTTTTAAACTTAGATGGGAGGTAAATATCTTTGGGTGGCCTGGGAGAGAATGAATGATCACTTGATGGATTTCCATGGCTGAGGACAGGTTGAGGATTGTAATTAAAATTATAAACACAAGCTTTGAGATTTGAGGGTGGGCATCTCAAGCCAGTAAAGTTATACCAGATTAATTTTATTTATTTATTTGTCAAACTTAAAAAGACCCCATCTCCCTCATAGAAAGATTCTGGGTGATGTACAATTAATACCTATCAATATTTATTACCCCAAAACTAGAAGCCATGCAGTGTATGAGAGATATTTTTCATAAGATGTAATATTTTAGCCATCCAGAAATTTTAATTTTGTGTTTCAGTTTTTGTCAAAAACACTAAAACTCCAACATATGAACTCAAGCCAATTTATTCTACTAAAGTAAGTTACCTTTATAAATCTTACCTATGAGAACAATTTGAAAAGAAAAATCCAATTAATCTGTAATTCATTAACATATTAAAAATGGGAGAAGTACGAAGGAAGAATCAGTTAATGGTTAATTTGTCTGCGTGTAGCACACTGCACTTGTTATCGAGCTGATTCAAACAAGACTACGATTCCAGAGGGGGGGAAAAATGAAATGATTGATTTATATTTCATGGTTTATTTATAATTTAAGTATTTGAAGCTATTCACTCATACATGATGCTGAAATTGTTTTCCATTAATGTTTTTCAAAGGTATTTGCATTGGGGGGAGCATAAAACATCCAGATGTTAGTTACAACAACCATACTATTTTGTCTCTCTTTTTGTGTACAACGCCCTTAAAAAAGTAGGAAAGTTCAATTGCGCAGTCATGGCTGCCATCTTGATCTTTTAAAAATCACTTTGAGGTCTCCAATGATGGAATTATTAATCCAGGCATTATGATTCAATTACTCTTGAGGGCTCAGTCGGTCAGGGTCCTTTGACCTTGATCTCCAAACCAACACTTCTTCTTCCTCCTCCTCCTCCTCCTCCTCCTCCTCCTCCTCCTCCTCTTCTTCTTCTTCTTCTCCTCCTCCTCCTCCTCTTCCTCCTCCTTCTTCTCCTCCTCCTCCCTTTCCCCCCCAATGAATTGCTTCTTTTATTCTTTGTGCACTACTTGAAGCCTTGAAGCTGAATGGTACTTGAGTGTTTACATAACTGTCAACTTTAAGGACTTTTGGCTCTTGGCTTCTTTTTCACACTCCCTCTTTATTCTGAATAATCCTTCTAACCTGAAAGGAGAGGAAAAGGAGACAGACAGAGACAGATGGTTTTTTTAAAAAAAGCTAAATAATATCTATTTCCTGACAATGAATGTGTCTATCAAGGAAATGCATAAAATACATAAAATGAAATATTTCTGAAATATTGCAGGCCTGTTAGCATTTAGATATTATACAAATGGAACATTAAAAAAAAATCTGTTCACGATTAGATGTGGGCTGTGTTCCCCCTACCACACCCCAAAGGTTCTGGGCCTCATATCTGGCCCTCGAACGGAGTGAAGTGAAGCGCTTGACATATTTCTGCTTAAACTAACAGTTGTCTTTGGCACCAGTGATAAGGACTCAATCTCTTTTATATGTCTGGGCTTCTTATTGTGGTAGACTACTTCCTCTTATATATACCCCTGTCCTAAATAATCTTTCAAGACAGGAAGGTACATTTTTTCCCCAGTATTAAACTGATGACTTTGGAGTTTATCAGTGACATTTTACAAACCATATGTGTTTCTTACAAATATATGAGAAATATTTAAGATCTATCTATCTCGCAAGAGCAACTAGGGTCGTTGAATTCCTTGTCTTATTAAATGGCATTTTGTTTTAGCTTAGTTTTTTTAATATATCAAAGGATAGGGTTGTTTCTATAAATTGGGACTATCTAGAAGGAGGTCTATGAAGATTCTCAGTCATCCAAGTCACATTTGTCCCAAAGGTGCTTTTTCAAGTGGCAACTGGACTTCCTTGTTTTTCTTTCTCATCCAAGAAGTGAAATGAAGAACCGAGAGTTGAAAAAGCTTCTTGGATGAGAAGCAAAATGCCTTCAAAGAAAAACAAAGAAGTCCAGTTGTCTTTTGAAAAAAGACCTTGAGGATTACTTAGGAAGATTTTTTTTTGGCAACTCTCACATCTAAAGATTGGGCATGATCAACATTAATATAATTAACAATGGGCATTTCATATTCTTTTGACCTCATTTTTACAATTTCTGCCTTGTCCACACACTGATCTTGTCTAAAAAAGGATAAAATATCATTCATCTATATTAAAAAATATAGATGAATGATAAAAAATATCCTGAACTCTGCTTCTGGAGAAGACTCCTGCGAGTCCCTTGGACTGCAAGGCAATCAAACCGGTCAGTCCTAGAGGAGATCAACCCTGACTGCTCTTTAGAAGGCCAGATCCTGAAGATGAAACTCAAATACTTTGACCCCCTAATGAGAAGGAGGGACTCACTGGAGAAGAGAATAATGCTGGGAAAGATTGAGGGCAAAAGAAGAAGGGGACGACAGAGAATGAGGTAGCTGGATGGAGTCACCAAAGCAGTCGGTGTGAGCTTAAATGGATTCCAGAGGATGGTAGAGGGCAGGAAGGCCTAGAGGAATGTTGTACATGGGGTCATGATGGATCGGACATGACTTTGCAACTAACAACAAAAAAATATTTAAAAAGCTACCCAGTAATTTTATACATCACAAGAGGGATGTTAGTTCTCTTATGTATCTATTCCTAGAAAAGGAGGAGATAAAAAGTCAAAACTAAGATTCCTTTAAAAACAATGCTCAGTTGCCTTTAGCTCATTTTCAAAAATATAAGGATAAGTTGGTCAATTCCATTGGCTACTGTCTCTGGAGTTATATCTTGCTACTAATTGGACCTAAAATGGAAAAGCATATTTATAGATGAATTGTGCTCAATTATGCTGTAGCAATGTTTCAACTTTCATTATCCAAACATTAGGAGTTCTCAAAAGTTGTCACATGCCTTGGGGATTGCAACAATATTTTGGTTCTATAATATAATTTAGATGTGCTTGCCAAGTAACTACATAAATATCATAACTTTTTTAACATTTTAGCACAAAATAAGTTGCTCTTCCTGTGTTTCTGTTCACCTTTTTAAGCTATACAATGAATATTACTCGGCCTCCTAAAGGATTAAATAAAGGACGCCGAAACCATAAGGGAATTCATGACTTCAGAATTTGGATAGGATCTGAGTATCCTGCATAAAAAGGACAGAGAAAGCTCAAACAGCGTTTTTCAAAATGAAAAAGGCCTTCTGCAGTCATGACATAAGCCTAAGATTATATTCTGACCTAGGCTTCACAAAATCACGAAGCAGACACCTTGTCCCAACAAACTCCCTTTTTTATTAAGCTAATGTGAATGCCTCTCATTCACATCCAGCAAAGTCCTGGCAAACAGTCTTTCAAGGGTGAATTTACAAACACAGACCTTATCAGGCCTGGAGAGCTGCCAGGCTGATATCTTCCAAATGCAATGCTGTACAAGAAAATACTTGGCAAGGAGTCTCTGGGAGTCATGAACAAATCTTCACACTAATTAAATAAACAAATTGCCTCCTGCAAACTCCACTCCCCTGTCGCTCCTCTTTATTTCCTATGGGAGGAGCCATTCACAGATCACCTGTGCCTTTAATCCCGAGGTGGCCCTTGTTCCTTAACTGTTCCTTTCTCCTGGCAGTTCTGTGCATGTGCACATCGGGAACAGGCTCCAGCTGTTCTTCTGTCCCACTGATCTCCAACTCCAAAGGCAGCTGATAATTGTTGGACAGCCCTGGCCGCATCTCTGCCTCTGACGCAGAGCACTCATCAGAGCCTTCCCCAGACTCCAGGAGTGGCCCATGTTCCTCCCCAGCCTCCTCACTGTCTGAGTCTGGCACCAGCTTTGCTTGTCGCTGGTAGGCCACAACAGATTGAAAATCAGGCTTGTCAGATGTTACATCTTTCCTTTTCTGCTCTACGAAGTGGAGAGTTGGTCTCTGTCAGAAGGCCACTTAAAGAGACTAGAAGCATTTGAAATGTGGATTTATAGATGGCTGTTATGTATAAGCTGGATTGACAAAAAATGTGGATTTGCAGATGGCTGTTACATATAAGCTGGGTTGACAAAATCAGAAATGAAGAGGTGATAAGCCGCTTGGGAAAGCAAAGGGAAATCATCAAAATCACAAAAAAGAATATTTTGGACATCTGATAAGACACCTGGAAAATACGCCATACTTCACTTAATTCTCCAGGGGAAGATTGAAAGCAAATGAGGTCCAGGCAGAAGAAGAACGTCATGGCTTCAAAATTTAAGGGACTAGTTTGGACAAAACTCAGCAGCACTTTTTCGTGCGACTGTTGATAAAAATAGGATTGCCAACATGATCGCCAATGTCTGATGATGGATATGGCACAAGAAGAAGATCCTGCGTATTCACTTGATTTGCTATGAGTTTCACGGTATGTTGAGAGCCGAGGTGGCGCAGTGGTTAAATGCAGCACTGCAGGCTACTTCAAGTGGTATATGAAGTGGTATATAAGTCTAACTGCTATTGCTATTGCTATTGCTATGTTAAAAATAGAGATTGGGCCATTACAATTCTGGAGAAGTGATACCAGCCCACATGTTTGAGGGCACTCAATTACCCTGCTCCCACTCACTTTATATTTTGGGTCTAGGACTAAAACTCACTATCTCTTGATTTTAACCACGATCCTACACCAACTCAGTTTAACTCATAATTATCTGTTAGGGTCGATAAATTTTCAACTTACCATTGGTATTTGAGCAGAAACATGAATCCAAGGGGCTCTTTTCCTCACACTAAACCACTGCTGTGAATGAAATTCTGAATGGGACAAACTATGGGAAAGAAATTATATATTTATGACGACAGAAGCCTACAAAGAAAACCTCTATAAAATGTTTTATAGATGGCATTTGCCCCCAGCGAAATTGGCCAAAATGTATCCAAATTTATCCCCCAAATGTTGGAGATGTAGCCACAAGTCTGGAACATTCTACCATATGTGGTGGACGTGCCCCATCACAAGGAAATACTGGTGCAAAATTCAGAATAAAAATTAATGAAAGTTACTAACTACTATCAAACTTGAAGTACTGACTGTAATATAAATATAATGGTGATATGAACAATTAATATCACTACAAGTATTGGTACTACAGTTATTATATTATTAGAGAAGGTAAAATCAATAGGAAGGCAATGGAGAATGGAGAACTACAAAGGCTAAACATGAATGCCCGAGTGTTTGATTGCTGAATGAAAGTTGTGTTTTTACTATTTTTTCTTTGTTCACATACTGTTCTGTTTTTGACACTGCACCCCCCTCCCTTGTGGTTGTAAGCCGCCCTGAGTCCCCTCAGGGAAAAGGGCGGCATATAAATCCCAATAAACAAACAAACAAACAAACAAACGAATGCCGATACATAAGGCAGTATAATTATTATATATTGTTATGTATGTTTTCTTTTTTCCTTTTCCTTTTTTGTGTTTTTCTTTCTGTTTTTAAAGGTAAAAATGTTTAATTAAAAACTATTTAAAAAAATTCAGAATCACAATGCATAGATCAGGTGTGTTAAACTCGATTTCATTGAGGGCTGCATCAGGGTTGTTTTTGACCTCGGGGGTGGGCATGGCCAGCTTGATGTCATTCATGCCAGGCGTACCTGTGGTGGCCCGAATGCTCTGCTGGAGAAAATGGGCTCCTGAGCTCTGTTTTTGACTGTGACGGCTTCCTGCAACCCTCTGCCTGCTGGCTGAGGCACTGTGGGCAGATCCTTCGCGGCTTTCAGGTGGTTCCGCGTGGTAGATCTAAGTGCCCCCGGGCTGCATCTGGCCTGCGGGCCTTGAGTTGGACACCCCTGGCATAGATAGTTTTAAAACACCCCAGACAAACAGATGTTAAGCAGATCTTTGCCAATTTATTCCTGGGTGTTCTGATAAGCAGAAGTATGCTTTTTTTTTTTTTTTTTAGTAATTTGAGTTCCTGGATGAACAACAAAACACAACGAAGAATGTCCTTTCTGTGCCAACTCAGAAAGCTCAAATTGCCCAAAGAACTGCTGATTCAGTTCTACAGAGGAATTATTGAGTCTGTCATCTGTATCTCCATAACTATCTGGTTTGGTTCTGCAACCAAACAAGAGAAAACATGGATTTCAACGGATAATTAAAACTGCAGAAAAAACGATTACTACCAACCTGCCTTCCATTGAGGACCTGTACACTGCAGGAGTCAAAAAGAGGGCTGTGAAAATATCTACAGACCCCTCGCATCCTGGAAATAAATTGTTTCAACTTCTACCCTCAAAACAACACTATAGGGCACTGCACACCAAGACAACTAGACACAGGAACAGTTTTTTTCCCGAATGCCATCACTCTGCTAAACAAATAATTTCCACAACACTGTCAATAATTTACTACGAATGTATTACTATTCTTCTTCTCTTCCTTCCTAGTATCTATCTCTCCCCATTTATGACTATAACCATATTGCTTGTCACTTTTAATTTATATTGTTTTTATTTGTTTCCTAGTACGATTTGATAGCTTATTAGCACCCTTGTCTATCACTGTTGTATCTTTTTATTCTTGATGAATGTATTTTATTCTCCTTATGTACACTGAGAGCACATGCACTAAAGACAAATTCCTTGTGTGTCCAATCCCACTTGGCCAATAAAGAATTCTATTCTATTCAGTGTTAATTATTTTATCATTCACTCTTCAATCCTACGAAGCTCCATAGAACATTCTGCTAAAAGAGTTCAGCAGCCTGTTTTCAAAAACATTTCTGATCAAGGGATTCCATTCATTCCAATTGCAGGACTTTTGGAATGGTTACAAAGCAAAAAAAAAATTCTCTTTTTACCTTCCTAGGATAAATATTTGGTAAATAGAAATGGGAACGGAAAGCAAAAAATCAGAAAGCAGGAATGGAATAAGGTTGCAGATACATGTAGGTACTTCAATGAACTGTACTGAAATTGTGACTATGTTGGTTTAGCTGGTAGAGAAATAAAATAATGTTTTTATGATTAGAAAATTTGGTTGAAAATGGAATAAGATTTGGCCACCGTTTCCAACTTGGCTGGCATGCTTTCCTCTGGGAGGGGAAAAATAAATCCCACTCATATTTTCAACTTTCTTTCAACTTTAATAAGACTTGTATGCCGCCCACTCCCTTGGGACTCTGGGCGGCTCACAACAAAAGTAAAAACATATAACATATTAAAAATACAATTATTTAAAAATAAGATATCATCCATTCAATCAAGTGGGGCTGGAAATTAATCAACAGCCCCAAGCCTGCTGGAACAGCCAGGTCTTGGTCGCTTTACGAAAGGCCGGGAGAGTGGTAGGGTCAGGATCTCTGCGGGTAGCTCATTCCACAAGGCCGGTGCAGCTACAGAGAAGGCCCTCTCTCGGGGAGCCGCCAGCCGGCATTGTCTGGTTGACGGCACCCGGAGGAGGCCCAACCTGTGCAATCTTATTGGTCGTTGGGAGGTGAATGGCAGGAGGTGGTCTCTCGGGTAGCCAGGTCCAATACCATTTTCAGAGGCACATATTAAGAGATGCCCTACTAGCACCTGGGAAAAAATAAAAAACTCATTATATGAAGATCCCAATTTGGTTATTGACGATGGAGGCAATGATCTACCCAAACACCACAGACCTCCATAAAATGGTGAGCTACGCAGAACTATTAGACAACAAAGGAGAATTAAAATCGGCTCAGGATTTGAGAAAAACAAGGAATTGTGAAGGAATGGTGGCCTTATTTACAGATTAAAACAAGGTTTAAAAGGGACCGTGAACAATATGGGATATATGAGAAGCAATTGGAACTAGACAAGAAACGGGAGGAAAAATGATTACCAAAATATACAACTTCCTTTTAAGATATAAAATGGAAGAAGAGACTGTAAAAGACACAATGATAAACTAGGCCAGAAACTTTGGACATAGCATAGAATTAGAAGATTGGAACAAATTGTGGGAAAGAAACAATAATCTCACAATGGTGGTAGCCTATAAGGAGAACCTATATAAAATGTTCTACCGATGGCACTTACCACCAGCGAGATTGGTCAAGATGTTCTCAAACCTATCTTCGGAATGTTGGAGATGTAGCCATAAATCTGGAATGTTCTATCATATGTGGTGGACATGTGCCCACGCCAGGAAATATTGGCTTAAAATTAAGGGTTGGCTGGAAGGAATCATGGAACATAGGATATAATTGAAACCAGAATTATGTTTATTAGGTATTCTCCAAGGCACCTGAGTGAAGAACAAGAAGAAATGGATGGAAACTAATCAAGGAGGGAAGCAACTTAGAACTGAGGAGAAATTTCCTGATAGTTAGAAAAATTAATCAGTGGAACAGCTTGCCTCCAGAAGTTTGAATGCCCCAACACTGGAAGTCTTTAAAAAGATGTTGGATAGCCATTTGTCTGAAATGGTATAGGCTTTCCTGCCTAGGCAGGGGGTTGGACTAGAAGACCTCCAAGGTCCCTTCCAACTCTGCTATTGTATTGTATTCTATTGTATACTATACCCAAAGATGGATAAGAAATATTAATATATAACATTACACATACTAACCCCCCTAGGATCACTTTTGTGCACAATTGGGGGGGGGGGGAAACTAACCCCCCCCATGACATGGTAATTAGGAAGATACTTGAATGTGCTGAAATGAACAGGATGACTATGGAGTTAAAAGAAAGAGTTGGATTATTATAAAATTTGGAGCAGACTGTACAAGTGGCTAGAGAATAGAAGCCAAAACAAGAAATAAAACTTTTAAAAACTATTTATTATATTACGAAGAAAAATGTATGGATGCAGAATCTAATATGTATTATATTATTATATTACAATATAGTATAATTATTATATTAGTATTAGAATTGTTAAAAACTACGAGAAGGCAATAATTGAATAGTAAATTACAAAAGCAGAATATACATGCCGATACGGGAATCTGTAAAATTATATTATATTGTTATGTTGTTTGTGTCTTTATCTGTTTTGTATTTGTTTTTGCATTTTTCCTTGTTTTTTTCTTTTTCTTTTTTCTTTTTTTACTTGTGGTTTTTTTAAACTTGAAAATGTTCAATAAAAATTATTTAAAAAAAGATTTGGCAAGTTACTAAGCAATAACATAATTTTTTGGGTGGGACACTTGATTAACACATACTTTTTTTTTTAAAAAAAGTATAGGTTTCAATCACATTTTTTGCCCATCTCTTTTCATTTCACACCAGTGAAATACATACAAGCAGCTCTGAATCACATTTAAATAATACAATTAGAAGAGGCCATCTATGCAGATGAGTCCATCTCTGCTCAACAGAGGTCTCTCTGTGTGTGTGTGTGTGTGTGTGTGTGTGTGTGTGTGTGTGTGTGTGTGTTCCAGCATAACTCTGGAATGCCTTGAGCAATTTCAACCAAATTTGGTACACAGACCACTTACTCTCCGGAAACAAATACTGTGGGAGTAAGACACTCCTAACACCCCTCAGGGTGTGCATTCTGTTACAATACAGCCTGTTGTGCCTTAAAATGGCTTCTACTGTACTGCCGTAAAATGACTTCTACTATACAGCGCAGTGGAGTTGCCCATGGTAACAGCTTCACAGTATTCCATAAGGGGGCTCCCTCTGCTATGGGGGAAAATCCAATATTAGAAATAATGTTTGGTCGGGACATTTTCCTCTTATAAATAAATACTTGGGCAACGCTGGGTATCAGGACTATATTCTATATATTCTCTGCAAAACAAACTCTGCTTCAAAACATTGTATTACAAACTCCCACCCTCCACCATTCATTTACTATCTGCCTTGGAGCAGCATTACAAGATGCAAAGTTCAACATTTGAAGACATTATAGAAACTTGCTATGCCTAGGACAGTGGGTTTCAACCTTCTTAATGCCGCGACCCTTTAATGCAGTTCCTCATGTTGTGTTGACCCCCAGCCATAAAATTATTTTATGTTTTCCATATTTTTCCAAAAATATGTGTTTTCTGATGGTCTTAGGCGATCCCCAAAGGGGTCCCGACCCACAGGTTGAGAGAGCCGAGGTGGTGCAGTGGTTAAATGCAGCACTGCAGGCTACTTCAGCTGACTGCAGTTCTGCAGTTCGGCTGTTCAAATCTCACCGGCTCAGGGTTGACTCAGCCTTCCATCCTTCTGAGGTGGGTAAAATGAGGACCCGGATTGTTGTTGGGGGCAATATGCTGACTCTGTAAACCGCTTAGAGAGGGCTGAAAGCCCTATGAAGCGGTATATAAGTCTAACTGCTATTGCTATTGCTATTGCTAACCACTGCCTAGGAGAAGAACGTTCCTTCCCCCCGAAAAGAAAACAATTATTATTCATCAGGAGAATTGGGAATGAGCAAAAAAGGAAAGCATAAACAAAGCCTAGGTCTGAACTGAAAGTTACTTAAGCATCCTTTGCCTGTAGGGAAGAAATGGTTGTTTACTAAAAATAAATAATGAAACTGCTTCCTCAGATATTTCTTATTATCGGAATGACTCGAGTCATTACCTAAAGATGTTGAAGGGTGGGTATACAGTAGAGTGATATCCTATAAAAGCCATGGGGAGGATGGGCACATTTTCCCCTGTATGTTGACTGCTAGTCGTGGCCCTAAGTAGGAAACTTCATATCACAGTCCTCTGTCTCTTCTCCCAATGATCCTGTACATCTAGAATGACTTACAGAAGTTGTACAACAATATAAGAGCAGCAATACAAGAACTGCGCAACAATACCCTGTTTACCAGAAATGCATGGAATTGTACTACGGAAAAATCAACGCCAGGAAAGTACTGTTTGAATTAGGTCAAAGAGTGCTTTAGTTTTTTTTTTGGAGGCTCCATCTGTTTCCTGCGACTCTATGCTACTTCCCATCTGCTCCTTCTGCACATCCTTCCATCTTAAATCGCTTCACCTGCAACAGTCCTTATCACAGTGCTTTCAGTAAATTCCAAAGCAAACGCCCATAGAGAATTTCCAAACAATGAAAGTTCTTTGCCCAGAGTTGTGGCATCAACAAGGCCTCAACTGTCATCAAGATAAGGAATGGCTCTCATCCAGGAGTCACGATGGTGCAGTGGTTGGTATGCAGTGCTTCAGGCTAACTCACTGCTCACTCCAGGAGTTCGATTCTCACTGGCCCAAGCTTGACTCAGCCTTCCATTCTTCAAAGGAGGACCCAGATTGTTAATATGCTGCCTCTGTAAACTGCTTAGAGAGGGCTGTAAAGCACTGTGAAGCAGTATATAAGTCCTATTGCTAAGTCCTATTAGAAGACCAGGCCTCTGTTCTGACCCAGCTACCCAAACACAACCAAGCTTCTGAAGTTAACTCAAATATTCCTTTATTAAGAGTGCCAGCAGCTCTGGCAAAAAGTTTCTCTCTCAATGCAGGCTAACAAGTCCATCTGGCAGGGAGATGAATAGTTGTCTGCCACATCTATTCATCTCTGCCCCCTGCCTTTTATCCTCAGAGCTAGGGTGGGCCTTCACTAGCAGCAGTGGCTCTTCCATCCCAAGGATCAGCCCACAGATTTCCACTGCTCTCCTCTCCTCTGCCTTTGTGCATCCACCCATCAGACACTGGACCCAACTGTTCCTCCTCTTATAGCTATAGCAGTTAGACTTATATACCGCTTCATAGGGCTTTCAGCCCTCTCTAAGCGGTTTACAGAGTCAGCATATCGCTCCCACAGTCTGGGTCCTCATTTCACCCACCTCAGAAGGATGGAAGGCTGAGTCAACCTTGAGCCGGTGAGATTTGAACCGCCGAACTGCAGCTAACAGTCAGCTGAAGTGGCCTGCAGTAGTGCACTCTAACCACTGCGTCACCTCGGCTCTTCCTCATCAGCCACCTCTAGACCTAGGTGCTGTTGACTCTCTATCTGCGGGCTGGTGGACGGCCCATGCTCTGCCTCTGTCTCTCTTTCTCTCTGCCTCCTCCATTCCCTCTTCCCCCTCAGAGCTCTCAGGTTGCCTTGATGCTGACCCTGACTCCCAGGCCTTCTCCTCCTCTGATTCAGCTGCTGGAGGGGCTGACAGCTGACAGGCCACAGAAGTCTCTTTGAAGCTTCCTTGCTTTTTATTTTAGATAGATTTTAGAGTTAGACATCTATTAGTTGAGATGCCTAAGATTTCAGTTCCAAAGAATTATGGAACAACGAAACTTACCCTGAATTTACTTCTCAAAAATATTCCCACATAATTAATTATCTTAGATGGACATGACTTTACATGTTTTATTTAGCTACTGAATATATACAAGCTTTATCTGGAGAGGACAATTATTTCATGTAAGATACCATATCATCCACACTTTTGCTGTTTGGAATAGTTGGTAAAAGTCTGAACATTCCATTTTGTGGGTGTGCTGTGCTTAATTCTGTTAACATGTTTTTTAACAGCCCATGATTTCATCTTAGAAATGAACTCAGCTGTTGGTGGTAAATGGTGGATGTACTCAAAGCTTATTTGAAATACTTTACATTTTTATTTACTTTGGAACTCAGTCTCTCCCCCACACAAAAAAAGCTAAACATAAGTAAGGGTCACTAACTTATATTACCTGTCTCAATAATAGAAAAAATTGATGAGAGAAAATGCGGAGATGTTAAGGATGAGAGACAGACACCACGAGGACTATGAGACAAACGGGTATAAACATATAAAGATAACAATTGTATATATTTTTTGAGTTTAAAGTTTTTTTATTTTTCCATTTTCATAACATACAACCACATGTATACTATTACATGGCCAACATCATATAGTATTATTAAAGGTTTACATCATTTCATCTTGCCATCAAGAAGAGAGCTTTTCTGCTCTCCATACACCATATTTGTATCATCCATCACTTTCTTCTCCCTCTCTCCTCCCCCTCCCTCTCTCCTTTCTTCCCTCTGACATCCTTCTCTTCTCTACTTCCCCTTCCTCTCTCCTTCTCCTCCCTCCCCTTTCCACTCCTCATTTCTCTCCTCCTCTTCCCCTCCCCCTTGCCTTCTCTCCTATCCCTCTCTTCTTCCCTTCCCTTTCTCCTCTACTTCCCACTCTTCATCTCATTTACTTGGTGTATTTCAGCTTCTGAGTGAGCTCCATTTTATGTAGATGGTATTTATAATTCCTTTTCAGAATACATATTTAATTTTAACATATATCTTCTTCCTTCTTTTTTTTAAAGAGAGAAAACAAAGTATTCATATATAGTCATTATTCTTTTACCCACCCTCCCTCCAAAAAACTGTATATTTTTTTAGCAGATTTTTAGGATGGGAGAGTTTTCCACAGATACTCTGAAATAAAATTAAAAATGGAAAAGAAGCTTAGTTATTTAGGGGTGCAATAAAGTTATTGCTGCTGTTCTTGTATAAGGTGACTGATGATCTTTCATCCTGTTTTCAAATGGTATAAAATATCCCACATGTTACATGCTATTTTGATAAGAGAAGCTTCTGATTCTCAAGCACTTCTTGAACTGACTGTGGCATCTGCACTTCTTGGTTTTTCCAGGAAATACTGGAGAAAACAGAAGTTTCTCTGTGAAAATTCCCATGCTATTGTAAATACTGTATTTTTTGGAGTCTAAGATGCACTGGACTATAAGATGCAACAAGGTTTTGAAGAGGCAAAAAACGTGTTTTTTTTTCTGCAAATTCTGCAAACCTCCCCCAAAAGGCATGAATAGCCTTTAGGGGGCTTGCAGAGTGCTCCTGGGAGGGGGGTGCCCCAAAATGAGCAAAAAACAGCCCATTTTGTGCTCATATGGGCCCTTTTCATTAAAAAAAGGGCATGGATAGCCTTTAGGAAGCTTATAGAGTGCTCCTGGTGGCTGGGAGGGGTTAAAACTAAGCAAAAAAGGGCCATTTTTGCTCATTTCTGCCCTCCCCAGCCCCCAGGGGCTCTTTGAAAGCTTCCTAGAGGCTGTGCATGGCTATTTTGGTGAAGGGGAGGGATTTCGGGAGGCAAAAATGCTGTATTCAGTGTATAAGACACACCCAGATTTTCAGCCTCTTTTTTGAGGGAAAAAGGTACGCCTTCTACTTCAAAAAATACGGTAAATGTGTTTTGAAAGTGTTCCCAAGGGCAGGGACCACTTTGGTGAGGGCACCTCAGTGGTGAGATTCAGCTGGTTCACACTGTTTTGGGCGAACCAGTTGTTAAATTACTCACCCCCTGCGCTATCAAAGTGGATCCTTGGCGCTGCACTGCAATGGAGAAATGGCCAATGAAGCAACCAGCACAAGGGAAAGATGAAGTGCAAGGAGAAGAGGGAAAACAGCGTGGGAGTGTGTGTGTGTGGGGGGGTAATTTAACAACTGGTTCACCCAGGGTGGTCAGGTTGAGGCTCATCCTGCATATGCTGGAGGACGGGGATGGGCCACGCTTCCTACAACAGCCAACCTGACCCTGGACGAACTGCTTGTTAAATTATTTGAATGCCACCAGTGGGCACACTTTTTACATTCTGATAAATGACAATATTGAAAAGAAAAGCAATGGCGTCTGTTCACTTATCCAACTGGATAAGAAAGGCAGATGCCCTCAGGGAGAGTCACGCAAATTTATCGGATTTCATGGATTTCCATCATGGATGCCTGTAGTGTCGCTCTATATGGGGCAGCTCTTGAAGAGTGTTCGGAGACTCCAGCTGGTCCAGAATGCAGCCACGCGAGCGATTGTGGGTACACCCACGTTACACCTATCCTCCGCGAGCTGCACTGGCTACCTATTGGTCTCCGGATACCCTTCAGGGTGCTAGTTATTACTTAAAAAGCCCTACATGGTATTGGACCTGGGTACTTGAGAGACCGCCTTCTGCCGATTACCTCCCACAGACCCATTCGATCCCACAGATTAGGCCTCCTCCATATTCCATCTGCCGGCCAATGTCGGCTGGCGACTACTCGGAGGAGGGCCTTCTCTGTGGCTGCTCTGGCCCTTTGGAACGAGCTCCCCGTGAAGATTCGGACCCTCTCCACCCTTCAGGCCTTCCGGACGGCCGTGAAGACCTGGCTGTCCCAGCAAGCCTGGGGTTGAGTCCCCCCCCCCCACTCAAATTTGCTGTGTCTGTTGTGCTTTTAAGTTGTTCGTATTGTCTGATTGTTTCTGTCTTACTTTTTGTAATTTCCCCTCCCTTGGCTTTTGTTCAGCCGCCCTGAGTCCCTTCCGGGAATAGGCCTACAAATTGAATAAACTCCAGTAAACTCCAGTGTCTCTCTGTGTGAGCATATTATGTGATGACATCAAGTACTGTCTTATGTGTTAATCTGTTTGTTTTTCCCCTCCTTTCGAATTGTAAGCCGCCCTGAGTCCCCCCAGGGAAAAGGGCGGCATATAAATAAACTACTCCATACTCCATACTCCGAGAGAACAAATGCTGCCTACTGAATGGTCAGATAAGCGAGAACGTAGCCTACAGCTGCATAATGGGTGGAGAAAGGGGCCAGGAAGGGACATGCCCCAGTTTCTCAGGCTGTAAAAGAGACAGCAGGAGATCTGTACTTTCAGACTTGATTGTGTTAATGTAGCTTTACAATGAAATCTGGTCATGTTTCTTGTTTGGTCTACGGGAGAAGGCTGATGCAAATAGCCAAGGCTATTTTCATAAAGATGTGTAGATGTGTTCAGAATAAGCACAAGGCTGTCCCATGGACACCCTATGCACCTTTTCCATAAGCAACAGGTTCCCCCGAGTTTTAAGAAGAATCAGATTAAACACTTCATTGTTACTTAAAATGTACACTAATCAGCATGCATTAAAATGAAATTCTGTTGCATTCAGCCAGTGGTGGGTTTCAGATCCCATTGCAACCAGTACAGTTGCAACAGGGCCCGGCATCCTCCACTTGAACATGCATGGCGTGTGCGCCAGGGGTGGGTTTCAGGTGGTTCGTGGCGGTCCCCGCGAACCGGTTGTTCGGTGAACCCGGAAGTAAGTAACTTCCAGGAACGCCGAAGGATCCACCCGCCCGCCCGCATTTCTTACCCGGTTTTGACGAGTTCTGCGCTTCCACGCATGCGCAGAACGCATACAGCGCCTGCGCGATCCTCCAGGAGCAGCTGGAGCATCGCACAAGCGCTAGTACACATGCGTGCACTGTGCGCGTGCACGAGGACGCCGCCGGCCCCGTTCCAACCGAACCGGTTGGAACGGGGCGAGAAACCCACCCCTGGTGTGCGCACATGCACCCATGCGTCTTACCATCCAGCAACACCTCCACAAGCCTCCGCAATGCTCTAGCTGCTTGGCAGAGCTGCGTTGCGCAGGTGCTGTATGTGCCATGTGTGTGTGTGGAAGTGCCAAAGGGTTTAACGACAGATAAGGAGCACGGGCGGGCTGGTGGGCCCTCCGGAGCATCATACCAGAATGGTACCCGGTAGGACTTCCTGGGAGGAGCTTGCTGGTGGTGGCAGCAAAAAAATCAGCTGCCTCCGAATTCCTGGCTACGTACCTGTTTAGAGGATCTTCCATCTGACGTCTTATCAGGTTTTCTTATCCTTCAGGCAAGAAGGAAAGAAGAAATTGTTTTGCTGGCAAATGCTCTTCGATTTTTGCAGCTTTGTGCTTGCAGGGAAAGGGGGGCTAGCCCAAGGCAGAACGGCTGTCCGTGCTGGGAATTTCAAACTGCCTTGTGCAGGACAAAGTAGGTCTCCCCCACTCAGTTCCAAGTTTTGTTTGATTTAATCTTATCACGAGCTGAATCCATTTCCGTGCACAATAATTGTTTATCAACATTTTACCTTCTTTTCTTTTTCTCCTCCGAAAAATTATTTACTTAGAGGCTTTTAAAATGGCGCCGAGCAGGCTGGTTTCTCCGGTAATAATGAACACTTTTTGTTAATTCTCACAAGAATTCACAAGAATTCAAAACAAAAGAGATTGCTTATCATATGTTTTGGTTTCACAATAGGCCAGCAGAAGCTTTTTAATTAGTTTCATTTCTACTCCTTCATTAACTTTGCTTATCTGGAAGTTAAATGGTGATGAATCTGCTGAACGGTCTTGTTACAATGTTTACTCACTGAAAGTTCTGCCAAGCCTTAAACTTCAAAATAAAAGCCTCTTTACTTAAAGCTGCATATTCAGGCAATAGAGTTTTATTAACTGCAGGCAGATAAATTTTGAAATGGCTTTAAAACCAAATATTAACTTGAAGTTGTAAATTTTTTTCTTATTACTATTCAAAATACCAGCTTCAATTTTGTAAAAGGCTTTCTTATCCAGCTGCGTTACAAGATGCCGATTTTATAGCTTCTGCGTTTGATATATGACACACTCAATCAGCTCTATTCTCCTGAAGACTTCTCCTTATTAACTGTTAAAAGTCTATAAATAGTATCCCATTTAAAACCGAGGGGAGCAGAGACTTTGTTTGTGCGTTTTTTTATAATGGCTCCCAAATCGAAGCAGTCTAAGCGTCTCCTTAATAATACATCTCAAGAAATTGTTACAAAATCGCTGCCCTTGCCTCCCACGCCCTCTACTGGAGATCTCTTAACGCAAGAATTTCTTTTTGAAACCCTTAAAGAGTTCAGACAGGAAATTAAACAACTTTTATCAGACTTATATGATAAACTGGACGCCAAGATTGCTCAAACAAGGGAAGATACGATCAGAGTTATGACTGTTATGACAGATTATGTTTCTGAAATGGAGGACAAATTGGAACTTTTGGAAAAAACTAATTCTAATTTGACATCTAAAATTCAAACGTTACAACAGGAAGTTGAAAATGCTCAAAAACAACTCGTTATGATAAATTACAATAAGACTGCGTTTGCAATAAGAGTCAGAGGATTGCGTGAAAAGGAACAGGAGAACTTGAAACAGACCTTTTTTTAGGCTTTCAGACGTTCGGTGGGAAGTCCGGGATTTAACTTTGATTGGCAGATTCAAAAAATTTATCGCCAGAACTCGTGTGTAGCAAAACAACGACAGCTTCCGAGGGACATAATTATATATTTCACCACAAGAGAATCCAGAAATGCGATAATACAGAAGTTCTACAATAACAGGCTGCGAATCGATGGACAGGACTTGATTGTTTTTAAAGAAATACCATCTCAAATATTAAGAGCAAGGAGAGACTACACTTTCTTAACTGAAAAACTCAGAGATTCTCAGATACAATATAAATGGGAAGTGCCATCTGGTATCACAGTCACATTTGAGAACCAAAATATCGTCTCAATTCTGTTTGCGAAGCCCGAGATTTTTACAACAAAACTCTGAAGGCGGGACTTCCTGACTTACCCGGACTTGGAGAAAGACAAGGAGAAGGAGAAGATAAGTAGCGGGACATGTGGCTACAAGGCGGAGGGTGTTGTTTTCCCCTTCCGGAAGGGCAGAAGAGTAAAGAATAAAGATCCAGCTATGCCTTTAAAATACTTCTTAAATTTTTAATTTGAATAAAATTTCAGGACTCCTGTCTGGTATAAAATGACAAAGCTGTATACCGATGAAGAGATATTGAGACTGAAAGAAGCGGTGCTGAATTTGGACATATATTGTATGGGACTTATATAAGACTTGTTTGAATCTTAATTTAAACTGCGCATGATCTATTCTTTGGGGCGAGGAGAGCGGAGATCATAGTTTTTTTTGGATTGTGGTTTGGGATGAATGGAGTCGGGTGGCGTGGGGTAGATGGAAGGGTAGTGAAAGTTCAATTAGATTACCTTGATCCAGAATGTAAGCTGATTTTTGTATAAATTGTTATTTGAATACAAGGTTAAGAAAGATTATCCGGAGAGTCTACACGAGGGTGGAGTAAATATGGGAGGAGCAATGGATGAGGATAAAATATATATGCGGACACGGGTAAAGGCAGGATGGGAGGTATAGAATTTATATGCGGAAGCAGGTAAAGATATTGTTTAAGATTTTAAAAATAATGAGAAGCTGAGGTTAATGTTAGAGAGTATATTGACTTCTCTTTCTTGGGGGGGGTTCCCCCCCCTTTTTTCCTTTTATTATTCTTTTCTTTTTTGTTCTTTATTTTTTTTATTTTTTATTTTATTTTGTAACTTCTAATCTATTTGGTTTCAATATACTCCAGACTTTGCTTGATAAAGAACGATGCCGGGAATGGGACCTGGGAAGTCGGAAGGGGGTCAGGTAGGGGGGTTCAGGGGGTGGGTGGGGGGGGGGAGGGTGGAAATATAGACTCAATTTTCAGAACAATGAATGCACTTGGATACTGTTGCTTTTTTTTCCTTTTTTTTTCTTTTCTTCGTTCTTTTCCTTTTATTTTTCTTTTGTTTTAGTACAAAACAAATAGACCAATGAATACTAGAAATACACCGAAGCGAGGTGTAGAGGGAAAGAAGAGGGGGGAATTAAGAGGGAGTGAGAAGGGAATGTAAGGAGGGTGAGATGGTGGGAAGGGGAGAAAGGAATGGCTGAGGGGGAAGGGAAGTAGAAGAGGGGATTGTTGGAAGGGGGAAATGAAAGTTGGAGGGGTAGAAGGAAGGGTGTATGTAGGATAGAAGTGTTATGAGTTGTTTATTATTTCTTTTTTTTTTTAACTGCACAGTATTTAAGTGATTGTATAAAGGAAAATGAAAATGTAATAAAAGAATCTTTGACAGAATGGTACCCGGTGCTCCGGGCAGGCTCCGGTATGCCCGTACCGGGGCTTACCGCCTGCAACCCCCACTGCATTCAGCTCTCAAAAGATAAGCATTATGCAAACACACACACACACATATATGACACAGAGAACAACACAATCTCATTCAGATATGTACATATACATGGCGGGGGGAAGAATCCTGTGAGTTTACAAGATGGATGGCATAAGCAACAAGGCTAGAATCCTACTATACTGTGAAGTGTGTGTGTGTGGGGGGGGTCTCTGACAATGCTTCGAGCTCTAATCACATAACACTTATAAACAGCACCTTAAATAACGGGAAGCTTCCTATATGTAAAGAACGGCTGCTGGAATTGGGTATGTCTAGTTTAATGAAAAGAAGGACTAAGGGTGACATGATAGCAGTGTTCCAATCTCTTAGGAACTGCCACAAAGAAGAAGGGGTCAAGCTATTCTCCAAAGCACCAGAGGACAAGAAACAGTGGACAGAAACTAATCAAGGAGAGAAGCAACCTAGAACTTAGAAGAAATTTCCTGACAGGTAGAACAATTGATCAGTGGAACAACTTGCCTCCAGAAGCTGTGAATGCCCCAACACTGGAAGTTTTAAAGAGGATGTTGGATAGCCATTTGTCTGAAATGGTACAGGGTTTCCTGCCTAAGCAGGGGGTTGGATTAGAAGATCTTCAAGGTCCCTTCCAACTCTGTTATTCTATTCTATTCTATTCTATTCCATTCTCAGCTGTCCTTACCACACTCTGTATGAAACCTCTGTTTGAGGCACTACTACCATCACGCCAACCAGTGGCACTCTACACACCTTTTTGATAATCAAGAGATTCCACCTAGTTTTATTCTTTAAAAATGTTTTAATTGGATAAATAAACAGCTGAAAGGTGATATGTGAATTTTAAAATTTACTTGAGATTGCACTGATGCCTCGCAGGGTTCTGATTGTGAACGCACCTTCACTAAATGGTCTAACTCAGGGGTCAGCAAACTGTGGCTCTGGAGCCGCATGTGGCTCTTTCCTCCCTCTGCTGCGGCTCCATCACCAGTCAGCGCCACAATTTTGAGAGGAGCTTCCAGTGGGGGGAAGGCACAGTGTGCCAGGAGAAGACTCTATGGCAAGGGGAGGGTTTTCCAATTGTCTCCACAATTGATAGGGCTTTCAGTTAGAGAAAAAAGGATGCCGTGCTAGGAGGAGACTCTATGGTGGGGGAACTGAACATCCGGTCAGTTCCAGAATTGAACAGAGGGCTTCCAGTTAGGACCATTGTGGCTCTTTGAGTGTTTAAGCTTGCCGACCCCTGGTCTAACTGAATATGAAGATTTTATTTTGACAACCCATTGCCTAATATAATCAGAGGTTGTGCCAATATGGGAAATACTGTATAGATCCAGAAATAATTTTTCTTTTTATTAAAAAAAGAAGGCATGTGGTCAGCATTTCATGTTGTTTATTGAGTATGGTCCATTTAGTTTTTATTATACTACAGGAGTTCAGTAATGAATTATTCAATGCTAAGAAGAAGGGCTACAATAAATCCCCACTAAAAACCAAAAAGAGATTAGTTCTGCATTCCAAATTTCATTTTAAGCTTTCTCCCAAGAATATCTAAAGGGAATTTTATTGCAAGCAATGAAGGAAGGAATTCAACTCTACCAGAGCCAAAGCAATGGTGTTCATATATTTACAATCTTAATATTTAAATTGGGAAATGTGCTTTTGAGATATGAGCCTGGCAAGATTAAACAGAGTTTGGGAGCATTAATCAAATTTCATAATAAGAGATTGTATTCTGATGATGACAAGCCTCTATTATAAAAGCTTGACATTTTATAGCACAAATAAATAGATGATGACAGAGATTGTGGTGGTAAATAAAGCCCTCAAATTCATCTTATAATGTGATGAAATTTGGTTTTGATTAGGCATGTTGGTGGTTCATATTTAAGGTTACAAAGCTGGGAATGTTTCAGCTTTTAAAATGTTCTCAAATGGGCACTGTTGCAGAGTTAACAAAAACTTTCTTAGTAAAATTCTGGATAAAGAGGAAAAATAGACAAAAATCACATCTTGTAACAATGTTTTAAATATTTTGTGATTGATTTTATTTCATGCAGGATTTTTTTTGGGTTTGTGTTTCTTCCCCCCCCCCTTTTTTTTTGCCTTTGGGAACAGTTTGCAATGCCTGGAAATTTGGAAATGGTAATTGAGGGCTGTTACATTTGTGGCTTAAAACCCTTAGGAGTATTTTTACAGCTATAAACCGTCTTCTGAACTCCTTGTCTTCTTTTTAAATTCCCTAAAAGAATATTCTGTTTCAGAGTGCTATGCCGAAACTACCTGGGGAAATAGTAAGAGGAAACACAGCTGAGAACCACAGTGGTTTGACTTTGGTCCAAATACTTTGCAAAATATGTTGGCAAAAACAAGATTTTAAGTAAAACTGTTTCCTTTGATAACATACCCAGGTCAGCAAGCTTTACATTTTTGTGCTATATATGTATATGCCAAAAGAATGGAGAAAGATATACGAATACAATCCACTTAGTAACAAGATATTATTGCAGGGAATTTCACTTGACATTTTTTAGTAAGATATAATGGATAGAACATGCACGACATTAATCGGGATGCATAGTACATTGAGCACACAGCATGAAGTAAGACAAGTTGACCCCTTTAGTTGTTCAAATCATTTATGTAGAAGTGTTATAGGATTTAGAATAACTTTATTGTTACTTTAAATCAGGGGTAGTCAACCTTTTTATACCTACCACCCACTTTTGTATCTCTGTTAGTAGTAACATTTTCTAACCGCCCACCAGTTCCACAGTAATGGTGATTTATAAAGTAGGGAAGTAACTTTACTTTATAAAATTTATAAAGCAGAGTTACAGCAAACCCCTACTGCCCACCATGAAAGCTGGAATGCCCACTAGTGGGCAGTAGGGACCAGGTTGACTACCACTGCTTTAAATGTACACTAATCAGCATACATTAAAATGAAAGTTTGTTGCATTCAGCATTCAAAGGGTCACCAACTCCAGTATACAGTGGTGGGATTCAAATAATTTAACAACCCGTTTGCTCAGAGTCAGGTTGGCTGTCATGCGAGGCATGGCCCATCCCTGTCCTCCAGCTCTGCCACACATGCGGGATGATCCTCCCACAATGGCCAACCTGACAGTGGGCGGACCAGCTGTTAAATTACTTCCCCCTGCTATCAATGTGGATCCTGGGCGCTGCACTGCGTTGCAATGGAGAAATGGGCAAGGGAGCGGCCTGATTGAGGGAAGGAGGAGGAGCAAGGGGAAGAAAGAGTGAAAGCAGCCTCAACCTGACCCTGGGCGAACTGGTTGTTAAATTACCCTCACCCCCCACCCCATTTTCCCTCTTCTCTCTGCGCCTCCTCATTCCCTCGTGCTGGCCACTCCGTTGCCCGTTTCTCCATTGCAGCGCAGCGCAGTGCCCAGAATCCACTTTGATAGCGAGTGGTGGTCGGTAATTTAACAACTGGTTCGCCTGAACTGGTGGGAGCCAGCAGAATCCCACCACTGAGTATACACTACATAAACATGACAAATATATTTATGTTTATATATTTATGTTTATTTACTTATATTTATATAATAAACAATTATGCATATACCAGAGGTGGTATTCAGCAGTTCTGGAGAACCAGTAGCAGAAATTTTGAGTAGTTCGGAGAACCGGCAAATACCACCTCTGGCTGGCCCAATCTATTCTCTGCCTCCTGTGTTCCAGCTGATTGGGAGGAAATGGGGACTTTGTAGTAACCTTCCCCTGGAGTGGGGTGGAATCAGGGGTGGGTTCCTGCCAGTTATAACCTTTTCTATAGAAGAGGTTCCACAAATTTACAGTGTCGTTTAGAACCGGTTCCAGCTCCCTCCCTCCCCCCGCCCGTCTGCACATCATCAAGATGAAGAAAGAGAGGAGGAATTCTGGGAGCTGAAGTCCACAAGTGTTAAAGCTGTCAAGTTTGAACACCCCTGGGTTTTTTTTCTAAAGGGTTAGGGGTGCAAGGGTCTTGTAACTTGACAGCTTTAAGACTTGCGTGCTTCAAATGCCAGAGTTTCTGAGACAACATTTTGGTTGCTAACAAGAGCGTTGTTAAATGAGTTTCACCACATTTTACAAGTTGGCCATGCCCACCCAGTCACATGACTGTCAAGCCACTCCCACTCGGTCACATGGCTGGCAAGTCACTCCCACCCAGTCACATGGCTGGCAAGCCACTCCCACAAAGCAGGCCACACCTACAGAAGAGGTTCTAAAAAATTTTGAAACCCACCACTGAATGGAATGGAGATTTTACAGTATCCTTCTCCTGCCACGCCCACCAAGCCACGCCCACCAAACCACACCCACAGAACCAGTAGTAAAAAAAATTGAATCCCACCACTGACATATACCCACATATATTATATGACATAGAGAAACAACATAGTCTACTTCAGATGCATACATGTACATGGCGAGAAAAACGAATCTTGTGTGTTAACCCGACGGATGACATATGTTATTAAACGTGTCCTAGT
Organism: Thamnophis elegans; assembly: GCF_009769535.1. Lineage (NCBI taxonomy): Eukaryota > Metazoa > Chordata > Lepidosauria > Squamata > Natricidae > Thamnophis > Thamnophis elegans. The sequence goes on along the minus strand of NC_045543.1, from coordinate 130,897,382 downwards.
TGAGGATGTGAATGTGTGCGCACTTAATTTGCAAAGGGCATTGTGCTGTTGACTTTTTCTTTTTACAATGATCAACTTACAAGTAACCAAGGGAGTTTTCGATTTACAGACAAGCCTGGAACCAGACTATAATGGAGAAATGGCTTCCCCCCCCTTAAATATATAGATTCTAAATGGCGTTTATGTTCAGTACCAGATCTTTATTTTCAGTGACTTTTGGTGGTGTTTAGGGAAGATACAGTCCTTGATAAAACTGCCCATAAGGATGGGACTGCCACATACATATTGTGAACAATTTATAGATGAAGAATCTTCCCATTCTTATGAAAAACCTATGAAGAATTTACGGGAAAAAAATGATAAACTTATGAAGAATGGTTGCAGGGATTGGGCATGTCTAGCGTTCCAATATTTGAGGATCTGCTACAAAGTTGAGGGGGGGGGGGTCAACCTATTTTCCAAACCACTGGAAGTCAAAAAAAGAAGCAATGGATGGAAACTAATGAAACAGAAAAGCAACCTATAAGTAAGGAAAATTTTCCTGATGGTGAGAACAATTAACCCATGGAATGCTTTGCCTCCAGAAATTGTGGGCGCCTCATCATTGGAGGCTTTTAAGAAAGAATACTCAGACACTTATCTGAAATGGTATAGGGTCTCCTACTCAAGCAGGGGGTTGGACTAGAAGACCTCCTAGGCAAGGGTGAAATTCTGGAGAACCGGTAGCGGAAATTTTGAGTAGTTCAGAGAACTGGCACATGCCACCTCTCGCTGGCCCCAGAGTAGGGTGGGAGTGGAGATTTTGCAATATCCATCCTTCAGGAGTGGGGAGGAAATGGGGATTTTGTAGTATCCTTTCCCTGGAGTGGGGTGGGAATGGAAATTTTGTAGTATCCTTCCCCTACCACACCCAGAGAACCGGTAGTAAAAAAAAATTTGAATTTCACCACTCCTCCAAGGTCTCTTTCAACTGTATTATTCTGTGTTCCATTCAACTCAACTTCTATCAAGTTTTTCAGTTCTACTCCACCCACAATAGTTGCCACCTGGTTGGTATGAGCAGCATTTGTTGTATATATAGTATTAGTATCGTAACTAGGACTAAATTTAGTATTGCATATATCATTCAGCAAAGTGTTCTACATAATGGGCAGTTTAATGAAATATTTTACATATTTCTTTTCATTGGATCTTTGATCCCAGAATCCCAGAAAAAAAAGACATAAATCTTGCAAGTACCAATGGTTTAATCAGTCACAAATATACAGCTTTTCCAAATCAAAGAAGAATGATTCTTCTCCTCAGTGATTTTGCTCATACATTTTTCATTCAGAACCATTTAAGAAACATAGTTTTGATATTTTGTTTAGGCTGGGTTCAAAATTAATTAGACTCTCTCTGCTTTTTCAGCTTTTCTCCACCCATAATACTTGATAGAGACTTAAGAGACCTTAACAATTAAGGGCACCAGGAGTGTATGCTAAGAGTATATGCTTCCAGGGTCCTTTAAAGCATGAGAGTAACCCCCAACTGCCCAGCTAAAACAAGAGAACAGCAGTGATATAGGAAGACGTGGGAGGCAGATTATCACTTTAGTTACAATGACAAAGGCATAGCAATAGCAATAGCAGTTAGACTTATATACCGCTTCATAGGGCTTTCAGCCCTCTCTAAGCGGTTTACAGAGTCAGCATATTACCCCACAGTCTGGGTCCTCATTTCACCCACCTCGGAAGGATGGAAGGCTGAGTCAACCTTGAGCCGGTGAGATTTGAACCGCTGAACTGCAGATAACAGTCAGCTGACGTAGCCTGCAGTACTGCACCCTAACCACTGCACCACCTCGGCATAAATTCATACTGCACGGGAGAAAACACTGCAAATGGCTCCAGCATTTTTACCATTTCTACCACCTGGATAGAAGACATGATTGACAATATAGTGCCAAATGAGGTTGGATGACACTCAACATTTTATTGAAAAACCATAGAGTAGATTAGAGTAGCCATGCTATTTATGATGTGACTAGGATAAAACTTTCAGGATATCTAGTTACTGGTGGGGCCCTAACCCAATGGCGGTGCATCATTCTGGAGGTGGTTAACAGCCTAACCTAAGACCCTATGTCCCCTCCGTGTGCACCCTGCTCTCTTCCCCCCATCTTCGTTAATTTTGTCAGAGTTTTCACAGCATGACTATTATTATGAGATACACCCAGGAGCAAAGCACAGCACACAGCACACAAAGCCTTTAGACAATTAATAGTGGTTTATATACAAATATATACAGACATACACATGGTAGATAGATCCCATACCACTCAGCTATGGACATAAGGAGAGAAAATAAGATACATGAAGAGAGAGAGAGAAATGCCCTCTAATGGCCACCTATATATAGACACCTCTTGTGTGGACCCCATCAGAGTCTTATACGCGTTATAGCAAAGCTGAATCATCCTCATTGCATCAGCTTACAGTTTACAACCTTACATCAACCTTACATGGCAGCTATTAAATCCTCATTGCCTGACAAATTTTAAGCTAAGTTAATGTTGCAATTTATTGCTTTGATCTTTTAATGTTTTTTTTAAAACCTTTTTTTGTTGTTGACTGTAAGCTGCTTTGGGTCACCATGAAACAAGATGGGCAGCATGTAAGTTGAATAGATAGATAGATAGATAGATAGATAGATAGATAGATAGATAGATAGATAGATAGATAGATAGATAGATGACAGATGACAGATGACAGATGACAGATGACAGATGACGATAGACGATAGACGATAGATAGATGATAGATAGATGATAGATAGATGATAGATGATAGATGATAGATGATAGATGATAGATGATAGATGATAGATGATAGATGATAGATGATAGATGATAGATGATAGATGATAGATGATAGATGATAGATGATAGATGATAGATGATAGATAATAAAGGTTGCCATGCAGGAAAAGAAAATCCAAAATCTCAAATTACAGAATTACAGTGGGAATGTGGCACTTAAAGAATATGAGTATAGGAAAGCGTAGCTCAGTGAAAGGTGAAGTGAATGAACTGTACATTAACTTTATAGGCATCAGTGAATTCAAATGGGCTGGAATTGGATGTTTTCCATCCAAAGATCATACTGTTTACTACTCAGGTTATAAAAACAAAGCAGGAGCGGCATTGTTTACGTAGTCAGGAAGGATATAGCAATGATTGTACTTGGGTACCTTGCAGTCAGTGGCCAAATAATATCAATTAGACTTCACGGACAACCCTTTACTATGCTGCTTGTCCAAGTTTACGCTTTGACCACTGATGCAAAGGAAGAGGGAGTTTGACCAGTTTTACGGTGAAGTTCAATCCAAAATTGATGGAACATGCAAACAAGTTGTGCTGCTTGTGGCTAGAGATTGGAATGGCAAGGATGGAAATATTATTGGTACATGGAAATGGAAGAAGTCAGTTATAACAGCAAAGGCATGGCCAGGGCTAAGTGTGGAACAGTTTCAACTTAAGTTAAAGTGCCAGAAGAAAGCCATAATAAGATATTAACAATAGCAATCACACTTAGACTTCTATACTGATTCATAGTGTGTTACAGCTCTCTCTAAGTGGTTTATAGCAGTGGTCCCCAACCCCCGGTCCGTGGACCGGTGCCGGGCCGTGGAGTACCTGGCACCGGGCCGCGCAGCGGCCGGGGGCCATGATCGCTGCAGCGGCCGGGGGCCATGATCGCTGCAGCGGCCGGGGGCCATGATCGCTGCAGCGGCCGGGGGCCATGATCGCTGCAGCGGCCGGGGGCCATGATCGCTGCAGCGGCCGGGGGCCATGATCGCTGCAGCGGCCGGGGGCCATGATCGCTGCAGCGGCCGGGGGCCATGATCGCTGCGCAAAGGCTCCTGGGCCGTGCGCAAAAGCTCCTGGGCCGTGCGCAAAGGCTCCAGGGAAGAGAGCCCCGCGCTGGTACGCACGTGATATATAAACAATCAATGTGTCATCGCGAACAACGCCCCCCCCCCCACCCCTGCGCGCGCTCAGCGGGCCACGGTAAAATTATCAAAGGCTGACTGGTCCGCGGCGATAAAAAGGTTGGGGACCACTGGTTTACAGAGTCAGCATATTGCCCCCAACAATCTGGGCCTTCATTTTACCAACTTCGGAAGGATGGAAGTCTGAGTCAATTTTTACCTGGTTAGAATTGAACTCCTGACAGTGATAAGTAAGTTAGCCTGCAATACTGCATTCTAACTACTGCACCACCACAGCTCTATGTATCTCTATGTATATCTTGAGAATGCATTGCCTTTTTCAAGGAAAGCATCAGGAATTACACTGAAGTCCTGAACATCATTGATATGGAACATTGATATGACTCAGAATCTCCACAGACATAGTTTTTCATTTTACTACAGTGTGAAAATATAAATTCTATGTCATGACACATCAATGCACAATTTATTTTTCAACCTTGTCATTGATGCTACAAATGAGTGTGATCAACTCATGCAGGCTTCCTGATCTTCCTAAATCTTAAAAAATGTGTTCTCCTTCAGCTAAAATCATCCATGTTTCAAAAGTTCAGCTTGGCAAAGAATTATTTACCATCAGTGGTGGGATTCAAATATTTTTACTACTGGTTCTGTGGGCATGGCTTTGTGGGCATGGCGTGGCTTTGTGGGTGTGGCTTTGTGAGCATGGCAGGGGAAGGATACTGCAAAATCCCCGTTCCCTCCCCACTCCTGGGGGAAGGTTACTGCAAAATTCCCATTCCAGGGGTGAAATGCAGCAGGTTCTGACAGGTTCTGGAGAATTGGTAGTGGAAATTTTGAGTAGTTTGGAGAACCGGCAAATGGCACCTCTGGCTGGCCCCAGAGTGGGATGGGAATGGAGATTTTACAGTATCCTTCCCCTGCCACGCCCACCACAGAACTGGTAGTAATTTTTTTTTAATTTCACCACTGCCCCATTTCCTCCCAACCCCACTACCTGTTTTCCAGCTCTGTTCTCCTGTTCAGGGCAACAAAAGAAGATCAGCTGGGAGGCTTGGAGGCAGCGGGGTGGGGCCAGCCTATTTAACTGTTCTCCGAACTACTCAAAATTTCCACTACCGGCCCACCACAGAACTGGTAGTAATTTTTTTTTGAATTTCACCACTGCCTCATTCCCTCCCAACCCCACTAACCTGTTTTCCAGCTCTGTTCTCCTGTTCAGGGCAACAAAAGAAGATCAGCTGGGAGGCTTGGAGGCAGCGGGGCGGGGCCAGCCTATTTAACTGTTCTCCGAACTACTCAAAATTTCCACTACTGGTTCTCCAGAACATGTCAGAACTGGCTGAATACCACCTCTGTTTACCATGCTATATACTGTATATGAATCATGTCAGTCTCACAGCATTAAACCTAGTTACATTCAAACTTCCCTGCACTGTATAACAACTGCAAAGCTTGCATTCACTTTGTCGGTAGTAAATGCCTTTTGGTCAACCAAAATAGCAAACTTCATCAAGGCATCTATGTGAACAAATCCATCTTCTCAACCAAGTGACATTCCTGGTTTCCAGGACAGCAGACTGGATTCTAAATAATAAGATGTTTGTAAGCCATGCTGTAAATCCAGGTTGTAAAGTTGTCTACTTTTCTATGAAACCCTTTGCTCTGTTTGAGGCACAGTGAGCTTCCTTAAATTGGCGACCATCAAGTTGGTTTTTCAGTTCTGATTGTTATTGAGTTAGGAGTTGCCAAAACTTTCCTGCTAGAGTTCTTGACCTAAATCTTGCTCCCTAGTGATGTTGTAATGTATCTTAGAATTTAATAATTGATGATGCCCACTGAGAGTTGGTAAGAAGTTTCTCACATTTCTCTTTCAACTGTCTTCCCCCAGTACTTTTGTTTTAGGTTATTTTCAGAGTACTAACATTAAGAAATGAATACTGTTTCCCCCTGATGACTTCTAATTAATCATTTTTCAAAGAAAATGCACACACTACCAAAAAAAAAAAAAAAACCGGCCTCAAATCTGGGAAAGCTTAATAGACACTTTCCATAGGATATTCTATTTCCACATATCCTCAGCCTTTACTAACAGCAGAAGTGTGTTCCTGGAACTGTACACGCACCCTCTCATTTGTAGTTTGCTTATTAATGAGTAATCTCTATTTGCAATCATCATTATTTCACAGGCAACACTAAGACTTCTTATTCCATCAAAGGAAAACTCTTAGGAGCAAGTTGAATGGAGTATCTTAGCCAAAGCCATAACTAATTGCTCTGCCACAGCAACTGGGCAGTCAGGGGGGAAAAAGTGAATTCAAAGCCATCTTTTAAAGGATTCTCCTATAATTTGTTTCTTCATTGTAACTACAGCTGTAAATATCCTGCAAAGTTTATAGTTTATAGTTTATAGTTTATTTATTTGTATGCCACCCTTTTCCCTGGGGGGACTCAGGGCGGCTCACAATCAAAAGGAAGGGGGAGACAGACTTTTACATATAAGACAGTACATGATTAAAACGCAACAGTCATACCATTCGGGCGGGTTACAATCTTTAGCCCCAGGCCTGACGGGATAGCTAGGTTCTAAGGACTGTGCGGAAGGTCTGGAGGGTGGTGAGGGTACGAAGCTCCAAGTACCACCTTAAAGGATGGCAAACATGGGATAAAGATTAAGTTGTGGTGTTTTTTTTTCCAGTTTTCTGCAAGGTCACCAAGATTGATTTTTTTGGGTGGGTGGGGGCAGTTTTCTGCTTTGGGAGGAAAAAGAGTGAAGTTATAGAACAGGCTAATTTATACGGGAAAAATAATTCCGCAACCAGTCTTTGGCTAACAGATGATGTTCATATTTTAGCAAGTTTGTTCTTGCCTGTTATTCTTTCTTTTCTTTTCTTTTTTTTAAAATTTCAAACTAGTTTGCCATCCCAGAATTTTTGGGGTAATCCTGGTACTGTTTGGATCAGTGGTGGGATTCAAAAATTTTTACTACCAGTTCTGTGGGTGTGGCTTGCTGGGCGTGGTAAGGGAAGGATACTGTAAAATCGCCATTCCCTCCCCACTCCAGGGGAATGTTACTACAAAATCCCCATTCCCTCCCCACTCCAGGGGAATATTACTGCAAAATCCCCATTCCCCCCCCTCCAGGGGAATGTTACTACAAAATCCCCATTCCCTCCCCACTCCAGGGGAATATTACTGCAAAATCCCCATTCCTTCTCCACTCCAGGGGAATGTTACTGCAAAATCCCCATTTCCTCCCGATCATCTGGGACTTGGGAGGCAGAGAATAGATGGGCGCAGGACCAGTCAGAGGTGGTATTTACCAGTTCTCTGCTCAAAATTTCCTCTACCGGTTTTCCAGAACTGGCCAGAACCTGCTGAATACCACCTCTGGATCGGATCCAACCCCAAATACCCTTTTCAACTCACTCAGGGTTGAATTTGTGCTATCACCACTATGATACATTATATTGAAACCTAATATATTACACTGCTGTTCAGAAATGGCGATTTCTAAAGGCTTGATATGATGTGTATAGCTGTCCACCTCACCTAAGTGACTCAGGGTGGCTCAATTGCTGGCTTAGGGCTGTTTCTAGCTAGTGAAGCTTCCCATCTAAGCTCATTAACATTTACTTGCTGAAACTGTTACCCCAGTCCAGGTGGATGAAAGGTGATGGAAGCTGATTCCATTGGGTATCATTGCCTTTAAAGAGATTCCTGAGAGATGAATTCTCAATTAACACACAAAGAGCCCTAGTGGCACACTGGTTAGAATGCAGTATTGCAGCTAACTGTGCCCACAGTCAGGAGTTCGATCCTGACTGGCTTGAGGTTGCCTTAAGTCTTCCATTCTTCTGAGGTTGGTAGAATGTGGACCCAGATTGTTGAGGCAATATGCTGACTTTGTAGACCACTTAGAGTAGGGGTGTCAAACTTGTGTCATCACAGTTTCATCACATAATGTATTGCGGCTCCCCCCGCACCTTCGCTAAACTGGGACTGGGCCTGGTCAGCGTGTGACACATCTGGCCCACAGCCTGTGAGTTTGACAGCCCTGATTTAGAAAGTGCTGTAAAGCACTATGCAGCATTTACAGATTACATATTAAGAGTTGGAAGGGATCTTGTAATCTAGTCCAACTCCCCCCACCCACCCAAGCAGTATGTCAAGGTTCCAAATAGCATCCAAAATTAAATCAGAGTCCAAGGCAAAGAATTACTCCAAGTTCCACTTTATTAAGAGAGCTATGTTGGCACATCTGGGGAAACTCAAATCTGAAAGCTTCCCAGTTTTCCTACCCAGTTGAAAGTTCAAGATTCTGCCCCCACACCCACAAGTCCATCACATGAGCCAATCTTCCACTGCCATGCTGGCAGTTCCACCCATCCAGTTCCAGTCAGGTGCAGAGGTGCAGAGACAAAGGATGACCTTGGCTTTCTAGAAAGAATTTTATTCTGGCTACATATCATCTAACTCCATACAATCCCCCTCCCATTTTCCCATTTCCTATTATTCTAGAATAATAGAAAGTGTGGCAGGCCTGAGATCCACAAGCAAATATGGCTGCAGGCCTGACATGGTATATAAGTCTCAATGTTATTGCTATTTTATTTATTTATTTATTTATTTATTTATTTATTTATTTATTTATTTATTTATTTATTTATTTATCTATCAACATGTACAAGGTAATAGGGGTTTTTATCTTTCTGGGCATTGATGGCAAGAGGAACTGATGTAATTACTACTTAATACAATAGGATATTGGTTATGTAATAGTATACATGTGATTATATGTTATGAAAATGGAAAATAAAAAAGTATATTTAAAAAAAAAGCAAGGGTTGAAAGCCGAAAAATTCCTGATGTAGATGAGGCACGTGGTTCTCCTGCCTCCTTCTGTAGAGGGCACTTTTTTAGAGGCTTTTTTAAACAGTTAAGCACTAAGCAGAGTCATCCACGGTGACTCTGGCAGCAACTAGCTCAGCCTACCTCAGCTCTTGCCTTTTTCCTTTTACATTTTTTTTCTTTTCATGATGGCAAGCAAGAGCAGAGTTGAAATCCTCTCTGAAACAGCTGGAAAAGGTATGTGTGGGTTGGAGGGAGGGGGAGGAATTCAAAACTTCATCCTCCTGGTGCGGGGCTTTGGGCAAAGGCTGGAGGGAAGTGCTCTCCCACCCCAAGTGTAGTTTGATTGCAGGCAGAGCATTGTCTTTTCAAACCTGTAATCAGTGAAGCTGGGCTGGATCCTTCTGGGGCTGGGGAAAAGTGTGTGTGCTGTGCTCCAGTATGGCTCTTTGACTGGCTTCCTGCCTCCTCTGGTGGTCTCCCTGACTCCCTCCAATCCAACTTTGTGTGTGTGTGTGTGTGTGTGTGTTTGTGTGTGTGTGTTTGAGAGGGGGGAGGGAGGGAGAGAGGGAGGAAGGAGGGGAAAGGAGAAGAAAAAGAAAAAGAAAGAAGGAAACTTATTTAGCAAAGGAGAAAAACAAATGCTGTCACTTTAAATCGGAACTGAGCAAGCCTCACTGTGGAATTCTGAGAGTTGAAGTCCAAAAGTCTAAAAAAATTGCTGCCTCACCAGCCATAAATCTCACCGCACATCACTGCCCAAGGCAGGGGTGGGTTCTGGCTTCTGTTAATGCCAGTTCGCTGGGGATGCGCTTCAATAGCAATAGCAATAGCAATAGCAGTAGACTTATATACCGCTTCATAGGCCTTTCAGGCCTCTCTAAGCGGTTTACAGAGAGTCAGCATATTGCCCCCAACAATCTGGGTCCTCATTTTACCCACCTCGGAAGGATGGAAGGCTGAGTCAACCCTGAGCCGGTGAGATTTGAACCGCTGACCTGCTGATCTAGCAGTAGCCTGCAGTGCTGCATTTAACCACTGCGCCACCTTGGCTCTTAGGGGTGCTTCAGGGGTGCATGTGCTTGATGCGTGCATGTGCAGCGTAAAAAACAAGAAGGAGGTGCCTACACTGCCGCTGATAGAACCTGTTCAGGGGCATGGCCAGCCGAGTTACTACTTACTTGGCCAAAATGGTCCAAACTTACCTCTGACCCAAGGTCTCTCCCACATACCACTACAGTTTATGAATAAATAAGCCTGCCCCATAACCTGAATGTCTACATTTTTCTTACTCTTTTTAAGCTGCTGGAAATGTGTGGACAGGGTTTTAGAGAGGTTGAAATGTGAACATGAGGCCCTCCAGATGTTTTTGAAATGCAACTACTATAAATCCTACTATCATACTCACTAGCATGGAATTTGGAAAATTATAATCTCAAATGTTTGTTCTAGCTTTAGAGAGAGAGGAAGATTTACTCTTTTCTGCTTGTTGAAGGAAATGTTTGGCTAATATATCTCACCACTCGTCATTTCTGCACCAGCTAACTATTGCTCATATTGTTCATCTCTTGCTGGGAGTGGGTGCAGGGGCATTCTGTTTGCAACATCACAAAGTCACATGACAAAAGAGCCTTGTTTTTGCTTTCAGAGACGACTAAGTGGCATCGGTCCAGGTTCTTCATCCGAGAGAGGCGCTGCTGCAGAGGCAAAGCTGAAAAAGGAATGTTCCATAGAGAACTTCTCATTCCGCCCCCCCAGGAAAACATTTTAAAATATGACTTTTAAAATAACTTGATTGTGCATGTACGTTCCACTAGGAGAGAGGATAAAAAAATAGGAGCCGTGGTTGGGCAGTGTTTAGAATGCAGTATTGCTGGCTAACTCTGCTCACAGAGTCCAGCAGTTCAATCCTGATCAGCTCAAGGTTGACTCAGCCTTCCATCAGAGGTGGTATTCAGCAGGTTCTGACTAGTTCTGGAGAACCGGTAGCAGAAACTTTGAGTAGTTTGAGTAAATTCGAGTAAATTTTGAGTAAATTTGAGTAAAGTAGTAGTTTGAGTAAATTTTGAGTAAATAACACCTCTGACTGGCCTTGCCCCCATCTATTCTCTGCCTCCCGAGTCCCAGCTGATCGGGAGGAATTGGGGATTTTGCAGTAACCTTCCCCTGGGAGGGAAAGAGATTTTACAGTATCCTTCCCTTGCCATGCCCACCAAGCCACACCCACAGAACTGGTAGTAAAAAAAAATTGAATCCCACCACTGCCTTCGGTCCTCCCGCAGTCGGTAAAACGAGGACGTAGATTGTTGGGGACAATATGCCGACTCTGTAAACTGCTTAGGGAGGGATGTGAAGCACTATGAAGTGGTATATAAATCTAAGTGCTCTTGCTATTGCTTTATGCCCCAAATTGTGAATGTCAGAATCATAGACCCATTAGATTGGAAGGGACTTTAAAAGTTATTTGGCCCAGTGCAGTAGTCTTCATATTATCCTAGACAAACTTTCCTTTGAAGGCCTTTGAAGAATATATGACTCCAGGCAACAGATGAAATACCTCTCTCAGATGCTCAGGTATTACAATATTACTTATTGCAAGCCTGGATATCTCTGTGTTAAGCACCCGTCATTGGTTCTCATCTTACTCAGGTGCTATGAAGAAATATATCCACAGCTCTGTCCTGTGACATCCTTTCATGTATTGGAAGTGCTATCATAGCTTCCCTTGACTTTCTCTTCATTAGATTAAACCTATTCAATTCCTATAATCATTCTTTACAGGACTTAATTTCCAAGTCCTGAACCATCTTTCTATTCTCTGCGCTTGTTCTAATTCCTTGCTTTCCTTTTTGTATGGGATCAACCAGAACTGAACATAGTATTTCAAATGTAGTCTGACCAGTTCAACATGTTGTTGTTGTTGTTAGTTGCGAAGTCATGTCCGACCTATTGCGACCCCATGGACAATGTTCCTCCAGGCCTTCCTGTCTTCTACCATCCTCTGGAGTCCATTTAAGCTCACACCAACTGCTTTGGTGATTCCATCCAGCCACCTCATTCTATGTCCTCCCCTTCTTCTTTTGCCCTTAATCGTTCCCAGCATTAGGCTCTTCTCCAGTGAGTCCTTCCTTCTCATTAGGTGGCAAAAATACTTGAGTTTCAACTTCAGGATCTGCCCTTCTAAACAGCAGTCAGGGTTGATCTCCTCTAGGACTGACCTGTTTGATCATCTTGCAGTCCAAGGGACTCGCAGGAGTCTTCTTGAGCAGCATAGTTCAAAGGCCTCAATTCTTTGGCGCTCAGCCTTCCTTATGGTCCACCTTTCACAGCCATACATTGCAATTGTGGAAACTCTAGAGTTCAACACAGAGTAGTACTATCATTTCTTGTGATCTTGATTATACCTCTGTTGATGCAGTTGAAAACTGAAATGGTTCTTTTGCCCATTGTGGCACATTGGTGGCTCATGTTTAATCTGTAGTCTACCAAGAATTCCATTTAAGGGAAAGGACCTCCAGTATGTCCACTGTATTTGACCAGGTGGAAAGAGCTGACATTCTTGGGGAGAGGTAGCCCCACAAATAACCTGATCTTATGCCGTTAAAAGCTTTTAAAAAAAGGAATTAGGCCTGAAAGCAGTTGGAAGCCAGTGCATTGGTGTAATACAGCCCACGCACACAGCAAACCAAAACTGCACATATGGGATTATAAATTCTGGATGATCTCCTAGGTTAGCTCCAAGTAGAATACATTGCAGTAATCCAACTGGGAGTTGAGTGGCTAAGAGCAAGGCTTCCTGGTCTAGGATTGTTCTTGGAAACACTACCGCTGGAAAAAGGTCAAAATGGCATTGGTCTATACGGTCTCCAGATGACATCTAACTAACTAATCAAAATGGCAAACTCTATTTTAGTTGGACTAGATAATGGCAAACTCTTATTTCCAATTATAACACAAGATTTGCATCACAATCCCATGGATTAGAGCATTCTACCACTTGTTTTCAGAAATTGTCAGTGTTCTAACACTGGAACAGTTTTTAAAGAAGAGATGGGACAACAGCTTGTCTGAAATGGGATAAGGCAGGTGTTTGGACTAGAAGACCTCAAAGGTCACTTCCAACTATTCTGTGATTCTGTTATGGAAAGAGAGTGTTATTCAAGTATCCAGAGATGAAATCTGAAAAACAACAGGATGATTAAGATATCATTTTCTGGTCAGATGACAAGCTTAGCCAATTCGCCAACCGGCATCTTAATTCACCTGTCAAATGCAGAGATGCTATTCCTGCCTCTGTTTTTTTTTAAGTGTCCACAGAAGGACTTTAAAACTGAGCACAATATTTATTGATTGAAAAAATGTTTAGCCTCCTGGAAACATCACGACACTTCAGACCATGTTTCAAGAAGGCAAAAAACACCCCCTTTACTCTAACCAAATGGGTTTTAAATAAGGACCAGCAACCAATAAGAAATCACAGTTTGAATAACAAATACTGTCCTGTCCCATGACAAGTCAAAGCTGAGGGGAAACTAAATGAGGCCTTGCTTTTTCACAGGGCAAACTCACATCAGGACCCTGGACAGAGCCTTATAGAAAATGCTGGTTGGAGCAATTGCCTCAGCACAATGCAAAGAATTTCTGAGCCCCCTAAGAAGAAGGTTGGCTGGTCTAGGTCCTTTTATTGGATCTCCATCTCTGAGGGACAATACTCTTAAAAGACCAATTCTTGAGGCTCTTATAATACAAAAGAGTGGGAAATGCACTCTTAACTGTTCTTTTGAGTCTAAGTAGTGTAGTTGTCATATGCCTATGTGTATGTTTTCTTTGAAGCTCGCTAGCAACTGCCATAACCAAGGGGTAGGGGGCATTTTGGAGGGCTGAGGAGTGCTTAAGGTGTGAAAGAATGCTGTGAGAATTTGGGGGTTATGGACACTAACAGGAACCAGAGGTGCCACACTGAGTAATCTTCCTACCTTCAAGGACACAACCCTGGGAAAGGAATTTACAGTGGTGCCTGAGGCACCAGGTTCCCAAAACATCAGAATGGAGCTTGATTGGACTGCTCTCACAAGGGGGGAGGGTTTTGGACATTGGGGTGGTGATGGTTTGTTTTCAATATATTACTTTTGCGCAGGTTTTTCCAAAGCTTGCCTTGTTCACGCTGCACTCAGCATCTCTAGTAAAAGTACCTTCTCTATAATACCTATGGCATCAAGGGTTGTTCTTTCCCAGGGAGCAGGCTGTGGCCAGTCTGACAGTAGCAAAGGCAAGCCAAATCTGGCTTGGTGACTATGAGGCCTTAAGGGGTAGCATTTCCAGACAAGGCTGGAAAACAATTTGTGGAATGATAAAAACTAATGAGATTGGAATAAACTGGACAGCTGCATTCCATATCAAGAGCAATTTTTGGTTTTGGAGTCAACTCTGATGTGATTTGAAAATGACAGATATGGTTCGACTTCCACAGGGGTGAAATCTACTTACCTTCACTACCAGTTCGCAAATGCATGTGCAGTGTGTGAAAAACGGACGTGATGATGTCTGGGCAAGTGGGTGGAGCCTGCTACTTAGCACACATGAAAGATAAGTAGAAGGGGGGGAATCCGCTGTGCCACATGATTTAGATTAGCTAGAAAGCAGGAAATTCTGCTTTTTAGCTAATATAAATTGCGCGTCACAGCTGATCGTGAGAAATACCACCTGAACTGGTAGCATTTCACCCATGGACGTCCACCAAATCATCTCATCCAAGAACAAAATCAAATCCTCAGCATCCCTAGGTTTGAGCAAGTGGCATTTATAACAATGAGTAACAGCTCTTTCTTTTCTGTATATTTTTCAATGCATTAGTTCCCATCCAGCCTTCAATTATTCCACCACTAATTCAAAATTTATCTTTCTTCTGTGGCCACGAATGGAAAAAAAACATTTATTATATTTATACTCTGCTTTCTTTCAAGAAATTCAAACTGGGGTTCATGGGGATCTCCCTTTTCTCTTAATTCTGTGACTGGCCAGTGAATTTCCATGGCAGAGTGGATGGCATTTAATGATTGTTGACAATTTATTCCAGATGTTTAAGAAACTTCTACTTTTTAAAGTAGTTATAAATAACATAGCCCCTCTCCCAAAAACTTCCAGAAATCCAAGGATCTTGCAGATTAATGAAGGATTTCTTCATTATCATATTTGTAGCCTATCTGTATATAGGAATAAAACCAGTAAAAATCAGGGTACCAAGCTCCATTTTTAACCAGTCTTATCAATCAGTCTCAGAACAAAAGAATGATAACCTGAGTAATAAAAGCTCCTGAAATTCCAGCAGAATTCAAGGATTAACTTCCTGTTTAGCTATTGCTATAAATGTGCTCTAGGATGACTACGCTTTCATAAATCCTCCCCCAAGATTATTGCATTTCTATCCTTAACTCAGGCTAGAGAATGATACCAAAGGTTGACATGTTTTTATAACCATTGAGAGCCTAATAAGGACATTGCTCTAGCTCACACCAGATATGATTCATAGAACATCCCCTGGGTGGACTTTGCTTCAGGAAACAATAGCTCTTGAGCTGCAGGAAGACCACACGTTTCTTGGCACATGCTGAAGTACCAGACTACCATTAAGGCCAATGGTCAGGCCGTCTGGAGGGGAGTAGGAGTAGAAGACCAACATATCCGGAGGATACCAAGTTGGGAAAGAGAGGTGTATAAAAATAGTACAGTGTGCCATTTCTGGAAAACACAATTAAAATATTTTTCTTAAAATAACAAAGTCTGTTTGCCATCAGCAGTGACCTACCATAAGTTTAAAGAAACAAGAGGCCACAACCAACACCCCAAAATTGGAGCCTAGAAGCTAGAGATTTGGCAACTCTAATCAGGACTTTGAAGACTGTAGCAGCTGCATTGAGATTTTAGGGAACATCTTCTCTATCTATTTTCGTGACCCGACAAAAGGGCAAACGACAAAACCGCGCCCGACTAAACCGTGTCGCTGACGTCATCAGCGCGGCGACAACAGCCAGCGCAGAGAAAGAAGGGCGCTTTAAATAGCGCGTCGAAAGAAAGCCGATTTAACTTAAGGTAAGGGTTAGGGTTAGGGTTAGGGTTAGGTTAAGGGTTAGGGTTAGGTTTAGGGTTAGGTTAAGGGTTAGGTTTAGGATTAGGTTTAGGGTTAGGTTTAGGGTTAGAGATTAAGTTTAGGTTTAGGGTTTACAGCGTACTTCTGTCTCCACGCTGTTGTCGCCCTGTTGATGACATCAGCAACGCCGTTTAGTCGGGCGCGGTTTTGTCATTCGCCCTTTTGTCGGTGAACCATCTATTTTTTGCCATCAGGTAGAACAGAAGTGTCAAACTCAAGGCACGGGGGGGGGGATCTGGCCTACGGGGTACTTAGATCTGGCCCATGCGACCGACCCGGAAACAGCGAAGGACTGGCTCGCAGTGTTTCTGTCAGCACTCGGGCCCCCACAGGCGCCCCCAACAGGAGTGATGTCAAGCAAACCACTTCCACCCTGGCCCCTCCACCTGGCCCCACGAGGTCAAACACAACCCTGATGCAGTCCTCAATGAAATTGAGTTTGACACCCTGGAGGTAGATCATTATTCCAGCTAGATAGAACTTCTGGATGGCACCCATCCGTTTGAAAAAGGATGGATTAGGACTTGATTTTGTCTAATTTATTGGGGGGGAGGGGGTGGAACAGGGAACCTCCATGAAGTACTTTGCATAAAGATATGTATCTGATTTCTTCATTGGTGACATTTCTGAAACAATTTTTAACACAATCAATTGTGTTAATTGGTTGGAATTTAATCAATTATTTACTGTATCTAGTTTATACCTTGCTTTAAAGAATCTGTAGGTTTGATGGTTTTAATTGGTGTTTGATTTTAAGTTGATTTGAATAAGGTAAACATTCATTTTCTAGGGCTTGCTAATGTACCATTGATTCAAATCTAATCAATAAATATTTCTTAACATGGCTATGACATATGCATGATTATATTTTTCTAAAACATGAAATAGTATTTCCAAATAATTTCATCTATTGGTACTTTTTCTTCCCCCATTTAGTTTTCTGAGTGTTATATAAAAAGCAAAACAAAACAAAAACCCCCTCCCTTTTTTTGACAAGATAAAGTTTTGTACCATATCTACAATTTTTATTACACTTTTGCATGAACGTTTGAAAAATTATGACCCAAAGCAACAGCAATAACTATATTCAGAGGCATGAGCAGAATTGAGGTATTATATTTTCTAGCTTGTCGCTTATTAATACATTTTCTTACTTTCCTTTAGATGAATTTGTTTAAAATATGTAAGAACAGCATTTTTAATTTTAATGAATTGCTAAGGTTTTTTTTAGAATTCTACTCTTTGTGATTCACTGTTTGCAGAAGCTGGTGCATTCCAGAAGACTTAGTAAACGAGGACTTTTATCTCTCTGCATCGTGTATCCCGGTTTGTTCTGCTAATATACAGTAGCAGGAAATGGGGCAGAATACTGCCAAATTGTTCCAGGATGTTTCACAAATCTCTGTGCCTTTTCTATATTTCTCTATTGTTTCCAGCTCAGTCTCAGACAAAGGAATTTATCACACTGGACTCCTAAAACAGCAAGAAAAGAAGGGACCAGTAGAGGGCGTAATACAATGCCAAGGTATTCTTAAGCACCAATAAATGGTTACATTACCAAGCTCTAGAAGATGAATATTTACGTTACTCAAATCAACTTGCAATCAAACACAGATTAGAACCCTAAAACCAAGGGATTCATTATAGCAAGGCATAAACCAGATATGGCAAATATTTGATCAAATTGCTTAAGCATCATATTGAAAGGCAAGTCAGCGATAGGAAGAAGAATCACTAGGATGCAGAGATGGGCTTCAAAAATTTCAGCAACGGGTTCTCTGCCCGGTTGCTGGGTGGGTGTGGCAATAGTGGGTGTGGCCTACATGGCCTCTTGCACTATGGTGCGGGGGGGGGGGTCCTTTCCCAGGCTCCGGAGGCTTTCCTTGAGCCTCTGGGAGGGTGAAAACCGCTTCCTCCAGAAACCATGCCAGGAAATATTGGGTTAAAATTAAGGATTGGCTGGAAGGAATCATGGAACATAGGATAGAATTGAAACCAGAATTATGTTTATTAAGTATTCTCCAAGGCACCTGAGTGTAAAACAAGAAGCAATGGGTGGAAACTAATCAAGGAGAGAAACAACTTAGAACTGAGGAAAAATTTCCTGACAGTTAGAACAATTAATCAGTGGAACAGCTTGCCTCCAGAAGTTGTGAATGCCCCAACACTGGAAGTCTTTAAGAAGATGTTGGATAGCCATTTGTCTGGAACGGTATAGGGTTTCCTGCCTAGGCAGGGGGTTGGACTAGAAGACCTCCAAGGTCCCTTCCAACTCTGCTATTGTATTGTATTTTTCTTTTTTCTTTTGGGGCCTTCTATTATCCATAGGACTTATTGAATCTAATAGATCAATAGGCTACATTTCTTGATTCTCACAGTTACAACGGCACTGAAAAATGTGACTTCTGTCCATTTTTCACATTTATGACCATGGAAGCATCCCCATGATCACATCAAAATTCAGACACTTGACAACTGACTCATAGGTCAACTTTCAAAACAACTCCAGGGGAAGCTGTGCTTACTCTTGTTTTGTTTCTCAGTTGCCACTCTTGAGGGAAGCGGGGAGTCCGAAGGTATTGGAATGTGGTGCCGTAACCTGCTAGAGAAAACATCGTCCAGGCTCAGGGTGAGAGCCAAGGTCATGACAATGAACATCTGCTAAGCCCGAGGGGGAAGCTGCTACCGGACTGATTGGTTAACATGACCTAGGACACCTGAAGGGGTGGGAAGTTTCTATTCTTTTAACTACCTGAAAGGGTGGGAATTACTTAGTGCTAGCTTCATCTTTCTATGTGCCAATATGATGTCTTCAATAAAAAGTCTTTTGTGTTCTGACCGAGGCTTCCCAAGAGCATGAAGCAAACTCCTTGTCCCGACAAAAAACCCTTTTATTAATTTACTGTGAATTCTGCTCATTCACATTCAGCAAAGTCTTTCAAGAGAAGATTTACAGTCACAGACCGTATCTGGCTTGGAGAGCTGACAGGCCGATATCTGCAAAACTTGGCAAGGAGTCTCAGAGAGTCACGAACCAATTAAGCAAACTAATTCCCTCTTGCAAACTCCACTCCCCTTTCGCTCCTCTTTTATTTTCTCTGAGAGGGGCCATTCATCGTCCACCTGTGGCCTTACTCCCAAGTCGACACCTGTTCTTTAGCTGTTCCCTTTGACTGACAACTCTGCGCATGCGCACTCTGGGAACAGGCTCCAGCTGTTCGTCTGCTTCTCTGATGTCTGACTCTGAAGGCAGCTGATTACTGTCGGACAGCCCTGGCCCCCTCTCTGCCTCCGACACAGAGCCCTCATCACACCCTTCCCCAGACTCCAGGACTGGCCCATGTTCCTCCCCAACCTCCTCTCTGTCCGAATCTGCTGCCAGTGGGCCACAACATTTTGAGCCTGATTGAAGCCTCAGAGTCCTAATTTGATGGAGTTCATTACTCGGAATGATGACATCATACTTATGACGGTTGCAATGTCCTGTGATCATGGGATCCCCTTTTGAAACTTTCCGACAGGCAAAGTCAATGGGGAAGCAGATTCACTGAACAACCATTTACTAAGTTAATGATTCACTTAACAACCAGTGGCAAGAAAGGTTGCAAAACAGAGCAAAATTTACTTAACAAATGTCTCAGCAAAATAAATTGTGGGCTCAGTTGTGGTGGTAAGTCAAGGACTACCTGTATTAACTGGACTAGACCCTAGTTCTGTGATGGCGAACCTATGGCACCCGTGTCAGGGCACGGGAGGCTTGCCCTGTCAGCTGGCCAGCACGCATGCGCACGCTGGCCAGCTAACTTCAACCTTCTTTTGAGACAATTTTTCACCCTCCAGAGGCTTCAGGAGATTTCCTGAAACCTCCGGAGTGTGAAAAACCGGACTTACGGGCAAACCAGAAGTTCGGGAACGAACTTTTGGTTTGCTTGTAGGGCCAGTTTCAGCCCTCTGGAGCATTCAGGAGCCCTCAGGAAGCTTCCCTGAAGGCTCCAGGGGGCAAAAAATGATACTACGAGCAACTCAGAAGTCATTTCCGGTTTGCTTGTAGGGTCATTTTTTTGCCCTTCAGAGCCTTCAGGGAAGCCTCCTGGAGACCCCTGAAGGCTCCGGAGGGCGGAAACCAGCCCTACGAACAAACCAAAAGTCAGTTCCTGAACTTCTGGTTTGTCCCTAGGGCCAGTTTTTCATGCTCTGGAGACTTCAGGGAAGCTCCTGAAGCTTCCGGAGGGCTTCCGGGAGGGGGAGGCTGTT
This sequence comes from Thamnophis elegans, assembly GCF_009769535.1. NCBI lineage: Eukaryota > Metazoa > Chordata > Lepidosauria > Squamata > Natricidae > Thamnophis > Thamnophis elegans. Next base: position 130,877,137 of record NC_045543.1, on the reverse strand, counting down.
TTTGCCCTCCCCAGGCTCCTATAAAGCCTCTGGAGCCTGGGGAGGACGAAAAAAGCAGGCCAAAAATGGGGAGGGGGAGTGCTGGTCATGCACGCATGTGCGCTGTGGTCGTGCGTACAGCATTATGGGTGTCGCACGCCCATGCACAACCCCCCTGCGCTCCCCCCGCTTTTGGCATGCGAACCAAAAAAGGTTCGCCATCACTGGGCTAGCTCCTTTTTCAAAAAAAATTAAAGCATTGGAAAGAAATTGCTTGGAGTGTCATATAACATGTAGTATGGTAATTCAAAGCACACTGAACTCGGAACTTGCCAGAAAAGATGTATTTAATGGTCACCTCTGAATGTGGATGTCCATCGTCTTTCTCAGAATTATTATACATCTCGTGGTTTTTATTCTGAGGACCCAAACTGTCCCGAATGAATTGCCATTTTGCAAAATCTTCTCTACTATAGCAAGTGTCAATATTTTACATTTATGGAATGCTTTGACAATATTTATCTTTTACATTTTGTTCTTTCTATAAATCTTTTTTTAATGGCATCTTTAAAAAAAAAAAGTAAATGTTAGATGGAGTTTCTATTACCTATTTATTCAATATCTCAAATTAAATACCCCTCTGCACAATCTGATGGCTATGAAAATGTTGAGACAATGGCACCCTGCTAAGCTTGCAGTCCTCAGTCTGACCAGTTAAAAATGTAGAAAAGAGACTTCTTAGAGAACAATGAACAGATTATGTTGTAAGCTTTCCTAGATCAGATGCAGAGGCCATGATACTAAGAGAGAAGAGGCATTTTACGTATGCACCCAGATATTGTGATGGGGGCCGGACAGAAGAGAGAATGGTGATAAAAGAGAGGAAAGAATCCAGAAATTGTAGCTTTGAGGAAAGGATATACCCAGTAATGGGTTTCACATTTTATTTACCATTAGTTTGTGGGCACACGCCAGTGGTGGGTTATCACTGGTTCGCTTTGGTACAGGCGTACCGGTGCCTGCCGGGCACACCAGGTACCGTTCCAATAGGTGCTCCGGAGGGCCCCCCTACCTGCCCGCACTCCTTACCAGTATTTGAAGTTTTGGGGGCTTCTGCGCAGGCGCACGGAGCACACGGCGCCTATGCAATGCTCCACTGAGCAGCTGGAGCATCGCAGAGACATTGTGGAGCATCACGGTGGTAAGTATACATGCGCGCACTGTGCGCATTCATGTGGTGGGTGCCCGGTCCCATCACACTGTACCGGTTGCAACAGAATCCAGAACCCACCACTGGCACATACACACCTTCCGCGCATGCATCTGGCCTCCCACGCATGCGCTTTGCTCTCACGTGTGCCTTCCTCACATGCGCCTGACCTTAAAAAGATGCATAAATAGGACAGCATAGAGCCAGGGCAGGCCCACCCGCAATTTCCGCTACCAGTTTGGTTGAACCAGTCCGAACCATCTGAATACCACCTCTGGATATACCCCCTAAGGAGTATAATGCCCTGATCCTAACTATATCACTGGTGTTATCATAAATTGCCATTGTCGTGACATCATCTTAATTTAAGGAAGGGAAAGAATGATCTATAGTCAAAGCTACAGTTTTCCCAGAAATAATGAAGGGCTGTGAGAGTTGGGTCATAAGGAAGGCTGATCACTGAAAAATAGATACTCTCAAATTGTGATGTTGGAGAGAAGTTTCTTTGGATGGGAAGAGATCCGAACATTCAATCCTAAAGAAAATCAACCATACTCTTCTTTGGAAGGTCACATAGTGAAGCTGAAGCTCAAATATTTTGGCCATCAAATGAGAAGAGAGGACTCATTGAAGAAAGACCCTGATGTTGAGAAGGATTGAAGGCAAAAGGAGAAGGGTGTGGGAGATGATGAGATGCTTAGATAGTCATTGACACAATGATTTGGGCAAACTCTGGGAGACAGAGAAAGACAGGGAGGCCTGGTGTGCCTGGTGTGTCCATGGGGTCGCAAAATTGGACATGACTTGGCAACTGAGATGATCATCAAGAAACATGAAAGCACTTATTTCTACCTGGAGGCAGAATATTTTTCTGGTAAGACCAGCCTATCAGGGCAACCTGGTCTGCTCACATATGGGATGGAGCACACTGCTTCTGCTTTTGCCTTTCAGCCCCAATCCAGGAGCTTTCACAAGCAGTCGCTTCCACGACAAACTATTTTGTCTTAAATTTAAATTTACCGACAGAGAAATAAAGAGCGACTAGAATAGCTATTTCAAGCTTTTTAGCTCTCATCAGCTAGCCATACCATTTTGGGATTCAAGCCAGGGGTGAAATTCATTTTTTTTACTACCAGTTCTGTGGTGGGCGTGGCAGGGGAAGGATACTGCAAAATCTCCATTCCCACCCCACTCTGGAGCCTGTCAGAGGTGGTATTTGTCAGTTCTCCGAACTACTCAAAATTTCTGCTACTGGTTCTACAGAACCTGTCAGAACCTGCTGAATTTCATTCCTGATTCAAGTCCCAAAAGGCCACTTGCATATTAGGCAGATGTATTAACCTCTAGGCCACGGGGTCTCCTCGCTTTGTCAGCTGTACCAGGTAGGAGGTTCCATGTTTTTCCAGTGAGACCAGTCTATCAGGGCAACCAAATATGGGATGGAGGATACTGCCTCCACTTTCTGGAGGCAGGTTTCACTTCTCAAACTCCAACAGGTTTCAAACTCCACCATCTTGATTCTACACAAAGAGTAAGAAAGTAATACAATTAGCAAGCCCGGGCTCAAAAATGTTCAGCTTTAGAATAAATTACATTATGTTGTGCAGCATTTGAAAAAACTTAGAATCCCATTCTAGTTTGGTCAACAAGTCATTTCAGAAAATGTGATGGCTGAGAAATATCGTTGACTACCAAGTTCTCCAGCCTACAAATAACAATTCAATTCACATTTTCAGCACAGAGAGAGCATCCGTAGAAAACAATGCAGTTATTCTCTACTAGTTTAGCTATCTACCCTCACGCAAAGAAATCTGATCCCATGGAAAGTCTCCTGTCTTGGAACCAGCAAGTAAGCATTTCTGAGACCTTACCTCCAACCGTTCAGCAGGAGGGTCCTGCAGAGAGGTGAGAGAGGTCAGAAGCCATAAAATCCTGCTCAGCTGGACTCTTCCACTGACACCTTCAATCACTGGCATCAATTTCCTACAGAAAAAAAAGCCTAGATGTTTCTTTGTTTTAAAATAATATGTATTTTGATTTAAAATGGTTTTCAAGGTTTGGAAGCCACTTCAGATAACCATTGTCCTGAAAGGTATAATTGAAACCCAGAAAATTGCAAACAAAAATACTGTGAACTTGGCAACAAGAGTGTCCTTTCCCTCCATGTGGTCTTGTGTTCCTCAACTGCAGTCTGTCAGCAGCAGCTTCTTTTCTTTCATCCTCTCTGAAGCACTAGAATCAGGCCTATCAAATTGGTGTCTCACAGGCTGCATACTAGTGGTGGGTTCCAGCCGGTACACCCTGGTACGGGTGTACCGGTGCCTGTGGCACCATTCTGGTACAGTGCTGCAGAGGGCCCACCCACCCGCCCGCTCTCCTTACCTCTATTTGAGCTGCCTAGGACATTTGCGAATGCCACACAGCGTATGGCGCCTGTGCGACGCTCCGTCAGGCAGTTGGAGCGTCACAGGGCGGTGGTGTGCATGTGTGGTGGATGCCCGGACTCGGTTGCAACGGGATCTGGATATATATACACATACATATATATATACATACATACATACATACATACATACATACATACATACATACATACATACATACATACATATATATATATATATATATATATATATATATATATATATAGTTACAACCTGTGGTATGCCCAAATATGGGAGGAAGTTCACTGATTCCATTCTCTGTCTATCGGCTCGTCACAAGAGACCATCCAGACATACATACACACACACACACACACACACACACACACACATATATGTAGGGTTCCAGTTACCTTTTGAGGGGGAAAAAGTACCTTTGGGTTTAAAAGAACCTATTCATGAACCGATTGCTGAGGAACATGGTGATGTCTTCAAACAGACACTAGTCCCGTGATGGCAAACCTATGGCAAGCGTGCCACAGGTGGCAGGCAGAGTCATTTGTTAGGGCATGTGAGGCATTGCCTTGTGAGCTCCAGCATGCATATGCCACCTCTGTGGGAGGTGGCTGATGGCCTCCGGTGTCACGATGGGCCATGTCTCCCGACATCAGGCTCCAGCATCCCACGGGCACAGTTGGTCGGTTCGGAGCACACCTGCTCCATGCAGCTGTCTGCAGTGTCACCGTTGCGGCCCGCGCATGAGGGGTTGCGTCCCACCCTCTGACCGTGCTCTGTGTTCAGCCGTTTCCCTGTGGGGTCTCGCAGGAGGGTGGCATCCTGGCCAGTCTCAATGTCGTGCCGCCTCCCTTGGAGGGGCCAGCTGACTTTGGTCTTCATTTTCAGTCATTTTTCACCTTTCGGAGGCTTCCTTGAAGCCTCCGGAGAGCGAAAAACAACCCAATATGCAAACTGGAATATAGGCCTTCAGGGAAGCCTCCAGAAAAACAGCCCAACACGCAAACCAGAAGTTCGGGAACAGACTTCCGGGTTGCCTGTAAGGGCGTTTTTCTCTCTCGGGGGAGGGAGGCCATTTTCACCCTCCCCAGGCTCCTAGAAAGCCTCTGGAGCCTGGGGAGGGTGAAAAACATGTCCATCACGCACCAAAAGTGGGGGGGACAGCAAGGGCGCACACATAGAATTATGGGTGTGGGCATGCCCTCGCATGACCCCCCTGCACTCCTCCCACGTTTGGCACGCAATGGCAACAAAGTTAGCCATCACTGCACTAGTCCATCATCTGAAAGAGATAATTGAATTCTTACCCAGAACAGATTTGGACTTGATGGCCTGAGTTTTTTCCAGCTCTACAGTCGCAGGAATTTTTTCTCTCTCTCCACAATTGTCTATTTTCTTCCTACAAGTCTTTTGTTTTTCCTAAGTTAGTCAGTGGGAGGCATTAACCTAGCCAAAACTCATGTCTGAAATCAACTAGTCAGACTGTAATTCACTCCAAATCAAAGCAAGCTGTCTCTGAAGTCCTCCTTTGGGCTTTCAACCAAATCTTGTCATCAGTGTTTAATAATTACACAATTCTTTCTGGATGGACAGTACCTGCAGTGAGATTTTCCAAGACACAGAAACAGTCTTGCTAAAGCCAAACACACATCCATTTCCCCAACATTTTCTTTTCACAGCGGAAAGGAATCTGTCTGGGGTGGCTGGAAGGAAGCTTTGAATAGAATAGCACCATCCTTCTCATATTTTCCGCAAATGCCCCGTTGCAGATAAGTCTCGATAGCCAGTTTTTGCTCTTTTTAAAACTATCCATTAATTTATTTCATCTTTTTTATGCCATCCAAGTTGAAGGTTATTCCTAACACTTGGGTACATAGCAAACCTTGTGTAAATTCAGAAACTAAGTAGGGGCGGAGTTGGTTACTATTTGTATTGAAGAACAGTGAAAAAAAATGTCAAGGTTTTACTTAAATAATAATGTGAAGTTTTTTAAAAAAGAAAACCCAGAAGAAGGCAATGGTAAATAGTATTGCCTAGAATGGCATGATTCTGGGTTTACAAGTGGTCCTTGACTTACAGCAATTCATTTAGTGACTATTCAAAGTTAAAATGGCACTGAAAAAAAGTGAGCATCATTTTCAATGACCCTCTAAAACAGTGTTTCTCAACCTTAGCAACTTGAAGATGTCTGGACTTCAAATCCCAGAATTCCCCAGCCAGCGAATGCTGGCTGGGGAATTCTGGGAGTTGAAGTCCGGACATTTTCAAGTTGCCAAGGTTGAGAAACACTGCTCTAAAAGCATGCAGATTAAGTCCAGTTGCCTCCTTAAAAAGCACCTTTTGGGACAGACAATCAGTGGTGCTTTAACTACTGCTGCTCAACTGGTTCACCTCTTGATCCAGGTGCCGCCCTAATTCATGCTTAGGACAAACAATGGTGGCCACGCTAGAGGACTTCTCCAGAGTCTTTGCTCTTCACGAATTCTCATCACCACAACAGATCTAGCTGCTCTGCTTTGCTGCTGAAAAGGAAGTTCCCAAAAACTGAATCTTCCTCAGGACTCAGGGTTATCTTCAGGGAGAGAATTTTAAAAAAGATCAATAAGACAGCCCATTCCCTCCCTCGAAGGGGATTTTCCCTCACAGGGCATAGATGCCATCTTTCTTTGACTCCCGTGTAAGGATAAGGATCGCGAGCTGCACTGGCTACCCATTAGTCTCCGGACCCGCTTCAAGGTGCTGGTCGTTACCTATAAAGCCCTACATGGCATTGGACCTGGGTACCTGAGAGACCGCCTCCTGCCGATTACCTCCCATAGACCGATTAGATCTCACAGGTTAGGTCTCCTCCGGATTCCATCTGCCAGCCAATGTCGGCTGGCGACTCCCCGGGGGAGAGCTTTCTCTGTTGCAGCTCCAGCCCTCTGGAATGACCTCTCCGTGGAGATCCGGACCCTTACTACCCTCCCGGCCTTCCGCAAAGCCACCAAGTCCTGGCTGCTCCAGCAGGCCGGGGGGCTTGTGAAACATCCAGCCCCACGGAAACTGTGAATGTTGCGTTTTTTTAAAAGTGTTGTCTGTGTCTATTTATCCCCCTTCCCTTGTCTATTGTGAGCCGCCCGGAGTCCTCTGGGAGTGGGCGGCATACAAGACAAATAAACTAAACTATTAAACTATCTCAAAACCTCTGCAGCTCACTTCACTTTGTTCAACAATTTCTATAGGGTGTTCCTCAGGGGTGGGCTTCAAAAATTTCAGCAACGGGTTCTCTGCCTGGTTGCTGGGTGGGCGTGGCCATGGTGGATGTGGCCTAGAGAGGCTCCTGCACCACAGTGGGGGGTCCCGTTTTTGCCTTCCCCAGGCTCCGGAGGCTTTCCTCAAGCCTTTGGAAGGGCAAAAACTGCTTCCCCCAGGCTCCGGAGGCCCTCTGGAGGCCAGAAACGGGCCTGATTCCAGCCTTCTGGAACTTTGGGGAGGCTGTTTTCCCCCTCCCTGAGCTTCCGCATGGCCCTGTACTTACTATGCATCCAAAATGGGCCACGTGTAGACTCCTGGGAGGGGTGAGATGAGCGGGGCCAGCCACCGGTGGGATTTGGGGGTTCTCTGAACTGGCCATAAAGCTAGCTACAGGTTCTCCTGAACCTGGGTGAACTTGTAGCAGCCCACCCCTGGTGCTCCTGCCACACATCTGGTCTTCATGCCATCACAGCAAAAAGAATATAAACTAAAATGGTTCAGTTGTTATCAAAGAGGAGAACTCTGTTAGACTAAATAAAAAAGCCCTCATATATATATATATATTTTGGGTAGAAAATTCCTTTTTGTGCATCTTCTCAGGTTTTTTAAATATCCAGGAGAAAACACAAATGTTGTGTTATGACTTTGCTTGGTACACCTATTCCGATGCTCTCTACTCTGCAAAACCGAGAAGCCGATATGAAAAGGGGAAAATAAAATATGAAAATAAATCCCCATTGAAGTAATGGTTCAGGCATAACGGCTCTGTCCTTTAACCTGTATTTGCCTCTGCTTCATTCAATTCACCCTGAAAGGAATTTTAAAAGATGATGGGAGCAGAAAGCAATTTTTATTTTATTTTATCTGCAATAATATTTTGCAGTTCAGTCAACTGGAAGTTTTCGTATGCTTCCCACAAAATGCAATGATTTTAATAATCGTACATGCTACACTTCACGTAGTTACTTTATTTGATGAACTGGTAAGCTTTTGTTCTGCAGAGGAATTTTAATTGGGGAGAAAAGCAGGATTATACGCTCCGAAACTAGGAATTGTTTCTTTAAGACTTTTTTTTTTAATAACCCTGGGTTTTTATTGCCCAACTGAAGCAAGCTGTGCAGGAATGTCAACTGTCAGAAACGCTGTGTTTTCTGTCCAGTCCAAACTGATTAATCAATTTTTTTTGTGTGTGTGATATAAAATTATGTTGTTTTCTTTGGGACAAAATAATATTGTCTATAAGGCTCTTTCGTACTTGCATATGGATGTTCGTATTTCTCAGGGGCCATATTATATTCCAAGAATTATTTTCCTTTTTTTTTTCTTTTTTCTTTAAAAAAGGCACTGAACAGATGAGGGAGCTTTCCATCCTGCTGTAATTAAGTGACATTTTCTCTTCGTCCCTTGTGCAATAACTCCTAAATTTTTAAATTTCGAAGGAGCCACAGATTCCTCATTATGTGAGTTGGCTGCTCTGTAGATGATAAGATAATCGCGACCTCTGCAATCATTTTAAAGAGAAGAGGCTGAGTTGTGGGCCACGTGTTGCCCACTTTAAATAACTCTATTGACGTCATTCGTATGTAGTTGAGGTTGGAATTTAGCCTACAGAGCTCAAGGTCATCAATCCTCATTATTTTAAGTAAATTGCAGTGAGAGAGATGTTGTTTAAAGCTATAGATTTGCAGAGTGAAGCCTAGTTTTATGCATAAAGTATGGAATATACCCATGGGATAAAGTTATACAGTATATGCCTGAGAAAATAAAATTTACTTTCCACAAAACGAAGAAGGAAAGGGTGGAAAGACACACAACAGGCTATAATATTTGTAGAAATGTTTGAACTCAATGAAGAGGAAAGCAGAATATTTTTTAATTTTTTTTAAAAATATATAATAATTCCATCTTCATTAACCAGTGTGTCATCCGGGTACAAATATCTTTGCAAAATAATCAATATTTACAACAATATTAATTACATTAGCATTAATTCTATAATATTAAAATGATAATACCAAATATAATAATCATAATATTTGCTTCTCTCTCTTAATATATCTTCTTTATTTCACACATCTTTTTCTTTTTTCCCTGTTTCTAACTTTCAAACTTATTGTCTAATCGTTAATTTTAAAAAAAGGTTCCATGTCATATAATATTCAGTTTGTTCTTTCTCCTTCATTGCAAGCATTAATCTATTCATTTCTGCACATTCGAATATTTTCCTGATCCCATTCTCATCTGTAGGGATCTCTTCACTTTTCCAATTTTGTGCAAATACAATGCTAGCTGCAGTTAATATATGAATAATTAGATATGCAGGGGAAAGCAGAATCTTGATAAGTTATCTCATCAGTTATTCTGATGTTTTCAATATCTTTCATAGAAATATAACAAAAAGTATTTTAAATCATTAGATATCTAGAATATTTTTTTTAAATTGTACATCTGTTTTTAGTGTATTTGGCTGTAGAGAATGGTTGGTCTGGACAGGAGGCTGGAAATCTGTTGATAAATAAAAATTTGAGGTGGGTATAATTTAGAATATGGAAGAGAAATGACAATTGTGAAAGGAAGACAGAAAATACTCATGGCAACTGTGAGATTTAAATTTTTATGTTAAAATTCTAATCCACAAAATAAGATGAGCGGCCTATCAATCAGTAAATAAAAATGTATGATACATTTATGTTCTTTTTTTAGCCATGTTGGTCTGTGATTTCTTTCTTTTCTCTGGAGTAAAATAAATAAATTCTTTAAATTAATTAATTAATCATCTTTAAATTCTTAAAGAGGAGAAACCTACTCTGAAATAAGTGGTCAAATGAAGAGGGTAGTGACAATGGCATTCTAGTACATACTGTACATTCGTTATGCATCACTTATTGTATTTCAGACACCGTATCAGCAAGTCCTCAACTTACATTAAACCTTATAAAATCACTATATGTTCCTTCCAAATTTTGTATGCTGGATTTTGATTTGGAGATTCAACACACCAACTGAATCCCAGATTTAGTTGTCAGTAGATTAAGATTAAGATTAAGATTCAATTTAATCTTTGTTGTCAGTGACTGAGTAGGAACTGGACCTTGGGCTCAATTAAATAAAAATATAATGGAGAGAAAGAGACAAGCTTCATTTTAGGTATTATTTGGAAGAAACTTGAAAATTATGCTGACAATACAATGCTATTAGAAATTTATAAAGTGGCCACGCTTGGATTCCTTTGGACAGCCCAAGCTGCCACATCTCAAATTGGGTAACATAGAGTTGGAAAAAATTTAAGACAATAAAGGAAACAAAATTTAGTGAAGTCCCATTATTTCACCTAAATAATGATGTTTCTACCTCTGGGAGTTAACTAATCATTATTTCACCTAGATAATGATGTCAATTTTTAGTTTGGAATGTGCTGAGGATGGAGGAATTTCATGGACAGGTTTAAAATATTGCACATGATGTGGAAAATTTAGATCGAAAGACATATTTTTCCTCTTAAATAGCAATGCTCTGTGAGACCATCCAGGAAGGGGGGATATTTTAAAGAAGATAAAAGAAAATACTTTTTTATACAATGCATTGTTAAATTAGGTAATCTAGAATCCACTTTTAATTAAAAGGAAAATTAGATTTAAAACATACATTGAATATAAACCAAACATATTATAGCAACAGTTCCTTAATTATGGTGGTTCGAGTTCCATGATTGTGCCACAGGTAGCACACAGAGCCCTCTCTGTGGGCACGTGAGTCGTTACTCCAGCTCAGCTTTGCCACGTATGCACGCGTGCCTCCCATGGGGGGTCTCTGCTGCACATGCATGGGGGGAGGGGCACATGCAGGAGGCACATGCACATGCACAGATGGGCAGGCATGGGGGTCTCATGTGTATGCACAGGGGGGCTCATGCAAGGGGTTTCACATGCATGAGTGGAGTGGGGCACACAGGGGCCACACACACATTGCATTATGGCTGTGTGTGCACGCATGCGCTTTCGGCACTCAGCGCCGAAAAGGTTAGCCATCCCTGTTCCAAGTTCTTTCTTGAATTAGAGGCAGAAAGACTCTCGTTTCTGGAGAACAATAGCAAGTCAATCATGAAAGAACAAAGAGAGAGCAGATTACAGACAGTGAATGAGTAAAGACAAGAGGGGCAAGCAAAACTGAACATACAGAGAAAGGAAGCATTGAAAACAAGAAAATAATATATTCTTGTATTTTTGAGGGGCAGAAATGAGAATGAGAGAATACAAGAGAGAAGGATAAATTTCCCGGTCAACTCTATATCTCTACTATTTACTATGAAATCCAAGCCCTGCCTACCCAAATCAAAGCCATTTGCAGTATCCTTTTGGTATCAAAATACCAAATGATCGATGGGTTCAATTATAGTGTTTAGTGCACCATGGAAAGACCTGAAGGATCAGGTTAGGGACAGATTTTCATGGAGAAAAATCTACCTATGTGATCACTAGAAATTAAAACCAACTGGTTAGCTCAATCAATCAATCCATCAAAGTGGCTAGATGCTGCCATTTAGCTGGGGCAATATAGAATCAGTCTAATTTTGTTAAAAAAAATACTAGACAATCCTTGTCCCCTTGGGGCCTCATTTCAGTGATACTTCCTTACTAAACAGAAGAAACAGAATGACCACAGATGGGCTAAAAAGCAGTGGCGGGGAGGGGAAAACTTTTGACTTCCTGCTGGCTTCCCCATTGAGTTTCCTTGTGGGAAGCTGGCAGGAAGCATCATAAATTTTCCTTCCTTCCTTCCTTCCTTCCTTCCTTCCTTCCTTCCTTCCTTCCTTCCTTCCTTCCCTCCCTCCCTCCCTCCCTCCCTCCCTCCTTCCTTCCTTCCTTCCTTCCCAAGACTATGAACAGTGGCTTCTCTGAGGCCTTGTTGTGATTTCAGATGTTAGATATTGATTGGTTAGATCCCCTTTAAACAGTGTAATATATCTGGAAATCAGATTTGGGCTCAACTGGTTTCTTGATCCTTACTTAGCCACCATTAGTTTAAAAATGTCATGTCTGAAAAGTTTTTACCTACCACAAAATTGATTGGTGCAATCCTTGTTGTGATTTTGACCGGAGTATATAAATTTGAAGAGGAAACTGTTAACCACTGAACAATACTGCCAGTACTCCTTAAGTAAAGGTAAAGATAAAGGTTCCCCTTGCACATATGTACTAGTCGTTCCTGACTCTAAGGGGTGGTGCTCATATCTGTTTCAAAGCCGAAGAGCCAGCACTATCTGAAGATGTCTCCATGGTCATGTGGCCAGCATGACTAAATGCATGACTTGCATTTTTATGCGCTTTCAAACTGCTATGTTGGCAGAAGCTGGGGCAAATAACAGGTGCTCACTCTGCTACAACGGCGCAAGGGATTGGAACCTCCGAACTGCTGATCTTTCTGATTGACAAGCTCAGTGACTTAGCCATTGAGTCACCACATCCCTTAAAGTCAGTACTCCTTACTTTAACCCTAAACCATCTAGGAGAGGGGGGGTTGGTGGTGGTGGTGGTCATGTGAGATAATTAAAATAAGCAGACCTAATTGCTTGGTGCATGACATTCAATGGCAAGTGCAAATCTTTTTTGGCAAGCAAAAACAAACAATCAAGAGTCTCGGGCTGCTCTTGGAAAAGGCAAATTAAAATACCAACAGTCGTCTGCAAAATAGTTCAAGTGGCCAGCCTGGTCCTGAAAATGCAATTTTGACTGGCAAGTTGTCTCGTGACCCATCAGCATCTTCCTCCTAGATCAGAGTTCCCCAACCTTTATGGGTTGGCGGTCTAAAGGGGGCGGAGGGGCAAGCGCCTTTCGGCACATATGTACACACCTGAACGGGGCTACGTGTGTGCACAACACAAATGGGACTGCAACTTGTTGAGTAGTGTGTGGAGGGGGGATGCATGCAAACACAAATGCACGTGCACCAGCCACTCACACGGCCTGGTGGGCAACAGGCCACGCTCCCGCAGTGCGCTGCAGCCCAGTGTTGAGGCCCTCTGTCCTAGATTAATAAAGAATTTGTGTATAATAGTTTGATACTCACAGTCAACCTCTGCGGGCAATTCAAGATGCTGAAACACCTTCAGGACCCAGATATATTTAAGACCATATTTGATAACTGAACATTTTATATACTTTTCTCCTCCAACACCCAATGGCCTTACAAAAAGCAACAACACCAACCCTCAACAATGGGATGCTGCAACTATTATAATATATGCTGGTTGTCAAGAGTCCCAATTCGTTCACATGACTGTGGGGATGCTGCAACAGTCCTAAACACAGGGAGCAGTCATAAATCACTTTTTCAGCACCATCATAACTTTGAACATTCCCATTAGCTCTTTTGCTTTGCCTTTTCCTCAGTTAAAACGGCACCTCTTCTCTCCACCACCAGGCACACAAATTGGTTCGTCCAAGAAGTTTACAGCAGCTGGATCTTGTCTGCTTCTGGCTCTGGGGCTGATTGTTTGGCAGGAGAGGAAATGAGAAAATCCAGACGTGATCTGGGCTCTGAAGAAGCCAACCTTGGGAATTCTCTTCTCTTACTCAAGGCTCTTGCCTTGATAGCACAGTCATCAAGGAGAAAAAATTACAAAAGGGGGGGAAAAAAGTAATATTTGAGATAGCAATTCTTTTGCAAAATCCAAGCCAAAGAATGAAATGCATCGTTAGGCTAATCAAGTTTGACAGCTATTGGGGAGAGCAGTATAGTTCGTGGCACTAAATAATTTGTTGTGGTTCCCCAGATGTTCATTCTAACACAGAGATTTAGGAGCCAAGATTTCCCAGAATTCTGGCCCCTGAGAATTTCTACTTTACATAAAATGGTCTGTTTAAAGGAGCTAGTTTAAAAGAAGTCTGCAGAAACTGGGAAAGACCAATGCTTTGATACTATCCTTTCTTGTCTATAAAGTAAACCATCCATGAAAACAAGCTAGGCTGCATCCATTCTTAGAGGTCGTAAAGGAGGGGTCCCCAAACTTGGCAACTTTAAGACTTGTGGACTTCAACATAGCTGGCTGGAGAACTCTGGGAGTTGAAGTCCACAAGTCTTAAAGTTGGCACGTTTGAAGACCTCTGTCATAAAGGCTCTTTTAACTTTGATAGTCTGGCTTTGCGTCTGAAAGATCTGTGTAAAACCATGAAGAATGGAGTGGAACAGTGGTGGAATCCTACAGGTTTGGACCAGTTTGGGCAAACCAGTAGTGGGTTTGGTGGCCTGGGTCACTGGAACCGGCAGCAAACCAATTCCTCTTTTTCAGTTCTGCACATGCATAGAATAGTTTTAATTGTACTGCCCATGGACACACAGCATGCATCAAGTGCACACAAACAAACTGGCAGTAATGCCTGCCAGAACCCACCCCTGGAGTGGAAATAACATTTTTCAAGAAACATATGGTGGTGGTTATTTAAAAAGCACCTTTTTCCCTGTGCGGGATAGAAGTATTTGGAAATAAGGTATTTCTGGAATGTTTCAAGATTGTGTGCCACTTCCACATGTACCTATAAAAAGTGGGGGGGGGGGATGTCATGGTACCAGCTGTAATTTCAGGCAGCCAGTAGAAAAGTTGACACATTGAGTTTGGGAGTTAATTATAAACCACCACCCCAAAATAGAAAATAGTTAGTTGTTCTGGCCCCCACTTAGCCTATTCCAAAACTAAGTCACACAAAGCTGGCCAAAGAAAGTCTTTATCAGTCTCGGCTCACGCTGCTGCGAGCCCAAAATAAACATAGATAAAGTCTCTGGCAACAAGGGTTACGCAGCAGAATGCAGAAACAAAACTCTTACAGCACCAGGTTTTCAGGAAGCAAAATCACTTATCCAAGTGTCTCACAACTCAAACAGGAATGGAATTGAATTCTCCATAAACAAACGATGAACGACGAACGAATGAATGAACGTTGACTTCTGCCACCAGGGCGTGGCACCATCAGTCCTTTTATCTCCAGAAGATGACACTAAGGGAGCCCCAGCTGCATGGTTATTCCTGCATCCCGGCTCAACTCACAGCAAACTTCTGCTGAGTCACAACAGTTAGTGAAGCATAAACATCACTCTTGGCTAAGTAATAAACATCATTTGAATATTAAATGACTTCATTAATCTTCTTCAACACATATAAAAATCAAACATTAAGGTTCTTGAAACGAACTCCTTTTTCAGCACAGGAGTTTTCTAAATAAAAATGATGTAGGGTTTCCTGCCTGAGCAGGGGGGACTAGAAGACCTCTAAGGTCCCTTCCAACTCCGTTATTCTATTCTGTTCTGTTCTATTCTATTCTAAAAACATTCGAGATAGATAGCTGTCTAAGTCTCACTTAACAAAAAAGGATAATACACACTTTTTCTGGGCGATTATGTTGTACGGTCAAAATGCTTTAATATGAAAAGTTTTTCAAAAGTGTTGAAAGCTTTTTAAAACTGTTCAGTTGGACTTCTGCCTTTCTTTAAATTAAACTAGGTAACCTGTGTCCCGTTGGGTCATGGTTTCAGAGATAGGGTTAGGGTTAGACCAAAGGCAGGCTAAAAAGCAATGGGAGCAGGAGCAGCTTCCAACTTCCTGCTAGCTTCCCCATTGAGTTTTCTTCTGGAAATCTGGCAAGGAGCATTCCTTCTTGCTTTGCTGTATTTGACTTCTGCTAGGTTGGGATAGAACAGAACAGAACAGAAACAGAACAGAATAGAATAGAATAGAATTCTTTATTGGCCAAGTGTGATTGGACAAACAAGGAATTTGTCTTTGGTGCATATACTCTTAGTGAACATAAAAGTGTACATAAAAAGACAAGAATCATAAGGTACAGCACTTAATGATAGTCATAGGGTACAAATAAGCAATCAGGAAACAATCATATCAATATAAATCATAAGGATACAAGCAACAAATTACAGTCCTGCAGTCCTAAGTGGAAGGAGATGGTTGATAGGAACAATGAGAAGACTAATAATAATAGTATGTAGCCTTAGTGAATAGTTTGACAGTGTTGAGGGAATTATTTGTTTAGCAGAGTGATGGCATTTGGGAAAAAAACTGTTCTTGTGTCTTGTTGTCTTGGTGTGCAGTGCTCTATAGCATCGTTTTGAAGATAGGAGGTCGAAACAAATTATATCCAGGATGCGAGGGGTCTGTAGATATTTTCACAGCCCTCTTTTTGACTCGTGCAATGTACAGGTCCTCAATGGAAGGCAGGTTGGTAGTAATTGTTTTTTCTGCAGTTCTAATTATCCTCTGAAGTCTGTGTTGTCTTGTTGGGTTGCAAAGCCAAACCAGGCAGTTATAGAGGTGCAGATGACAGAACCAATAATTCCTCTGTGGAACTGTATCAGCAGCTCCTTGGGCAGCTTGCAAGGGATTACAAGACTGGCTGGGAAACTGTCCCCAGGGAGGGCTTATTGTTAGCTCATGCACTCAAAAGCCCGATTGGGCTTATTATCTGGGGAGGTCTTATTTTCAGGGAAACAGGATAGATAGATAGATAGATAGATAGATAGATAGATAGATAGATGGATGGAGATGGATGGATGGATGGATGGATGGATGGATGGATGGGATGGTGGATGATGGATGATGGATGATGGATATGGATGATGGGATGATGGATGATGGATGATGGATGATGGATGATGGATGATGGATGATGGATGATGGATGATAGATTAGATATAGATATAGATATAGATATAGATAGATAGGTATAGGTATAGGTATAGATATAGATATAGATGATATAGATGTAGATGTAGATGTAGATGAGATGATAGATGATAGATGATAGATGATAGATGATAGATGATAGATGATAGATGATAGATGATAGATGTGGATGGATGTGGATGTGGATGTAGATGTAGATGTAGATGATAGATATAGATGATAGATGATAGATGAAGATGATAGATGATAGATGATAGATGTGGATGTGGATGTGGGATGTGGATGTAGATGTAGATGTAGATGTAGATGTAGATGTAGATGATAGAGGATAGATGATAGATGATAGATGATAGATGATAGATATGGATATGGATATGGATATGGATATGGATATGGATATGGATATAGATATAGATATAGATATAGTTATAGATATAGACAGATATAGATATAGATGTAGATGTATATGATGATAGATGATAGATGATAGATGATAGATGATAGATGATAGATGATAGATGATAGATGATAGATGATAGATGATAGATGATAGATGATAGATGATAGATGATAGATGATAGATGATAGATGATAGATGATATGATAGATGATAGATGATAGATGATAGATGATAGATGATAGATGATAGATAGGATATGGATATGGATATGGATATGGATATGGATATGGATATGGATGGATATAGATATAGATATAGATATAGACATAGATATAGACATAGACATAGATATAGATATTATCTTCATGGATACATAATATGCACATTTAGCAAAAAAGGAAAGTTTTAATCTGCTTTTTGTTAAATTGCTTATGTTAAGGTACATGCACGCACACACACAAACACAAAGAATTCTCTTTGTAGTTTGATATCCAGATATTTATAAGGCTATTATAATGTAATCTCATGTATTACTCAGATAGACATATATGTCTGTTGACATGTGTGCTGCTAGAAGATATACTTAGATACCAAAAATCTTTTAGAAAGGTTTGGGACAATAATATACATTTTCTATACGTTGATGCAAGAAATGCTGTCCATATTCAATATATTTAAGATGTAATAATGCAAGAAATGCAATTGGGAAGGAGGAGTACTGCTGTTATATACTATCCTAAAATATAAACATTTTTTTCTTTATTCACTAAGAAAGCAAATAGACAATATACTTTGTGATACACAAAATAATCTGTGTTTCCACCAGTTGCAAATGAAACAAAATCACACAGCTTTACAAGTACAAAGAAGAAAAATCTGGATTGCAGCAATATGTTCCAATTTTTAAAAAGATGTGAATTCCTATAATATTTAATCAGACTATTTAACTGTTTCATTATGTAAGCAAGTTTATTTTCATTTTCCACATCTATGTTTTCACCGCAGAGAGGAACAAAGGAGACTGCAAAAACTGGCCTTATGTGGTTTCTTAACTAATTCATTGGTAAACAGAATAAAAGCATGTCCTAATCTTTGGGAAGAATAGGGAAAGAAGATTACATCATGGATTTTACATAGAACTGATTAGTGCAATTCAGATTGTGCAATCAAAGCAATCATCAGTTGTCATCAAGCACAACTGGTCCAATAAATACATCCTGCTCAGTGATGTTTTCTTCTCACAGGGCTTGGAAGGAGCATCTTAGGACACTTCTGCAGGAGGGCTTTGTGGCTGTTCAGAATCATCTCTGGACTGTCTAATCTCACAAGTCAGGAAGTTTGAAAATTTGACTCAATTTGCTTGGCTCCAAACATGTTCATTTGAAATGTCTTATTTTTGCTGCAGCTCTCCAGAGAAAACACATTTAAAAGCAGATGAACCAACACCATATGGTCAGTGCCATAGAATGTGGAAGAGATAAGGGCCTTACCACATCTTTCTATCCCATAGCCAACCATGAATCAGAGGACATAATGGAAACTCATCTCCTGGAAAGAGAATACATTTGAACAACAAACCGACAGGCATGGAACATGGGAGGGGTAGTTCATGTTAACTCCTTTTTGTGGGAAGTAAGGGGAGGGGATTTTTGAAGGTTTAAAACTGGGGGTAGTTTGGGGAGGAGCATTGACTGAGTGTTATATTTCCTTATTGGTCATCTGGAGGAAACACTGACCGGCTCATGGTACATGTTCCAATGCTTAGAGCTCACCAGAATCCGGACAATGGCAGGTTGGCTTCATAATGTTTATAAGAGTGTCAAAGGGAGACAGTAATGGTGTGGAGCAGAGGTGGTATTCAGCTGGTTCGAACCAGTTCGGGAGAGCCAGTAGCAGAAATTTTGAGTAGTTAAGAGAACTGGCAAATATCACCGCTGTTCCCTGTCCTATATTCCCTTGTTTTTTAGCTCAGCTGTTTCATGCAACAGAGTAGATTTCTGCACCTCCACTGAGCTAAAAAAAAAAGCTCAGCTAACCAGCGCTGACACTGAGGGTGGTCTTTGAGTGCTGCGCGCATGCGCAAAGCGTCTCTGATAGAATCAGTAAGAAAAGATTTAGAATCTCACTACTGGTGTATAGATACCTGTTCTGATCCCCTCCTCTGTCCAGTAACGAATGCCGAGACAAGCTTAACTGGAATGTACTTTATTAGCAAGACACCAAAACATCGGTGGCTGAAAACCAAGCATAACGAACAGATAAGGACCTTGGCAGCAACTCAGACAAGCCTTGGCAGCAATCCAGCCTGCCAAGCTAGTTACAAAAGTTCTCCAACTTTTAGTCAATGCGTTGACTTCTGTAAGAGGGGTGTGTGCACAAGCAGTCTTTTTATAGTCTGCAGAGGAGCCTAATGACTACCAGCTGAGTGCAATTACTTCCTGTACTTGCGCAACTGTTCCTTACGCCTATTAGCTCTTCGGTGCCGGCCTCCAGGAACAACTCACTACTGGCATCCGGATCATTCTCCCTGCCCCCCCCCCGCCTAGTCCAAGGCTCAGGCATCTCCTGGTGACCAACCAACCTCTCTGCTCCCTGCTCGGAGTCGGAACCCTGTCCAGGGTCCTCCACATCCTCCAGAGCTGACTCATAGGGCCCCTCGCTGTCGGAGTCTGGTGGCAGCTCCAACGGCTCCTGCTGGGCCACAACAAGTACCTATATCTTAGGGGGGGGGGAAGAACCCTCTAGTTTAAAATCAGGGAATCTAGCAATATTGCCCTATAACTAAGGTGACCAGATTTTCAGATTGGAAAAGAGGGACACCCTTGACCCGGGGGGGGGGGGCTTGATTAAAAAAAATTTTTTTGTCAAAGGTCACCCCAGGACACTGAAACCAGCATAAATACGAATCTGTTGCCAAACAAAATTTTGATCACGTGACCATGAGGATGCTGCAACGGTCGCTAAGTGTGAAAAATGGTCGCAACGGTCGCTAAGTGTGAAAAATGGTCATCAGTCACTTTTTTCAATGCCATTGTAACTTTGGTCACTAAATGTTTTCCCCCTCCTCGAGACTCCTCACTTAGCGACCATCAGAAATACGAATCTGTTGCCAAACATCAACATTTTGATCGCGTAACCATGAGGATGCCACAACGGTCGCTAAGTGTGAAAATGGTCGCTAAGTGTGAAAAATGGTCATCAGTCACTTTTTTCAATGCCATTGTATCTTCCTGATTATTAAAAGTGCAAATTCACTCAGTGTCAATCATGACTCCTGAGTCCATTTCAAAGTATTGTGCATAGAAATTTTTAAAATGGCTTGTTTCAATTTATTTTGGATAGAATCTTTTTTTAAATAGTCTAAGACAATTTAAAAAAAGAATCAACACAGAATACCACTATTTTAAAAATCATATGCACAATAAATAAAATATTATTTTAAAATACATTGAGCCTATACTCCTTACAGTAAATGACTCATCTGGAAACAAGCCAATAGCAGTTTTGTGCTTTAAATTTACAGATTTTCCAAAATCAGCTTAAAGTCCAAATATTTAAAGACCACCCCCCTCAAAGCTATCTTACCAGAGCTTTAAATATCTTCTGGGAGGCCCTGCTAGTAATCCCATTCATGACAAAGGTAGGGCTTTCTCAGGAGGAAGGTCTCAGCTGGTGCCCATCCTTTGGAAACCTCCTCCAGAGCAGGGAGCCCTAACCTGCTGTCCATTCAGGAAGGCTGTACAAATTATTCTGTCTTCTAGAATCTAGAGCCATTGGGATTTAATATGGTTTTATCACTGGATTTTCTTTTTATTGTTTTTGTGGAATTGTTACAATGATTTTATAATATATAATTTTATTTGGCATTTTTGTTGCTGTAAACTGCTGAAAGCCCCTGATAGAATACAAATTATTTAATAATAAATTAGGAAATGTGTAGCTGTTTTCTACACATTGGTTTGTTTGAACAGCTGAAATCAAGCCTGTTCACCCAAGGCAATTCTAGAGTAACATGTGCTTCAGGACAACCTCCCTCTTAGACTGCTTTTTAAAAATGAATTATGCCTTGCTTTTCTATATTATCTTCACTGACACTGTTAGTTTTATTGTTTTCTTGAAGAGATATTT
The DNA here is from genome assembly GCF_009769535.1 of Thamnophis elegans. Classification (NCBI taxonomy): domain Eukaryota; kingdom Metazoa; phylum Chordata; class Lepidosauria; order Squamata; family Natricidae; genus Thamnophis; species Thamnophis elegans. Next base: position 130,856,096 of record NC_045543.1, on the reverse strand, counting down.
TATTATTCTTTTGTAAATCCTTTTGGATTTTTTCATGAAGAATTCCAGTATAAAAATAAAAAAACAACACCATAGAGTAAGCTATCTTTTTCAAATACACTTGCAGTGGCAACCTATTACATATTACCTGGCAAAAGAAATCAGTGTTTCTTAAAATCTCTCCTTGGAGTCCAGAGGGTCAGACCCAACCAAGGGTACTCAAAATTCAAATTTGCCAGCCTATGTTGAAATCCCATCAAACAATTGTGAGAATCCACAGTAGTGAATACTTAGATTTCAATATTTAATGCAATACATATTGATAAATATAACCCATACAAACAAATACCATTTTGGGATCCTGAGAGAAATTTTTTAAAACAAAGACAGTAATATAGATTCAGGCGGCTAACACATACAACTGTAATGTTTTGAACATATTTTTCTCTCTACACTATACAGCCTTCTGATGCATGAAATGAAACTCTTACTCTTAACTCTATAGGCACACAATCTTTCCAGTAGTTCACATACTAGTTGGTAACATCTTAATTTGAGGCTTGATTGGAACATTATACAGTTATTGAAAGACAGTAAAATGGACATCAACAATCTCACACCCTGCTCAAAGTTGTGACAGCAAGTTTAAATTTTTGACCTTAACTATCAAGAAAAAAAACAATTTTAAAACTGGCATGTCAGTGACTTCTTAAAAGTCAGGATGCCTGGTCAAGATTAAATTGCAGGTAGATTTCTTATCACTTTCTAAAAAGAGAAAAATTCAGAACATAACAAATAAAAGGTTGTGAATTTCACAGATGAGACAGAAAACCACAAATGGGCAAATATGACCTACAAAGGCATGAATCTCCCATATTATGGGAATCCCATAAACCCTGCAGATGTTCATAATGAAATTATATTTAACTATTTGGGACAGAAAGACAACACAGACTATTTTTTAAAAAATTCACCAATATCACACCATAAGATTCTTTATCTTTTCTTTGCAACAATTCCTAATGGCACAAGAAATCTCCATCAATATCTATCCCCAAGAAGAAAACTCTTCTTTAACAGCAAAATAATGTAGAAAAATTACAAACAATAACTCTTTTCAGCTTTATGCACCACCCCAGTAAACACAAATGTTTGATCAGAAAAATATGTCCAAGATAGGAGCAATAAGCTATACACCATGATTTAGGAGTTTGATTTTTTTCAAAAAAATGCTAAAATACTAAACTGTATATATAGCACATTTAGGTAAATAGTGTTCTGTATACCCTCTCGGAGGCTGCGATGGATCCCAATCACGAACGGACGCCGCCAGCAGATAACTTCCACGCGATTCAGGGGCTTTTGCCAGGCGGCGGGACCCCCGAAAGTGAGAGGAAATTGTCTGCAGGCGGCTGGCAGCGCCCCAACCTCTCCTCCTGCCGCGCGGATCCATTTTGATTCACGAACGGATTCCGCGGCGGTTCAAGGGCTTCTGCCGGGTGGCAGGACCCCCGGAAGTGAGAGAGGAAGTTCCGGAAGCGAGAGGCTGCCCCGGCGATCGATCCCAATCACGAACGGACGCCGCCCGCAGATAACTTTCCATAACTTTCCGGGCGGCGGGACCCCCGCACGACGTTCTGTGCGGGCGGCAGCCGCTGCGCCCATGCTCTCGGAGGCGGCGATCCCATTCACGAAGAGGCAGCTCCTCGTGGGCGCAGCGCCTGCCGCCCGCACAGAGTGAATTCAATTGGGATCGCCTGCGGCCGCGAGGACCCCTGCACAAATGGATTCCTCGCGGCCGCAGGCGATCCCAATTCACTCAGCTGGGGCGGGCAATTTCTGCATGAACGGACTACTCCTCGCGGCCGCAGGAGGAGAGGGAGGAGGAGGGGGCAGCCAAGCCGCCCGCACAGAGTGAATTCAATTGGGATCGCCTGCGGCCGCGAGGACTCCTGCACGAACGGAGTATTCCTCGCGGCCGCAGGCGATCCCAATTCACTCAGCCAGGGCGGGCAATTTCTGCACGAATTGCCCGCCCCGGCTGAGTGAATTGGGATCGCCTGCGGCCACGAGGAATAGTCCGTTCATGCAGAAATTGCCCGCCCCGGCTGAGTGAATTCAATTGGGATCGCCTGCGGCCGCGAGGACCCCTACACAAATGAATTTCTCGCGGCCGCAGGCGATCCCAATTCACTCAGCCGGGGCGGGCAATTTCTGCACGAACGGACTACTCCTCGCGGCCGCAGGAGGAGAGGGAGGAGGAGGGGGCAGCCGAGCCGCCTGCACAGAGTGAATTCAATTGGGATCGCCTGCGGCCGCGAGGACTCCTCACGGCCGCAGGCGATCCCAATTCACTCAGCCGGGGCGGGCAATTTCTGCACGAACGGACTACTCCTCGCGGCCGCAGGAGGACAGGGAGGAGGAGGGGGCAGCCGCCGCACGCGGTTCAGGGGCTTCTGCCGGTGGCGGGAGCCCCTGAACCGCATGGAACTTCTCTGCCACGGGCGGCTGCAGCTGCCCCCCCCTCTCCTCCTGCCGCGGCGAGCGGAAAATTCGATTAGAATTAGATTACTCACCAGTCAGCGCAGCTGCAACCTCTTTCGTCTTTTGTCGAAAGGAAATGGAAACTCGCGCAAGCGTGCTGAAAATTTCCCATCCCAGCCAGCTCACTGATTGGCTGGAGTCCAGGCCAATCCAATCAGTGAGCAGCAGGCTGGGCTGGCTTAAATTTGTAGGTAGTAGGTAAAAGGCTAAAAGCACGCTTTTTTGGCGCTCGCAGCTCCCGCCCATCAGCTGCTAGCTTGCTGGGCTGGCTCATCTGGTAGGATAGAGAACAGAACGATGAGCCAGCCCAGCAAGCTAGCAGCTGATGGGCGGAGCTGCGAGCGCCAAAAAAAGCGTGCCTTTTAAAAAGGCGGGCGGGACGCGGGAAAATGCATTGGAAAGTGGGTGTGTCCCACCAAAAGCGGGACGTCTGGTCACCTTACCTATAACACAGTCACAAACCCAGAGACCAGTGCAATTTCAGTTGCCAACTCTGCATATCAATTCAGGGAATAAATTGAAAAAGATTTAAGAATGGAAAATCCGATCCCATTTATCTGGCTAATTTTGCGGCAGTATTGTAACAGTCATACACTTATAAGTAATAATATTGCTATCTATTTCTTTTTTTTCTCCTGCTTCTCCTCCTCCTCCTCCCCCCTCTTCTGTAGTTACAACTTTTTATTTTATTTTATCATGGGGCTTGCTTAACTTGCTTGTTGATTCCTGTTTATGAATAAATAGTAGTGCAATTCTAAATAGGGCAAAATGTGTGAAACAATAGATTGTCATTTCCAAACTTCTGTTATTCACTAAGACTGGTGTCAGCGTTCCCAGTAATGTCCCCATAGAAATTAGAACTCCCAGGCAAGCAAGTTCTTCAAAGAACAGTTTGATTAAGTATATCGTATTAGCAGAACTGGTGAAAGCCGACTCTAAGGGTTCCCGCAGCTTTCACCTAATTAAAAGTAAAAGTTTTCCCTTTCCCCCCAAATCACTGGTCACACTGTCCAATCCAGGAGCTGGGCGGTTGCTTGGTTACTTCACTCCAATGGTAACAATTCACCTGTTCTATCTGGTTCAGGCAAACAGGTAGTGGCGGTGGCAGGAGGCTCCTCCCAGACACTCAGATATCATCACATCCCATTTTTTATGTTCTGTGCATGCATGGAAGGTCCTGCGCATGCATGGAGGTGGTGCGTGTGCTCACATTTGTGAACCGGTAGAGAAGGTAAGTTGATTCCACCGCTACTTCACTCCTCCTCTGGACAGCCACCTGTGAGAATGCCCTTGGGTTCCCACAGGACAGTTTCATTGTTTTGGCTACAAACCAGTGGTGGGTTTCAAATTTTTTTAGAACCTCTACTGTAGGTGTGGCCTGCTTTGTGGGAGTGGCTTACCAGCCATGTGACCCGGTGGGAGTGGCTTGCCGGCCATGTGACTGAGTGGGCGTTGCCAACTTGTAAAATGTGGTGAAACTCACTTAACAATGCTCTTGCTTAGCAACCAAAATGTTGGCTCAGAAATTCTGGCATTGAAGTGTACAAGTCTTAAAGCTGTCAAGTTACAAGACCCTTGCACCCCTAACCCTTTAGAAAAAAAACCCCAGGGGTGTTCAAACTTGACAGCTTTAAGACTTGTGAACTTCAACTCCCAGAATTCCTCCTCTCGCTCTTCATCTTGATGATGTGAGGACGGACGGGGGAGGGAGCTGGAACTGATCCTAAACGGCTCTGTAGATCTGTGGAACTTCTTCTATAGAAGAGGTTAAAACGGTCAGGAACCCACCCCTGCTACAAACCCTATCTAACCATTTCTCCACTCCCTCTGTTGTGTGGCAACCCTGAAGGCTCCAAGGTGGCCTCAGCTATTTCCACTTCAGGGTTGACAACTGGACCAGGATATGAGTTTCTATGTGTGAGTGGCAAGGAGTTTTTCTCTTCCTCCATTGCTTTTCCGTAATTTGTCCTTTTATTACTTCCAATGGTTATGATATAAGTTAATGTCAAGTTCAGCCTGACATAGAAAAGGATTCATCCTGGAGCTTCCCCAGCAAATGGGAAATATTGGATTCAGTAACGCCAAGGTCATCTCCATCCCATTCCTTCCCTAATCTCAGAACTCTTCTTTGGTGACCAGCAGAGCTGTAACTAGCTGTAACTTTCATTTCCATGTTGCCAAGGGCCTATTTCCCCTTGTTGGAAGAAATGTCCACCTGAGGCTGGGGGCTATTAAGAGTGAGTCTGCTTTCTGCCTTAAAACATGTTTCTCCACTTCTCTTCCAGGGAAATACAATATTCTGCCTTTTTAATATTTCCTAAACTATTTCATTCTTCTAGCAGAGGGGTGGGAGCTAACTTCCTACACCCTATTCCAAAGCTTTCCATGGAATTAACCTACTCATATTGTATCATTAGGACCGAAGTATTTTTTCTAGGCCCTCTAAATAGTAGGGTTGAGCAATGTTTCAATTTTGATTCCAACATAATGTTGTAGAGTAACATGTCTATAATTTTTTTAAGTTGCATTTTTTTTTTGTAAAGAACAATTTTTGGAAGACAGCAAAATCCACGTTTTGGACAGAGAGGACTACTGGTTTGAAAGAGGGGTCAAAGAGGCCATCTATGTCAAAACTGAACAGCCCTCTCTCAACAGTCTACAACGCAATCCTTTCAGCAATTCCAAGAAGGCTCCAGTCCCTTTTCACTACTCAGGTGACCTTGAGGACACAGATAAACCTCCAGGTGGCCTCAATGACTCTCTAAAAGAATGCAAATGACCAGCTGTCTGCAAAGAGTATAAATCTTTCCATTCTACACCATGTAGCCCAGAGCTGAAGAAGCTTCTTAGATGAGAAGTGAAACATCTTCAAAGAAAAACCAGAAAGTCCAGTTGCCTCTTGAAAAAGCACCTTTGGAACAACCGTGACCCGATGACTGAGAATCACCAAAGACATATTTTTGGAAGAAAGAAATGCAGACAATCCTTGACTTATAACCAGTTGTTTAGTGACTACCTCAATGTTACAACGGCACTGAAAAAAGTGACTTATGACTGTTTTCCCCACCTATGACCCATTGTAGCCTCCCCGTGGTCACATGATCAAAATTCAGGCACTTGGCAACTGGCATGTATTTATGACAGTTGCATTGTCTTGGAGTCACCATTTGTAAACCTTCCTGGCTGACAAGCAAAGTCGATGGGGAAAACAGGATTTGCTTAACAATACCATGGTTCACTTAACAACTGCAGTGATTTGCTTAACAACCATGGCAAAAAGATCATAAATGAGGCCAACTCAACAACTGCTTTGCTTAACAATGGAAAATTTGGGCTCAGTTGAAGTTGTAAGTCAAGAACTACCTGCGATCTACTCTTGAATTCATCCTCCTAGTAGTACCAGTTTAATTATAGCTGGACTTAGTAACAAATGACAGGAAAAACTATGCTGTTTTGTTTTGTTGGTTTTTTAAAAAAAACTGGGAAGTCTCTTTCCTACTTTTACAGAGCTGTCAGATTCATGGAGGTCAAAATTCATGATGTTGGATTGATTCCCTGTTTCTATTTTGGTTGATTCATTCATAATGTCCTGAAGTTCAAACAAGGAGAATTTCCCTCCAGAGAACAATGTTTATCATTTTAATCGCAGTTCTCAGCTTTATAAATATTTACTGAAATCTCTGTCACGTGCAAATTAAGGTGATGTGACATTTAGGTATGAAATATAGCAGTCCTGAGTTGCACTGTTCCAAGCCTGCCAGGAAATGATCTGTGCAAGACACAGAGATGATTTTTTAATAATTTTCACATTCACTCTCCTGCAGAAGACCATGCAAGCTTTGCCATCAATGCTGAAATCTCTTTAGATCAGTGCTTCCCAACCTTTGGCATTTTAAGATGTGGGGACTTCAACTCCCAGAATTCCACAGCCAGCATTGGCACAGGTTCTTGTTTTACTGACCTTGGAAGGATGGAAGGCTGAGTTAACCTTGAGCCAGTCAGGATCGAACTCCAGGTTGGGGGCAGAGTTAGCCTGCAGTACCGCATTCTAACCACTGCGCCATCAGATGTTTGAATAGGACTGTGTTATACATCTTCCCCCTTTAGATCACAGGTTAAAGTGGGTTTCTATTCCTGACAGGAGCAAACAGGATAGGTGTGCTGAATCAGTAAGTCCTCATCACCTTGAATGCTTCTGGCATCCTTGGTTAAAGTTGATCACTTCAAGGCCATCAGATTCAAATGGAAGTTGAGGGTGTCACTTACTGTAGCAATTATGGAGTATGATATTTTCAGTGCTTTAGTTCCTACTTCCAGAGTTGCTTCCAGTAGTGAGGTTCTTAGTTCTCGATTATGGATAGTAGTAATAGTGCTTACTAGCTTCGATGGTGGTTTATCTGTTTAATCAGTAATTCCATCAAAGTAAACATACCACAGATGATAACAGACATCTGGTCATGACCCTAACTGGATATGGTGCATCTTCACTCCTCATGCAGTGGTGGGATTCAGCCAGTTTGCACCTATTTGGGAGAACCGGTTGCTAACTTTTTAAGCAGTTCCGAGAACCGGTTGTTGGAAAAAAAATCTCATTTTGGGTTTTTTCCACTTTACAGGGCTAATCCTGTAAGAAGGCAGGAAGGAAACATTCTGGTGTTGTTTCTAGCCTAATGTTATTGCCCTGTTTACAGAAACTGCTCCGGTTAACCCTTATTACAATGTAACAGCTAAGGCAAAGCGTCCATCGACCTGAGTGATGTTGAGTTGGCCATGCGCAAATGGTCACATGACCACCGAGCCCCACCTACCCAGCTGGTCATTAGGGCAGAGAACCGGTTGTTAAATTATTTGAATCCCAGCACTGTCCTCGTGTGAAGTTTGGTTCACAAGTTCATGACCCTTTCGATTCTTCCAGCAAGCTGGTTGGTTCTCACCTCTGGAGGACCTTAAAGAAATGGTTTTTTTTATTTCGGTCATTACCGAAGTCATTGAAAGTTCTGTTGCTGGCCAGATTCACTTTGTTGTTGGTTTTTTACATCTGTGTTTTTTGTTTTTTTGCTGGTTATGTTTCTGGATTGTGTTGTATATCTGTATTATGTTGCGAGCCACCCTGATTTGTTTGGAATTGGACAATGAATTAAAAAAATAATTAAATTAAATTAAATTAAATTAAATTAAATTAAATTAAATTAAATTAAATTAAATTAAATAAATTAAATTAAATTAAATTAAATTAAATTAAATTAAATTAATTAAATAAATTAAATTAATTAAATTAAATTAAATTAAATTAAATTAATTAAATTAAATTAAATTAAATTATTAAAAATTAAACATTAAATTTTATCAATAAGTGAAGTGAATGCTTCTCCAACAGAAGATGTTAGATCAGTGTTTCTCAACCTTGGAAACTTGAAGATGTCCGGACTTCAACTCCCAGAATTCCCCAGCCAGCGAATGCATCTGGATACATCTTCAAGTTTCCAAGGTTGAGAAACACTGTGTTAGATGTTAATACAGGCAAATGCTACATGGGACTGACATTTTGTGTCTTGAATTAATGAGCATGCCTTGTACAGCTGTACGGTGTGCCTGAAAAATCATATTCTCTTTTGAAGTTTTGGATCGTATGTCAGGGATTTATGTCTGCAATTTATTTATTCTTCCCTAAGGCAAAAATGATTAAATAAAGCAAATATTTTACTTCTACAATATAAATTATGTTACATGAAACAAGAAGACAAAACAAATACCTTCTGGTGTTTTTTCCAGGTTATTAATATTTGTGGTAAGTACAGCAAGCAAAGGTTGTGCGATGGAAAACGATGGAGAAGAAGAATCCAAAGCATGAATTTTCCATAGGGGGAAAGTCCATGTTAGCCAGACAGCACATACCTTTGAATGAAGAAAGGATGAGAATATATTTGCTGTTACTCTACTCCTATGCACTCAGTGGGTTGTACAGATGGAAGTGTAGCAATTAGTGACCTTTTAGCTGATGTTCCATTGCCTTAAGACTCCTGCAGAGAAATGGGACTTACTACCGAAAGAGAAATGTGCCCTGTCACTTCCACAGTGCTTAAATAAATAACACCATGAAGGATTCAGTCCCTGGGGTGAGGTCTATCTGGAGATCACCAGACCAACTCACATCTGGAGCCCACTGGTTTGCAAAAATATATACCGTAGTTAGTTCCACATTCATATTTGGAGAAACAAGAGCAAGTGGCAATTCACAAAGATGCAGTTGTATTTTGTATGGTAATACATTGATAGTAGTAGACCCACAAAAATTTTTGGCCTCTCATTCTTGCCTCCTCTCTAGTCAACTAGTTTGCTCAATATCTAAATTTCCATTCTTCCACTGACCTTCTACTGAAAGTGGCAGGAGGAGAGAAACACAGCTAGATAAGGACAGGTAGTCATTTCTGACCTTTGCTGTACCTTCAGGGAAGATTTAATTTGTTTGCCTTGAGGATCTCAAACCTTTACTCTATGGGTCCAATGGTTGGCGATCCTCTCAACTGTAGCCACTGTTTTCTTCTCAAATCAGGTCCTCAATCTCATTTGTTCTTCTCCCTTTTGTTGTGGGCCCACCAACAGCCAGTGGATCTGGCAGCAGATTCGGACAGTGAGGCGTTTGGGGAGGAACATGGGCCAGTCCTGGATTCTGGGGAAGACTCTGATGAGTGATCTGCATCGAAGGCAGAGATGGGGCCAGGGCTATCTGACAGTTATCAGCTGCCTTCAGATTCAGACATCAGTGAGGTGGACGAACATCTGGAGCCTGTTCCCAGTGGGCACATGCACAGAGTTGCCACAGGTGGATGGTGAACGGCCCCCTCTCATAGGGAATAAAAGAGTAGCGAAGGGGAGGTATTTTCAGAGACAAGTATTGTGGCGTCTGAAAGATATCGGCCTGGCCACTCTCCAAGCCTGATAAAGGTCGGTAATTGTGAATTATCTTGAAAGACTGTGGGCCGGGACTTTGTTGGAGAGGAATTCACTGTAAATTAAATAAAAGGGGTTTATTGGGATGAGGAATGAGAAGGAAGGACTGGCTGGCGAAGAGCCTAATGCTGGGAAAGATTGAGAAGAAGGGGACGACAGAGAATGTGGTGGCTAGATGGAGCCACCGAAGCAGTCGGTGTGAGCTTAAATTGACTCCGAGGATAGTAGAAGACAGAAAGGCCTGGAGGAACATTGTCCATGGGGTCGCGATGGGTCGGACAAGACTTCACAATTAACTACTACTACTACTACTACTACTACTACTACTACTACTACTACTACTACAACAAAAACAACAACAACAACAACAACCACAGGAATATTGAGGAAAAGCATCTACATACTGATGTTTAGCAACTGGGTATCAATTCTCTTTTGTTTATATGAACGGGCCTGGTTCTATCTTGTAGTTTGCATGAATTTACTGTCCTATCCTTGGATTGTTTAAGCAGCACATGTCTGCTTAGTCGGCAGTTCTGTGCATATGGCTCTCATTAAGGGGTATACAAGTGAATGGCCTTCAGGTTCACCTCCACAGCTTCTGCAGGCAGAATCAAAATGCTTGGGCCATCTGTGAACTGGCCCTTCTTCCATTAACCTTGTTTAATTGTGCCTTCTTTATTTTTCCTATACGTTTTTTTTCCCCAGGAGAATTTTTCATTTCATGGCAGCTCTCAGAACACATAAAGGTCAACTATTCCATAAACATCCCTGCAATTAGAAGCACCCAGCACAATTTTAATGAAAAAAAGAGTCGGGGGGAGAAGTCCCTGTTTATAAAAAGCAGAAACCTACATATCCTTATGGTCTGGTTACTGTTAATGTTCTGATTTCTGAGATGTAGATTTACTATAATGGCATTTCATTTACATTACTTTGTAACGTTATTAGACTTTGAAAGGAGCACATTGGCTCAGATTAGAGAAAAAGATTTGTTATGTCTTACTCATACAACCGAGCCACCTTCTTAAACCTGGTGTGGCGGGACCACAGATTCCAGAAATTCTAGGCTTTGGGAAAGGTTCTTCTAGTTCAAACTTTTGAGTTTTTTTAAAATGTTGTGAATGCTTTTATGTATGTGCTGTATCACAAGAATAGGCAACCTAGCTCCAAACAATTTAGTCAAGAATTTTTGCTACCTATAATGATTGGGAATGTAGAGATAGTTTTGATCAACAGGTTCTGACCAGTTCTGGAGAACCGGTAGTGGAAATTTTGAGTAGTTCGGAGAACCAGTAAATACCCCTCTGACTGGCCATCTATTCTCTGCCTCCCGATATTGAAACAGATTTGGCAAAATGGGAAAATTTACAACTATCAATAATAGGGAGAATATCAACAATCAAGATGAATATTACCCAGGATTTTTATTTATTCCAGACAATTCCAATTAGATTAGGGAAAGATTATTTTGATGATTTAAACAAAAGTATTGAAGTATATTTGATAGGGAAAGAAAGCGAGAATAAAATTAAAATTGTGACAAGACGCTAGAACAAGAGGAGGATTTGGTCTACCTAACTGGGAGTTATATTATCAGGCAACAAGTTTGATGTGGGTAAAGGAATGGATAACATTAAGAAATTCTAGATTATTGACTATAGAAGGACATGATTTGCTGTTGGGATGGCACGCTTTCTTATGGCACAAGGAAACTAAAATGCAGGGGTATTTTAGAAGACATTACATACGTGAAGCTTTACTATTAAATTGAGAGAAGATTAAAAGGCAACACTATTTAAAAATTCCAGTATGGTTATCAACTATTGAAGCTTTCTCATATCTAATAATATACAAAAAGGAACAAACAGTTAGATATAGTGAAATATTGAATGCAAAGGGTGAACTTAAATCTATGCAAGAATTGGAACAGGAAGAAATAAAGATGAATTGGTTTTCATATATGCAAATACATTCTAGATATGATAAAGATCTTAAAATGGAAGGTTTCCATGATAAAATGACTGAGTTAAATAAAATTTTGATAGGTACTGATGAAAAGGTGATTAAAAAACTGTATGGATATTTATTAGAGTTTAAGTTAGAAGAAGAACAACTTAAAGAATCTATGATTGCTTGGGGGGAAATTTTGGACATGGGATTGACTTAGAGAATTGGCAGAAATTGTGGTCCCAAAATTATAAAATGACAATATCAACTGCATATAAAGAAAATTTGTATAAGATGTTTTACAGGTGGCACCTATCCTCGACGAGAATAGCAAGAATGTTCAAGAACAAATCGGAAAAGTGTTGGAAATGTTATCAGCTACCGGGTTCATATTACCATATGTGGTGGACGTGCTTAGAAACAAAAAGATATTGGACTAAAATCCACATGTGGTTGGAAAAAATGATGCAAAAACATATAAACTTTAAACCAGAGATCTTTTTGGGGGAATCATACCAGAAACATACAATAGAGAATTGAAATATTTGATTGCAAATGTGTTAACAGCAGCTAGAATTGTATTTGCTAAAAATTGGAAAAATGAGAAAATACCAACGCAGGAGGAAGTTATTCATAAAATAATGGAATGTGCTGAAATGAGTAAATTGACATTTGAAATTGGAGAACAGGAAGATAAACAATTTTATAAGACATGGGGTTTATTTTATCAATGGTTAGATAAAAAACATGGAAATGAAAGATGTTAGAGAATGTTATGAATACTAGAATAATAGAATGATACAGAATATAACATAAAGATATATTATTATTGGGTAGATTTAAGATGATGTAATGAATGGTTATAATATAAATGAATCCAATATCTAGATATCTCATTTAAGATGAAGAAATAATAGTGATAGTTAAATAAATGTGGTACAATGATAATAATGTATACAATATATTTGACTTGATAATATGTGATTTCATATAAATTGTAAGTGATGACTATGGCATAAAAACCTTGTAACCAATCGACACACTGTATGTAATTGAAGATGGTTTTATGTTTGTTTGTCTATGTCTCTCTAAAAATAAAAACTTAAAAAACCAACCCTGATGCGAACTTCAATGAAATTGAGTTTGACACCCCTGGCATATAACTTATATAATGTTGCTGATCCACTGTTGGGAAGAGGGCTGTCGTATGACCCTAGGTACATCTTTTAGAACATTTTAGAAATTGACCTTGGCCTTTTCTGAACCAAGCTTTTAGCTTTCCACTTCACAGAGAAAGAGACTGCTATGAAATAACAGCCAAAACAAAAGCAGCTATTTCTTTTTTTTTTTAAGAATTTTTTATTTTTGGTTAAACAGACAAACAACACAAAAAAATAAAAAAATCATCTTTCATTACATATTGTAGAATTGTGTCGATTGGTTACAAATAACTTTCGTGCATCTCTTCCAGTTATTTCTTGAATTTGCTCGTTCCATTTTTTTCCTCCATCCCTTTCCTGACTGTGTTTTATTTGTTGGGAAGAAAATATTTAAGCAGTACCCATTTTCCCGGGACAGACTCCTCTCTTGCTTTATTCCTTGCAGCACACCATAACCAGCCTTCTCAACCTCACTCACACTGAAGTGTGAACACTGAGAAAGGGACAGATAGGGAGACAAATGAAAAAAAAAAACAGGACAGGACAGGTGGTTTAATGTCACATGTTCTCCATTGTGAGTTGAGCCAGTGCCTGATGTCAAAAGGTGATATCTGTAGAATTCCATTCCATCACAACAGAAGTGGGATGAAGGTCAAAATGTTGCCCTTTGATTATTTTAGGAGAGGATGTATGTGTTGTGGTCTGCCAGCAGAGCTGGCAGCAGACTCGGATGATGAGGAGGTTGATGAAGAACTTGGACCAGTTCTGAGGAAGGCTCTGATGGATGCTCAGCGTTGGACATAGTTAGGAATATAATCTAACGGTTGGATTGGCAATATAAATCATATAGCAGTGCTGTACCTGTTTCTTTAAATCATACTGTAAAATGTGATTGGTTGCTGTTTTCCTCAATCGGCCATAAGAGGGAGCCAGAATGACTGTTAGCTCTCTGTTTCGTTAGATGCTGGGCTGATCTGATCTGAGTGTTTTGGAAGCTGGCTGTTAGAAAGTGCCGTGAGCTATTGTACCTTTTGCAACTTTTAGTAAACTTTGTGTACCAGACTGTTTATATGATCACTGGACTATGTTATTTGGATTATCCCTTAACTGAAAGACGTTGATGACTGACTGTCTTAACCATGTATGACTTGGACTGTTTGAGTAAAAGCCTATTTAAACTGCAGTGTCTCTGTATGCTGGTTTGTGTGTTCTCCAACACAACTCTAACAATGCTTCTCTGACCGTACTCGCTCTCCCAACAGGGGGGCTTACCTAACAAACACTGAGATAGAGTAAGAGCCATCTGACATTTCCCAGCCACCAGAGAGGCAGCTGCCTTTGGAGGCTGCTATGATTGAGGAGGATCAACAGTTGGGGCCTGTTGCAGATGCGCGTATGCGCAGAGCTGTTAGAAGAGGAGAACATCTAAGGACAAGGAGTTGATTCATGAAGCAAGGAACATGTGGATGCTGAATGGCTCCTCCCTGGCTGGGGTATAAATAGAAGAAAGGGGAGTGTTTGTCATAGGAGACAACAGTTCGGATTTCTGAAGATTTTGCTCATTGTACTTCCTGCGACAGAGACTGCTTGCCAGAACTTAATTTTCATCCTTTCGGCTGGGAGCTCATGCAACTGATATAGCAAGGAACTGATAAGTTCTGTAACTGCAATTAAACTCTTTGAAAGACTATTGCCGGGATTTTTTGGTGTGAGAATGCCATTAATTCACAGAAGTTAAATAAAGAGGAGTTTTTCTAGTCAGAGAGTCTGTTTCTCCTTTCTGCTAATACTGGGTCAGAACAGTATGTTGGTTAAAAGCATGTATCCCATTCTACTTTTTCTGCCTAACAGTATTCTAAAGATAAATCAAGCAGCTTGCAATTGGGCAGAGTTAAACACTAGCAAACGTCTCATATTGTTGTTTCTGTTAATCAAAGTCTTTCGAGTTGCTTTCTGATCTGTGAATGCTTTCAAGAAAATTTCACAGATGTGTAGCTAATTGTCTGCAGGTTCAAAGCTGGATTAACGCGATCTAGCCTTTCTTTTAGTTATCTCAAAAAGGAAGTCCTGGCCCTTGTTTGCAGCAGCAAGGCAACTTCTGCAAACCATCTGTTCTGAATTTTCAAATGCTTTCTTTTCATTCATTGCATCCATTTTTACCATTTATTTTATAGCTAAAGATCGCTCTATATTATTCAGTTAACATGATATTTAGCAAGCAAGCAATTCAGTTAACACGATACTTATATAAACAGAAGGAAAATAAAACTCTTGTTTTCAGGCAAACCTTTAAGTCTTCTAGGAACACTAGAATTGTTTTCAGGAAAAAACTATAAAAAATGTTTCATCATAAAAATACTAGGGTGTTTTTCAATTTTTTGCAACCACATTTTAGTTGCAGAAAAGCAGAGTAGAGATAGCCCTTACCAACTGCAATAGGGGCTGGTAACTATGTTGCTAAGTGGTATAGTTGTTAAGCACAACTTCGTGTGATTGAGCCAACTAACAATGTCAGTTTAGGTTCCATTTGTGAAATAAATCACTTGCAGTATTATGTGTGATGTCATGTGACCATGATTTGTGACTTCTTCCTGGCCTCTCCAGTGACTTTGCTTATTAGAAGCCAGCTGTGAAGGCAACCACGTGAATGCGGATGCTGTGACTGCTTTAAGTGTGCACCAGTTACCAAGCATCAGAATTGCAATCACGTGACCTGAACAGTTTGTTGAAAGTCAGAGTGTGTATGTGAGGATGCAGTGCAGGTCGTAGAGGATGGGTCAGGGAAGATGCAGCAGCATGCGGCATGAGTTGGGGAGGGTGTAATGTGGATTGGTGAGGTTGCACAGGGGTCCGTGACTGGCCAGCACAGCGCAAGCACAGAAGGACTGTAGTAGGGTATATGAGTGGACGAGACTTCCCTGAGCAATTTGTGATCTTCCCTGTTCCCCACTGAAATTTTCCTGCAACCAAAGTCAATGGGAAAGACAGTGGGAAGTTGAAAATCATCTGCTCCGCCTGCTTTGGGGCTCATTCTGTTGATCTGTTTAGGTAAGGAAATATCTCTGAAATGATTATCCAATTGAAATGATGATCCAGTGGGTCACATTGTCCAGTATATTACAAATATGACTTCCTTTCTTTGCTAATTCAGCCTCATTCTGTGGAAGAATGAAACTGAATTATGGGAGAATCAGAACATACAAAGAACAGTTTTTCTCCATCCACCACATAATTTTAACAGGAAAAGTTGGGGTGACTGTCTGTTTTGTACAGGATTAGATTTCTCCATAGAGAATTGCTACTACTAATTGTGATACTTATGGATAACCTCCAGGTTAAAGATGGAATATCTGAGGACCAGTATCTGATAGCACAAGTAGAAAGCCAGTGTATCTTGTTTGCAGATCTCCCAAAGACATTTGGATGGCCACTGTGGAACAGAATGTTGGACCAAATTGCCTTTGATCTAATCCAACACTGATATGTTCTTACGATTCAAAACAGTTTTTGTATCCATTTCCTGATGGAATGCCACAGGCACTCCCCAAGCCCCCATATTTGGAAGAATTTGCTAATTTTTTGGAACCATCGCATATGGAATATGTCATGTGTAATTTTTAACTGGATCGTGTGGAATAAATCAATCCAAAAAAAGTCAGAGTTGGACCAGTTTCTACATTTTTCTATTGAAGATACAAGACTTCCAAAACAGAGACGTTTTGAAGGGTGGGTTTAGTTTGCTTGGAATAATAGCCTTAATAATGAATCAGACTGTAGATCCTTGCAATTCTTGAATCTAAACATTGCACTGAAAAGAAAGTATTAGTTCCAGAGTTTACTTAAAGAGAAAAGATTTCCTGTAGAAAATTCCAATTTGACACCCAGTGAACTTTCTTATTACAAATTTAGAATTATCACTTTAAATGTTTACCAAACATTTACAAAAAAAATAAGTTAAGTTTAAGGTAAATAAGTTTGTTAGTTTCCAAAATGGAATTGATTAGCCTTTTAAAGAAAACAAGTCCATTCATTATACAATACAATAGCAGAGTTGGAAAGGACCTTGGAGGCCTTCTCCCCTGCCTAGACAGGAAACCCTATATCATTTCAGACAAACGGCTATCCAACATCTTCTTAAAGACTTCCAGTATTGGGGCAACTTCTGGAGGCAAGCTGTTCCACTGATTAATTGTTCTGTCAGGAAATTTCTCCTCAGTTCTAAGTTGTTTCTCTCCTTGATTAGTTTCCACCCATTGCTTTTTCTTCTACCCTCAGGAGCCTTGGAGAATAGTTTGACTCCCTCTTCTTTGTGGCAACCCCTGAGATATTGGAACACTGCTATCATGTCTCCCCTAGTCCTTCTTTCTATTAAACTAGACATACCCAGTTCCTGCAACCGTTCTTCATATGTTTTAGCCTCCAGTCTCCTAATCATCTTTGTTGCTCTTCTCTGCACTCTTTCTAGAGTCTACACATCTTTTCTACATCGTGGTGACCAAAACTGAATGCAGTATTCCAAGTATGGCCTTGCCAAGGCATTATAAAGTGGTACTAACACTTCACATGATCTTGATTCTATCCCTCTGTTTATAATCCTGTTCACTTGCTTTTCTTGTCGGAAAGGTTTATGCATCAAGAGGGAAAACGGAGATGAGCATCTTAACACAATCTTTCCTGTGTCGTTCTCATGGCTACAGTCTTGTAAAAAGTGACTATTGACAAGAAAACCTTTCCTATCTGTGAAGATTTTTCACAAGAATCTAGAACCTGGGAAACCAGGATTGTAAACTCTCACGGAGACTTTCTAAATGTATGTGTAAAAGAGGTCTATCGCATCTATAATCATCACCATCTCATAATATTGTTCAATCAATGATTGGTTGATAATAGTCCATCAAATTGTTTGTCATCATGTTAATTAATCTTATTTTAGTGATCTCATAGATACCCACTATCAGCCCAATATTCACTTACAAAATAGATTCTGTGTGGCTGTAAAAGGTAAAGGTAAAAGTTCCCCTTGCACTTATGTGCTAGTCATTCCTGACTCTAGGAGGCAGTGCTCATCTCCCTTTCAAAGCCAAAGAGCCAGTGCTGTCCAAAGACATCTCGGTGGTCATGTGGCCGGCATGACTAAATGCCAAAGACACCCAGAACGCTGTTACCTTCCCACCAAAGGTGGTTCCTATTTTTCTACTTGTATTATTTTACATGCTTTTGAACTGCTAGGTTGGCAGAAGCTGGGACAAGTAACGGGAGCTCACTCCATTATGTGGTGGTAGGGATTCAAACCGCCAATCTTCTGATCAACAAGCTCAGCATCTTTGCCACTGAGCCACCGCATTCCCTACAGTGTGACTGTACTTCTTTATAATTGTGCAAGATTGATTGAATGAAATTATATGTTCATTTTTTTTAGTATAACACCTCTATCTGAGATTGCACAGACTCTCAGGCTTCTTCTTATATGTGTGTATGCACACATAATTGCAAAACATTATTTGGTCTGTATGAATCTGGCACAGGTCCTCTTAAATTTAGCTGTGGTGTCAACTCTACACTGTTCCTTAAATTTGACTCCTGAAGTCTTATCACCTTCTCTCACAATTCAGCTATCTATCCAATAAAGCCAGTAAAACCTCCAGAGTAGTGGCAATTGAGGCAAATGTTTGATTAATTGATTAATTAAAGTAAGTTTTTGAATGTTGGAAAAAAGGGGTATTTAGAGAAATGGGTGAGTGGATATTATTTTGCCTTTGTTTTGCTTGGTTTTCACTGAAATCTGGAGCAAAAACAAATCTACTATCTATAGCAATAATAATAATAGCAATAACAGTAGACTTATATACCGCTTCATAGGGCTTTCAGCCCTCTCTAAGCGGTTTACAGAGTCAGCATATTGCCCCCAACAACAATCCGGGTCCTCATTTTACCCACCTCAGAAGGATGGAAGGCTGAGTCAACCCTGAGCCGGTGAGATTTGAACCGCTGAACTGCTGATCTAGCAGTCAGCCTGCAGTGCTGCATTTAACCACCGCGCCACCTTGGCTCATATCTAGGAGTAAGTAGTGTATGTTCACATGTAATATTTGCACTGTTGCTCCAAATTGGTCCACACTTTTGCTCCAAATTACTTTTGCGAAGGTATTGCCCAGAGATTAAATCTCAGTGCATACGACAGTAGCAATAGCACTTAGATTTATATATTGCTTTAAAGCCCTCTCTACATGGTTTACAGAGTCATCACATTGCCCCCAACAATCTGGGTCCTCATTTTACTGACCTTGGGAAGATGGAAGGCTTGACCTGTTCAGGAACAAACTCTGGGCTGTGGGCAGAGTTATCTTGCAATAGTGCAGGGATGTCAAACTCAAAGGAGGGGGGGCTGGATCTGGCCCAAAGGCTACTTAGATCTGGCCCACAGGATCCCCTAGAAACAGCAAAGGACCAGCCTGTAGTGCCTCTTCCAGTGAAAATGGAGCTCAGGAGGGCTGTATGCGGCCCTCCCAGGCCCCATTTTCAGCTGCTATGGCTTCCTGCAGCCCTCTGCCAGCAAACACAGAGTTCTCAGCAGGGTCCATTTTGGCTGGCAGAGGTCTGCAGGAGGCCGTCGCAGCCGAAAACAGAGTTCAGGAACCCGTTTTCACTGGTAGAGTGCCCGGGCTACCACAGGTGCCCCCCTGACATCGAGCTGGCCATGTCCACCCCAACCCCTGAATTCAAACACAACCCTGATGCGGCCCTCAATGAAATCGAGTTTGACATCTCTGCAAGTGCATTCTAACCACTTTGTTTAAATGATTACACCCCTGTGACGACCAAAATATTGTACCATGGCAGCAATAAATGTTCCTTTTCTTTCTCTTGGCTTCCAAGAATAACGGAGTGCATTCTTGTTGAATGTTCGGCAGGATTTGGGATCTGGGTGTTTGGGATCTCCTGATGTTTCATCTGTGACTCAAATAGGTGTGTTTGTATTTCTGTGTCGATGCAGTCTGAGGCCAGCAAAGCTAATTCAACTGACACGGTTCATTTATTATTGCAGAGAATTCCTTGGGAGACGATTGTAGATCAGGAAGGAATCCTGTTTCATGGCTCCTGAGTGGGCTAGATTTATGTTATTAACTCTGGCAGGAAAACGACAGACACAATGCATGTTTTGCCCCGGTTTCTAACATGAAAACCTAGGTAACCAAGACTCCAACATGCTCAACACAATTATTTTATTTTGAAAATGTCACACAAAATAATAAAAACGAAGACAAAAATGCCATTTTCCAACCTCTCGCAACATCCTTGCATTATTTTCCGGCATTCTGTCACTCCCTGTGATTAAAAAATCATTTTAAAAAAGGTTGACTTTGAACCTAAAAGAAGTTGTCTGCTTTTTTTTTTTGCCAGGCAGACCAACCCAGGCACCCAGTAGATATATCAAATGCCACTTACGTCATGACATCGTCGTACCAATGATGCAAGTTAAGTTACATTATTTGGGCAATGATGTCATGATATTTGGGGTGTCCCTTGTTCTTCTGCTCGTCTTGCAGATGCCCATACAAATCAATAGGTGGTGCCAGTAGCTAGGAACATAAAGATCGTAATCACTTAAAATAGGAGAAAAAGTAACATTTTTGTTGAAGTGTTACAGATGATGTATCTGGAGGAATTTTGTGGAAGTATTCCTATTGTCAGAACAGAACAGAACAGACTTGGAAGGGACCTTGGGGGTCCTCTAGTCCAACCCCCTGCTTAGGCAGGAAACCCTATACTATTTCAGACAAATGGTTATCCAATCTCTTCTTAAAAACTTCCAGTGTTGGAGCATTCACAACTTCTGGAGGCAAGTTGTTACACTGGTTAATTATTTTAATTGTCAGGAAATTTCTCCTTAGTTCTAGGTTGCTTCTCTCATTGATTAGTTTCCACCCATCGCTTCTTGTCCTGCCCTCAGGTACTTTGGAGAATAGCTTGACTCCCTCTTCTTTGGGCCCTGAGATATTGGAAAGATATCTGTATGAAAAACTTTGAAATGAAATTTGTGATTCCCTGAGCAGCAAGCCACCAAGCTGGAAAATAGGAGATCATGAGTTCAAATCCTGCCTTAGCCACGAAAGGCGACTGGGTGACTTTAGGCCAGTCACTCTCTCTTAGCCCAACGCCCTTGCAAGGTTGTTGTGGGGAAAATAGGAAAAAATGTGTTGGATATGTTCACCATCTTGGATTGTTTGTAAAAATAATAAAGCAGGGATACATATTATAAACTGTAATGTTCAGTTATTTATCTAACTATCTGAATTTCAGTACAGGTAGCCCTCAACATGGAACATGTTTTCACAGAACGGTCATAAATTACAATTACATGACCATGGGACACTGCAATTGGCCAAGAACCCAAAGTTTGATCACGGGGGGGGGGGGCAACTGTTGGAACTGTACAACTGGGTTGTGGGTCCTCTTTTTTGGGGTCAGCTGTAACTTCCTGCATTTATTTGACGGTATGCATTCTGAATACATGTCAGTACATATATTTCTTTAATTAATGTTTTATTTGAAACAGTATTTTGGCTTCCAAAAGTCTCTAGATCAGGGGTCGGCACCCAAGAACCTTTTATGACCTGTGGACTTCAACTTCCAGAATTCCTGAACCAGCCATCTAGATTAGAGAATTTAGCTTGGAAGAATAACAAAGTATGCTGCAGATAAAACATTAGAATTTGGTAGTTGTGGCATAAAGGGCAAAAACATGCCCATACTGAGAAGTACCACTATCATTAGCAGGAAACCTAGCTTCTATCTCTATCTATCTATCTATCTATCTATCTATCTATCTATCTATCTATCTATCTATCTATCTATCTATCTACCTACCTACCTACCTACCTACCTACCTACCTACCTACCTACCTACCTATCTCTCTATCTATCTATCTATCTATCATCTATCTATCTATCTATCTATCTATCTATCTATCTATCATCTATCATCTATCTCTATCATCTATCTATCTATCTATCTATCTATCTATCATCTATATCTATATATATATTGGCTGTGTGTTTATGTTCCAGCATAACTCTGGAAAGCCTCAAGCAATTTCAACTAAATTTGGTACACAGATGACTTACTCTCTGGAGAAAAATAGTGTGTGGGGTAAGACACTTCTAAATCCCCTCAGGGGTGTGTGTTCTGTTAAGATACAGCCTGTTGTGCCTTAAAATGGCTTCTACTGTATTCCACAAGGGGGCTCCCTCTGGTAAGGGGAAAATCCAACATTAGAAGTTACATTTGGTCCGGACATTTCCCCCCTATAAATAAATACCAGGCCAATGCCAGGTTATCAGCTAGTATCATTTTAAAAAAGGATTGACACAAACCCTGTTGGGTGATGGAGGTCAGTATGCATGGCCTCCTGTGATGATGAACATGAGATGAAGAAGATTATCTACAATCTTCAACATGGATATTCAAATAGCTTTATAATAAATTGAAGATAGATAGAGATAGATGATAGGTAGATAGATAGATAGATAATAGATAGATAGATAGATAGATAGATAGATAGATAGATAGATAGATAGATAGCCAAAGAAAGACAGAGAGGGACAGAGACAGAGAGAGATTTTTCAAATTTGTCTGAAATACTATAGGGTCACCTGCTTGAGCAGGGGTTGGATTAAAGACTTCCAACATCCTCAAGGTCCAAGGACTTGAGTGCTAGTGAATCAATCATTAATATGGGCCAAGAGTGTACAGCATCATCCAAAAAGCCAGTGCAATCCTAGGCTACATTAATAGAGAGATAGACGCAAGATCGTGTGAAGTATTAGTACCAGTTTACAAGTCTTGGTAAATTCATACATGGAAAAGTGCATCCAATTTTGGACACCACCATATAAAAGATGTTGAGACACTGGAAAGAGTGCAGAAAAGAGCAACAAGGATGATTAGGGTGCTGGAGGCTAAAACATATAGAGAACAATTGCAGAATTGGGTATGACTAGTCTAGTGGGGAAAAAAAGGACCCGGGAGACATGATAGAGCAGTGATGGTTAACCTTTTCCTAAGGTGTGCCAAATTCTGTGCCCACCTACCTGTCCATGGGGAGGGCAAGAAACAGGTGCAACGGGCCAACCAGAAGTTCTGAAACAAACATCTGATTGACCCGTTGAGCTGTTTTTCACCTCTCTAGGCTCTGGGGGCTTTCCTGAAGCCTGGGGAGGACGACAACGGCCTCTCCTGGGCCTCTGGAAGGCCAAAAATCAGCTGGCCAGCAGGGCATGCGCACCAGAGCTGGGACTGCCAAGGGCTTTCCCTGCTGGCAAATATGGCTCCGCGTGCCACCTCTGGCACATATGCCATAGGTTCGCCATCACGGTGATAGAGGGTTCCAATATTTGAGGGGCTGTGGCAAAGAAGAGGAGAGGGGTCAACCTTGTTAGGAATATAATTCTAATGGTTGGGTTGGCAAATATAAACCATGTAACAATGTTGTACCTGTTTCTTTAAATCATACTGTAAAATGTGATTGGTTGCTGTTTTCCTCAATCGGCCATAAAGGGAGCCAGAATGACTGTTAGTTCTCTCTCTGTTTCGTTAGGTGCTTGGCTGATCTGATCTGAGTTACTTTTTTTTTTTTTGGAAGCTGGCTGTTAGAAAGTGCCATGAAAAGAATTGGAAGAGGAATTAAAAGAAAAATTTGAAATGTATCCAAATTGTGTTATAGAGGGAAGGAGGTGTTCTAACAGGAGGAGATTTAAAAGGCATTCCGGAAATTTTTTTTCCTTTTTTTTTTTTTTTTTTTGCAGAATTGTACAAAGGAGACAAAATTAAGGGTTTAGATATAGACAGATACTTAGATAAAGAGATAATACCCCTGGTTAGAGAAGAGTACAGATAAAAGTTGAACCAACAAATAACCTCTGGGAAACCTGCAGGTAATCAAACAACTAAGATTAGGAATAATGTAAACTGTTT
Organism: Thamnophis elegans; assembly: GCF_009769535.1. Taxonomy (NCBI): domain Eukaryota; kingdom Metazoa; phylum Chordata; class Lepidosauria; order Squamata; family Natricidae; genus Thamnophis; species Thamnophis elegans. The sequence goes on along the minus strand of NC_045543.1, from coordinate 130,832,537 downwards.
AAAGTTTGAGTAATGGCAAGAAGCTGAGTTCAACGTAGAGACTTTACTGATTTTTTTTCTCTTTTTCCTTCCTTTTTTTTTTAAAAATTCTTTGGTTTTAATATATTTCGACTGTGTTTGATAAAAAGCTATACTGTGTACGGCTCTGGGAAGTCGGGGGGGGAAGGGAGGTGGAGTTTTAGGGGGGAGGGGGGGAGGGGGAAATATAGTATGTGCTGGATTTTAAACTGATTATATGATTGCACTTGTATACTGTTGCGGTGCTAATTCTAGTGTAAAAATAGGAAGCTGAATATATTGATAGATAGTAGAAATACACCGAAGAGAGAGTAGAAAGGAAAGAAGAAAGAGGGGTAGAGAGGGTGGGAGAGAGGAAGGATCGGAGGGAGGGTGAGATGGAAGGGAGGGAGTGTATTGGGAGAGAGGAGTGATAGAGGGGGAAGGGAAGTAGGTTAGAGGGAATGTTGGAGGGGAGAAAGGAAGTTGGAGGGGGGTGAAAGAAAGGGTGTATGGAGGGTTGAAGTGGTTATATGGCCCCGGTTATGCACAGTATATATGTGACCGTATGAAATGAAATGAAAATGAAATAAAACATATTTAAAGAAAGAAAGTGCCATGAGCTATTGTAAGTTTTGCAACTTGTAGCAAACTTTGAGTACTGAAATGATTATATGATACTGGATTATGTTATTTGGATTCTCCCTTAACTGAAAGGCATTGATGACTGACTGTCTATCCGTGTATGACTTGGACTGTTTGATGGCCTCTGATACCTCTATTTCCACGAAAGTAAAAGCCTATTAATCTGCAGTGTCTCTGTATGCTGGTTTGTGTGTTCTCCAACACAACTCTAACAACGCTTCTCTGATGTACTCGCTCGCCCCAATGTGGAGCTTACCTAACAAACCTATTTTTCAAAGCAACAAAAGGCAAGGCCAAGAAACAATGAATGGAAACTAATCAAGAAGAGAAGCAACCTGAAACTAAGGAGAAGCTTCATAGCAGTGAGAACTATCAACCAGTGGAACATCTTGCCTTCAGAGGTTGTGGGGTCCATCCCTGGAGGCTTTTAAGAAAAGGCTTGACAGCCATTTATCGGAAATGGTATAGGGTCCCCTGCTCGAGCAGGGGGTTGGACTGAAGGCCTCCAAGGTACAACTCTGAGGGAAGGAAAGGAGGGAAGGAGAGAAGGAGGGAAGGGGGAAGGAGGGAGGGAAGGAAGGAAGGAGGGAAGGAAGGAGAGTAGGAGAGAAGAAACGAGGGAAGGAAAGAGGGGGGAGGGAAGAAGAAGTAGGTCCGTTTGTAAGATAAGATGGATCTATGGGATGGTAAGAAAGCACTCTTCAAGTATATTGTCAACGGTAGGGAAAAATTGTTATAAATACATATTATTAATAACAGTTATGAGATCATATAATTGTGAATGTATATATGAAATTGATAAAATAATTTTTTTTAAAAAGTTCAACTCTGGTTATACTATGTCTATATCTACCTTGCAATTCTATTATCCTCTCATTGAGATTTTGAATGGAAAAGGAATACTGTGAATGATAAACATATATTAATAAGTGAAATAAATGAATGAAAGAAAAATAGGTATGTGGTGTATTTAAAACTAAAGAGGAAGTTAAACATTATTTTGGAGTAGGGGAAAAGGACTATAACAAGGAGCTTCTAGCAAAGTAAATATAATTCAAAAGAGAAACGTAGATGGCATACAATGTCAGGAAAATCTACAGCTGCTAGACGCAACACAGGTCCAACCAACCTAATTGCTAGTTCATTCTTTTTTTTTTAGAAAAAGGTTTTTTATTTTTCCATTTTATAACAAATAACCACATTATTATATTATATTATTATTTTATATTATTAAATATTTACATCAATTCGTCTTACCATCAACTCCCCAAAATGATTATTCGCTCTTCTGCTCTAAACATACTGATATAAGATATCTGAATGTACGGCAAAGTGTGAATAGTAAATTAGTTTCACTGGAGTATTGTGTGTCTGAAGATAACATCGCAGATCATTTTACTAAGACCCAAGGTACTATAAAGCATAACGTTGTTGCTAGGAACACGGATTAAGATTGTAAGATTTATATTGTCCTATCCAAAGGGGAGAATGTTAGGAATATAATCTAATGGTTGGGTTGGCAATATATAAATCATATTCAATTCAATTCAATTCAATTTATTAAATTTATATGCCGCCCTTTTCCCCCGAAGGGGACTCAGGGTGGCTCACAACTCGAACCGGGGAGGGGAATACAGACAAAAGATTTAAAAACAACAACATAATAATATATAATTTAAAAACTCACAACAGTCATACCATTCGAGACGGGGGCAGCCCCAGGCCTGTTGGAACAACCAGGTTTTGAGGGCTTTGCGGAAGGCCTGGAGGGTGGTGAGGGTTCAAATCTCCACGGGGAGTTTGTTCCAGAGGGTCGGAGCAGCCACAGAGAAGGCTCTCCTCCGGGTAGTCACCAGTCGACACTGGCCGGCGGATGGGATTCGGAGGAGGCCTAATCTGTGGGATCTAATCGGTCTAGTGGAGGTAATTGGCAGCAGGCGGTCTCTCAAGTACCCAGGTCCAATACCATGAAGGGCTTTATAAGTAACGACTAGCGCCTTGAAGCGTATCCGGAGACCAATAGGCAGCCAGTGCAGCTCGCGGAGGATAGGTGTTACGTGGGTGAATCGAGGTACACCCACAATCGCTCGCGCGGCTGCATTCTGGACAAGCTGAAGTCTCCGAATACTCTTCAAGGGCTGTCCCATGTAGAGCACGTTGCAGTAGTCCAGTCTAGAGGTCACAAGGGCACGAGTGACTGTTGTGAGGGCCTCCCGGTTCAGGTAGGGACGCAACTGGTGCACCAGGCGAACCTGGGCAAATGCCCCCCTGGTCACAGCTGACAAGTGGTGTTCAAGAGTCAGCTGTGGGTCCAGGAGGACTCCCAAATTGCGAACCCTGTCTGAGGGGCGTACTGTTTGACCCCCCAGCCTGAGAGATGGAACACTTGGCCAATTAGTAGGAGGGAAGCACAGCAGCCACTCGGTCTTATCTGGATTGAGTTCAAGCTTGTTAAGCCCCATCCAGTCCCTAACAGCCTCGAGGCACTGGCACATCACGTCAACCGCTTCATTGAGTTGGCACGGGGCGGACAGATACAGCTGCGTATCGTCCGCATACTGATGGTATTTTATCCCATAGAGCAATGCTATACCTGTTTCTTTAAATCATACTGTAAAATGTGATTGGTTGCTGTTTTTCTCAATCGGCCATAAGAGGGAGCCAGAATGACTGTTAGCTCTCTGTTTGTTAGATGCTGGGCTGATCTGGAAGTGCCGTGAGCTATTGTACGCTTTGCAGCTGTTAGCAAACTTTGTGTACCAGACTGATTGTATGACACTGGACTATGTTATTTGGATTATCCCTTAACTGAAAGACATTGATGACTGACTGTCTTATCCATGTATGACTTGGACTGTTTGATGGACTCTGATACCTCTATTTCCACAAAAGTAAAAGCCTATTTAAACTGCAGTGTCTCTGTATGCTGGTTTGTGTTTCTCCAACACAACTCTCACAACGCTTCGCTGAACATACTCACTCTCCCAATGGGGAACTTACCTAACACTCTCCATACACCATATTTGTACCCTATCCATCACTTTCTTCTCCATCTCTTCTCCTCCTCTCTACCTCCTTTCTTCTCTCTGTCATCCTTCTCTTCTGTACTTCCCCTTCCTCTCTCCTTCTCCTCCTTTCCACTCTTTCTTTCTCTCCTCCTCTTCCCCCTGCCCTCTCTCCTAACCCTCTCTTCTTCCCTTACCTCTCTCCTCTACTCCACCCTCTTCATCTCATTTACTAATTGCTAATTCATTCTGTTTGGTGCTTGCGTGCCTATCGTTGGTGCACTGCAGGGAGTGAATTAGTTCACACCATTTGACTAGCAACACTAGGGTTGCTGGCTATTCTGGGCTTCTCCGCTGGTCTCCTCTTCATGTTGCATTGCCTCATGTTTGCAAAGAGTGGAAGCCCAGATCCAACAGCTGCTTCCACTCTTCTCACACATGAACACAGCTAGGTTTTTCCCAGTGAAGTGGTACCCATTTATCTACTGCAATATTGCATTCTTTTGAACTACTGCAGTGGTTCCCAAACTTGGCAACTTTAAGACTTGTAGACTTCAACTCCCAGAATTCTCCAGCCAGCTCTGCTCTGCTGGCTGGAGAATTCTGGGAGTTGAAGTCCACAGTTTAAAGTTGCCAAGTTTGGGAACCACTGAACTACTGAGTGGGCAGAAGCCAGGGAGCGAGCAGCAGGAGCTCACCCCATCTCATGGAGCTGGGCTCGAACTGCACTCAGACAAATGCAGACCATTTCTGGCTGGCAGTTCCAACACCATTAAGCTGGTGTACCACCATAAAAGTGGGAAGTGATTTATAAGGAAACTGAAGTGAGGGAATGCCGGATGGGGGTCATTTAGAGATTTATATTCAGCATGATAAAGATATAAAACTGGAATTGAAACAAGAGCTATAAGTCAAAATAAGTTGTTGAAAAGTAAGTCATTAATGCTGTGAGAACATTGAAAAATGGTAAGGATGCAGATGTAGAAATAGTAATTGGAGAAATGTTCAAATATTGATGTTGTTTCCTTATGGACAGCCCATACGATTTGTTAAATGAGTCCATGAAGACAGCACCTGCACCTGATTATGAGAAGAATGCTATGATTGTTCCTCTATAAAAGGGAAAGTAGAAGAGGGAATGCAAGCACAAATTAGACGGAACATTAATTGGGTGGCTGGGAAGGGATATGGCAGAATGGTGATTAAAAAGGTACAAGAATTTACAAGCAGTACATTTTGTGAAATTTGGTGAGGTTTTATGCTAAACAGAGGGTTGTACAACTGCGATTTTTTTTCTTTTAAGGAAGACTTCAAAATGTATGAAGATGAGAAAGCATATAGTACATTTTAAAATTGTACTATATGGCTTACTATTTCATATTCCCTTTTTTTTCCTTTCTGCATAATATTGCAAAAATGGAGTGATGGGTATGTCTGTCTGTCATGTATATCAGTGGGGCGTTTCAATTAATTTTACTACCGGTTCGATCATGCACTCACGGGCTTCGTGTACTCAAGAGACACTTCTACGCATGCGTAGAAGCATCCAGGCGGGTAGGTGGAGCCTCCCGCCGCCGCCATTACTAGTTCGCCTGATCCGGGACAAACCGGCTGAAACCCACCTCTGATGTATATGCATACCCAAGTGTCTATATTATATCAAACATTCAATTCCCAATTCCTGTTGTTCTAAGTATTTCAATTACATCATCCATTCAGAGGTGGGTTCCTGCCAGTTCTAACCTCTTCTATAGAAGAGGTTACTCAAATCTACAGTGCCGTTTAGAACCGGTTCCAGCTCCCTCCCCCCCCCACCGTCCGGATATCATCAAGATGAAGAGCGAGAGGAGGAATTCTGGGAGTTGAAGTCCACAAGTCTTAAAGTTCTCAAGTTTGAACACCCCTGGGATTCTTTTTTCTAAAGGGTTAGGGTAGCAAGGGTCTTTAACTTGACAGCTTTAAGACTTGCATGCTTCAAATGCCAGAGTTTCTGAGCCAACATTTTGGTTGCTAAGCAAGAGCGTTGTTAAGTGAGTTTCACCACATTTTACAAGTTGGCCACGTCCACCGAGTCACATGGCTGGCAAGCCACTCCCACTGGTCACATGGCCAGCAAGCCACTCCCACCCGGTCACATGGCCAGCAAGCCACTCCCACAAAGCAGGCCACACCTACAGAAGAGGTTCTAAAAAAATTGAAACCCACCACTGCATCCATTCCTATTGTTGGACAAGGTGATTTCAAACCAGAATTCTCGGATTGAAAGAATAAAATCTAGACATTCAGTCTGCTAAATTCACTTCAGAATATAGATTCTTTTCAAGAGATACTGTAGCCCAGATGGTAAACTATTTTCGTTAAGTATGATGTTCTTAGAACTTCACACAGATATTGACTTTGCTGCTTACATTCCTCAAGTCAATTTCTCTCTCTTGATTGCTCTTAAGCGATTCCACTGGTGCCGATAAGCCATGATTGCACCTAAAGTTCTGAATGTACAGCTGTTTCAGACTAATTTTGAAAAGTTGAAATACCAATTGTTGCTGCTAGCAAAAATAAGTTTGACGGAATGAACAAGGAAGAGAAACCTGACTCCAGAGGACTTAATGGGACTCACAGAGAGAACAGTAAAAGTCAGAAAGATAATTGATCATTCCTGCATCCCAGTTGGTGCTCTTGAAGGGGAATAATTGATTAACAAAGAAGACATAGTAGTGATGGTGTTTTCTGTCATTGCTTCCTGAAGTCTAGGAACTTGATCTGACAGTATTTCCCATGACCTTTGACATGAACAAAGGTTATTATTATTGCCCTGGTCATAACCTCAGGACCACGTGGGTGGCCTATTTCTACTCCCAATCTGTGTGAGGTCTTTGATAATTGCCTGACCTACACAAGGCATAAATTTGCTAAGGGAAATAGTGCACTATAATTTTGACAAAGGAAATAAATATAAAATCTGTGCCATATGCAGCTTCCTATGTTGATTTCAACATAGTTGAAATACCTAACTGTGCCACAGCTGGCATCAATTGTGAATGATGATTCAACGGAGAGGCAGCCACAAATAGGGAATGTAATGTACTCAGCACTTGTTTTATAAATGTTGACTCAAAACTAAGTGGCAACAAATGGAACCTCTTGGTTTTGCTTTTTAAAGTTATCTAGCAATAGCAATAGCAATAGCAGTTAGACTTATATACTGCTTCATAGGGCTTTCAGCCCTCTCTAAGCGGTTTACAGAGTCAGCATATTGCCCCCAACAACAATCCGGGTCCTCATTTTACCCACCTCGGAAGGATGGAAGGCTGAGTCAACCTTGAGCCGGTGAGATTAGAACCGCTGAACTGCAGATAACAGTCAGCTGAAGTGGCTGCAGTACTGCACCCTAACCACTGTGCCACCTCGGCTCTATCATCCCCTGGAAAAGAAAGACTTCTGAAAAACGTCAGAAGTCATTATTACATTTGTAAAACGTTAAAAGCAGTTTCACAATGTAACCAGTTACTGATATCTAATGGGCTTCTTTTCTTTGTTTTGTTGGAAGAAATGCCCATCTGGGTTCAGTTCCAAGTGGGAAGAAAGAAACTGGAAGCATGGAGGCTGCTTGGAAAGATGGTTGAATGGTGGACAGGACCACATAAGTTTTTTTGGTCCTGGGCAAAGAAAAAGCACATGGGTGGGAGAGAGAGAGATTTATGCCTTCTCTTGGGCCCCGCCTTGGGACTTCCTGTTTCTGTGTAAGGAATGTATTCTGATTGGTTGTCAGACTCCCATGGGGCCATGCAGGGGTAACTTTGTAGTGTCTTGGTTGAATCTTGCTGGGTGATGTAATCTCCCCAGGTGCCATGTGGTGAGTTCTGTTGCTAGATGGGTAGAGGGCTAATCCTACCTTTGTTGGATCTTGTGAGGGCATTTGCTTATGAATAGACCTAGCTATCTCTTTATCTCTTAAATGCTGACATCTGCTGTGGACTATTGAGGAGGGTGGGGGCGCAGTGGTTAGGGTGCAGTACTGCAGGCCACTTCAGGTGACTGTTATCTGCAGTTCAGCGGTTCTAATCTCGCCGGCTCAAGGTTGACTCAGCCTTCCATCCTTCTGAGGTGAGTGAAATGAGGACCCAGACTGTGGGGGCGATATGCTGACTCTGTAAACCGCTTAGAGAGGACTGAAAGCCCTATGAAGCGGTATATAAGTCTAACTGCAATTGCTAACTGCTATTGCTAAGAGTGAGTCTGCTTCCTGCCTAAAAAACATGTTTCTCCATTTCTCATCCAGAGAAATATAATATTCTGCCTTTATAATATTTTCTAGAATATTTCATTTTCTAGGAAATGGGAGGATCCTAACTTCCTACACTTACTTACTTACTTACTTACTTACTTACTTACTTACTTACTTTCTTTCTTTCCTTCCTTCTTTCTCCCTCCTTCTTTCTTTCTTTTTCTTTGTTTCTTTTATATCCCACCTTTTAATTATCTTTATAAACAGCTGAAGGCAACGAACAAATCTCAAATGCCTATTTCCCCTTTCAACAATATATTCAACGACTGTTCAATGAATATGTCCAAGGAGAACAAAAAGAGCCGTCTCTTGAACAGATGCTTTAACCTGAGTTCCTGCACTGAGCAGGGAGCTGGACTTAAATATTTTAGATTGCAACTCTCACAAGCCTCGACTATCTATGAACAATGAAAATTATGGCACAGAAGACATGGTTAGAACATTTCCATTTGAATTCTGCTCCCAAAGCATTACACTTTTTTCTTGCAGTGTAGTGCAAATACAGCTATATCAATGGTATATCAGCATTTGGAAATTTGGAAATACATACATCTATATAAAATACATGTACTGCAATTAATTCAAGGCAAGCTTTCTGAATTGTGTGCCTTCTGCCAACTGCTGTGCTGGCATCCTAGAATCATTAAATAATAGAGCTATACTTTTGGAAGAAGTTATGTAAATCTATCACACACAATCCTCTACTTTGTGCTATAACCCAGATCAAAGCATCCCTGACAGATAACTATCTAGCCCCTGGTCAATCATTGGGAGCACATCATCTCTCTTAGAAACTGATTTCACTGCTCTTGTTATTAGAATTTTCCACCCTAACTCTCAAACAAAACATGATTTCCTGTAATTTAAATCCAATAGTCTGAATCCTGCTGTCTAGGAAGATGGAGTACAGATCTTGGCTGTTTTATGTTGTGACATCTTTGTAGTTATTTGAAGAATGTTATTATATCTCAGTCTTTTGTTTTCAAGACTTTCAATTTCTGGTCCAAGACCTTTGTTTCCAATTCTCTAATCATTCTTATTGCTCTTCTCTGAATCTCTTCCAGATGGTATGAATGTTCCTTCAAGTGTGTTGTTTATAATTGGACACAGTATAAACCAGGGGTGTCAAACTCAAGGCCTGGGAGATAGAGCCGGCCCAGGGAATGCTTTGATCTGGAAACAGTGAAGGACTGGCCCGTGGTGCTTCTGCCACTGAAAATGGAGCTTGTGAGGGCCATGGGCAGCCCTCCCGAGCTCTGTTTTCGCTGGCAGAGTGCTCAGGCCACCAAGGTCTCCCCTAACATGAGTGATGTGAAGCTGGCCACACCCATCCTGGCCTCCTCAGGTCAAACACAATCCCGATGCGGCTCTCAATAAAATCGAGTTTGACACCCCTGGCGTAAACTGTGGTGTATAGGTGTATATATGGGGCTCAGTGGCTAAGACACTTAGCTTGTTGATCAGAAAGGTCAGCAGTTCAGCAGTTCGAATCCCTAGCACCGTGTAATGGAGTGAGCTCCAGTTACTTGTCCCAGCTTCTGCCAACCTAGCAGTTTGAAAGCATGTCAAAGAATGCAAATAGTAAAATAGGAACCACCTTCGGTGGGAAGGTAACAGCGTTCTGTGCACCTTCGGCGTTTAGTCATGCCAGCCACATGACCACTGAGACATCTTCGGACAGCGCTGGCTCTTTGGCTTTGAAAGGGAGATGAGCACACACATCCCTAGAGTCGGGAATGACTAGCACATATGTGCAAGGGGAACCTTTACTTTATAGGTGTATAAACTGGACACATATATAATTTCACGAATTAACCGTTCTTCTGGAGGACTCATTTCCTCAAAGCAAAAAGGCCTTTTTGACCAGCTCTTTCTCTTTTGTTTTCTCTATACTTCCTGAAGAATTTCATTGACCAACCCTTGCTAGCTCTGCTGTTTGCCTCCTCAGTAAGCTCATTTCCAGGAAAATGGTTCAGAGGTTCATCAGCAATAGGCACTGTTAGCAGTGCTGGCTGAGAGAGATGAGAGGTTTAAATCAGGAAATTCAGCAGGTTCGGACAGGTTCTGGAGAACCAGTAGCGGAAATTTTGAGTAGTTTGGAGAACCGGCAACAGTGGTGGGTTTCAAAAAAATTTCGAACCTACTCTGTGGGTGTGGCCTCCTTTGTGGGAGTGGCTTGCCGGCCATGTGACCTGGTGGGAGTGGCTTGCCGGCAATGTATTTTCTCTCTCTCTCTCTCTCTCTCTCTCTCTCTCTCTCTCTCTCTCTCTCTCTCTCTCTCCTTCCTTTTGTCTCTCTGTCCCTTTTTCCTTTTTTTCTTTCATCTCTCTCTCACTTTTTCTTTCTTTTTTCTTTTTTTCTTTCTTCCTTTCTTTCTCTTTCTCTCTGTGTGAGTCTGTGTGTGTGTGTGTGTGTCAGTGGTGGGTTTCAAAATTTTTTGGAGCCTCTTCTGTAGGTGTGGCCTGCTTTCTGGTGGAACCTCTTCTAACCGGTTCAGTAGATTTGACGAACCGGTTCTACCGAACTGGTGCAAACCGGTAGGAACCCACCTCTGACCGGCAAATGCCACCTCTGGCTGGCTCCAGAGTGGGGTAGGAATGGAGATTTTGCAGTATCCTTCCCCTGCCACACCCACCAAACCACGCCCACAGAACCGGTAGTAGAAAAATTGAATTTCACCACTGGTTTAAATCAGGATGTTCTGAAGGATCCAGTGAACATACAGTATGTACCACATAAAGAGAGATGTGCCTTTGGGGGCAAATTATTATTTTTTATTCCACTAGACAGGCAGTCTAGTGATACTATCTATTTATGAATGATTTCTGTTTATACATTCTTCCAAAATGTGATGTTCCGTACCAAATGTGATATTGAAGATATGTCAACTCTTTAGTGCTAGGATCACATAATCACGTTACAAAAAAAAAAAAAAAGCCTACAAGGATTCACTGACGCAAATTACCTTGATGTGAATGGTGTGTTTGTTTATTTTGCAAAGGGAAAGGCTGGTTCTTAAACATTTCATGACATCAGAGGAAGTCATTTCAGCCAATCAATCATGCATAATTCTTCTCCAACACTGTTTTTAAAGGAACATGGACAGTTCCTTTGCCTAACTGTCCTTTGAGAGATATTCCTAACATTGGAGATATAATTTGTGATAATTTAATTTGGATGATGGCATTCCTTCCTCCCCTTCAACAAAACACATGCAGTCCATAAGGAACATAGAGGTTGCATTACTCTGTTTTGTCTTGAGTCCTGTTGAAAATGTAAATCACCCTTGAGCGGAAAGAAGATCTCAAAAGAGGTTGATCTGATTACTAGGAGCCAGTTCTGAAGACCATCGGCAGTCACTTAAACTCCTACTTCTAAAAGCAAATGTTTAGAATCTGGACAATGTTAGTAACCAGGGATGTGTTGCTGGGGGTTCGCAGGGGTTTGGGAGAACCTCTAGCTAGGCTTCTGTGCAATTCAGAGAACACCCAGGTTCCACTCCTGGCTGGGCCCGCCCACCCCTCCCCTCTCCGGAGTCCCCACATGGACTGTTTTGGATGCAGTGCAGGGCACGAGCAGAGGCTTGGGGAGGGCAAAAAATGAGCCTACTGGAAGTTCAAGGAGGCCAAAAACGGGGCCTGTTTTGGCCTCCAGAGGGCCTCCAGAGCCTGGAGAGGCCGTTTTCACCCCTCCAGAGGATTGAGGAAAGCATCCGGAGCAGGGAGAGGGCAGAAACTCCCTCTGCTGTGGTGCAGGAGGCCAACTAGGCCATGTCTACCATGCCCGCCCAGCAACTGGGCAGAGAACCCCCTTGCTAAAAATTTTGAAGCCCACCCCTGTTAGTAAGTATGAGCAACCATAAGATTCTTCTTAGCTGTGGTAGGGCTTCTCCTGTGAATTGGCATCACTGTCAAATTTAGCATTATCTGCAATTCCTTCTTCCTTTTAACTCTCAGATAAACTGTCTGGAATCTGAACGCTCCCATTACTAAGCCTGTGAATGATCAAAAGATTTGGCACACTTCCCAAGTCAATCATTTGAAACCAATTTGGCTTAAATAATTTCAGAGGCTGGATGTCCCGGGAGGACTTTATGCCTTTGACTGATATCACTAAAATCAATAGATGAGTAGGGTGGGGGTTTTTTTGTCTTAAACAGAATAGATTGGAATGAAATGTAGTATCTCCTTAGTAGGCCCTTACAAAGGGATGATGCTTTTCCAGATGACCTCATCTGGCCCAATTTTGTTCTCCACCCATGTTTAATGGGTGGTTCTGAAGGATGAAAAAAAGGATTCATTTATCTCCCCTTGGGGTTCTTTGTGGACAGTTGTTAAGAAAATAATACAGAGCCTTATGTAAAGCCCTATATTTAAGAAACCTGTAAAATTTTAGAAAGGAGCATATTTTTAGAAAGGCAATCTTCAAATCTGGAAACAAGAGTTCCCCATTTACACTTTCTCCATCTGCAATTAGCATGAAAGTGGAATGTGTCATTGACTGGGCACAAAAGTCAATGTTTCAGGACACAGAACCTGAGGTGCTTTGAGGAATGAAAATGAATAATTTAAAAGCCTGTGTGTGTATATGTCACCATCTGAAAGTTTCCAGGTTTTCCTCACCCAAATGAAAGTCCAAGTCCATGCCCAGCACCCACATGTCCATCACATGATCCAATCAGGGATCATCCAACCCTGGAGATGCCTCTCAGTTACACCATCACAGCTGCAAGGCAAGATGTCCTTGACTCTCTGAGAAAGGAATGTTATTTTGACTATATATTTCTCATACTCCATATAATCGCTCCCCCCATTTTCCCACAGGAGAAATTGTGGCAGGCCTGAAGGCTGAATGTAAAAGATGGCTTCCAGATCTGACAGTATATGTGTGAGCTCCACAAGTTAAGCCAAGCTGGAAATTAATAACATACATATCAGGATTACTTTTATTGTAACTGATAGAGCACGGATAACTGATAGAGCACAGGTAACTGATAGAGCACTCAATTTCATTGGGGGCTGCATCAGGGCTATGATTGACCTCAGGGGGATGGGCAGGAAACTGGGTGGGTGTAGCCAACTGAGTGGGCATGGCCAGTTTGATACCATTCCCCAAACTGCTGACATGTTTCCTCTTCAAATTCGGTAGACCAGGCCGGTAGACCAGGCCCAATCTTGCCACATACAGTCTTCTGTCTTCAATCTTAATTTTTTTTCTTGGGTAGTCTCTTCCTCTAATAATAAAATTTCCTCACCAATTCAACACCCTTTCTCTTTCCACTTTCTTCCCGTTCCAGAGCTGTCCCAACTTCAGCAGCTTCATTAGCTGCATTTCTGTCGCCGGAAAAAAAAGGGCTATTCCTGGATCTTTCAGGGACTTTGTGGTGACCCTGAGATCAGCAGGAGGTGCCCTTCTCAATCACCATCTCTGCAGGACGGTTTAGGTCCAAATGGACCATCCAGTAGCAGAAATTTGACTGCGATCTCGGAGCACCAAGATCACATGTCATACCGTCATGACGTCAGCTCTCCTCTCTCATCAAGCTATTTTCTTAGTCTGGGCTCAAAGATATAACAAAGATTGTACTATGAAACAGAGACCTGAAGATGTACTTTTCTTTCAATCTACCTGCAGTACAATAACCACTGAAGTTCCACAACATCAATGCAGGTTTAAGTGGCCTAATAGCCAGTGGTGGGCTGCTGCTGGTTTGGACTAGTTCATGGTGAACTGGTAGTTCTGACCACCAGGTGGGCATGCCTGCCCACCCCAGCACTATCCCATTGTGAAGTTCCCAGAAGATGTCAACTTCTAAAGCGTTGCCACCCATCCTATATATCTCACGCTCTGGCTCCTTGCACTGCCCGCGCAACCTAGCAGATTTCTGTGCCTCGCCCACTCTATTCACCGCGGATGCCCGAGAAGGTGTGCTGGAAGCCACGTGCAGTAAATCACTGTCTGTTTGAAGCCACATGCAAGTGTGGAAGGAAGCCGCACGCTCACATTTTTGGTTCTGCACTAGGCAAACCGATTGTTAAATTATGTGCAGCCCACCTCTGCTAATATCTATTTCTTTATTAAATGTACATGCCACCTATCTCACTGTCAAATGATCCTGGATGATTTACAATAATCAAAAAGCAAAGATATAAAACATTAAATATGAAATAAACAGAGATCAAAAAAGTTTAAAAAAAATACTATGGCTTGGAGGTAGATCTTTTTCTTAGTCCAATAAGCACTTCCTACATGGAAATGGCCCCATGAGTTGACCAGTTGGTAGAGCCAGGTTTTCAGGTTCTTCCAGAAAACCAAGATGATGGAGGCAGATCTCATCTAGAGGGGGCACGATGTTCCATAGAGCCACAGCAGAAAAGGTCCTTCTCCTGGACCCTGCCAGCCAGAATTCCTTGACTGATGGGGTTTGCAGCATGCCCCTTTTTGCCCGAACGAGTGGGGCAAGCCAATCCCATTGGGGTAAGATGGTTCCTCAGGTATGGTCTGTGATGTATTAGTTTTACACACTTGCCACAGCCCTGAAGAACCATTAGTGTGAATAGTAGCCAAATCTATGAAGTGTAAAACTATCCTTTATTATTCCTCCCTCCCTATTCCCATCGTGCTATTTTCCTTATAGTGAAGACACGAGGAGAAATTGATAATTTTTTGCATACTTGTTTATAGTACATTTTGATGGGCTAGCTATATCTTCCTTCCCTTTTCAAGAGACTTTTTAACGGTTACAATGGAAGAAATTAAAAGTGGAAATAAAGAAAACTTACAAAATAAAGCGGAAGACAATGTTGTTTAAGCATTTTGTGAAATTTTGTGAATAAAAAAAGAACAACTGGGGGGGGGGAAACTCCTGGTGTTTTATGTCCTTCCATATTTTGAGCAACATTTGGGAACCTACAGATTAAAATTCAGCATGCTTTAGAGGAGGTCTGAGCTGATTTCATATCTACTCAGACTCAACGAATAACCACCTGGAACCAGAAAAATCTTTCTTTCCAGTGGAAAGAATTTTGATTACTAAAGTGGCTTGAGAATTAAAACCACAATAAAAACAGCCTTATTGCATTTATGTAGCACTCCGGAATGCATTTTGCATGCATTTGAAATTGAGAGTAACTGATCCAAATTAGAACAGCAGAGAAGGGGGACACAGTGAGTCAAAATGCCCCTTCCCTAGTTAGAGTCCCGAGCCAATTCAGCTCACCAGTTCTACCCAACTAAATAAAAATAATTTATGGTGTTCTGAATTGCGTTAGCAAGTTTTTATGCATCCAATTTAATAGGAAACCCATATGCTTGTGCCTATAACATGCTATTGCTTTGATATCTACAGTTAAGTATCTGTATTATAGCATCAAAGGTATTTGACATCTGTGACTGAGCAGAGAAAGCAGAAGATCTGAACAATGCAAAAACAGATTATGAGGATATGTGTCGGGCTCATGTTTATGATGTGCTTGTTAAAAACAGATCTTTTACCCAGCTTGTTTGCCAGTCTGAGATTCCTGAGGTTGATGGCAGTGGAATTCCTGTGTTTATATGGGAACTATTTAATTGAAAGGAAATTTTTGCCATGCTTTCCTGTTTTCAGAAAGTAACTCAGATTTAATCTTCCTCATCAAAAAAAACATGGCATTATGCCATAGTTACATGTGATTTTACTTCTAACAAAGAAGTTTTGACTGTGTTTGCAGTCTGCTTGCCCTATACAGACTGCTGTTTTTCATAGAGTAAAATTAACAATTATTATAGATCTGTCTGTCTGTCTGTCTGTCTATCTATCTATCATCTATCTCTATTTCTCTATCAACCATCTATCTATCATCTCCCTGTTTTGTTTTATTCGTCTAAAATAACTATCAAATTTATATAGTTGCCCATTTTACATAAAGTGTCTCTGGACACATGTAATAATCCAGTAAATGAGACAATTAGTAGTTAAAATCATTATATAACAACTAATAAAATAATGAGTTAAAACAGGAGAAGGGAATAAAGATGGAGGTTTATTAATAATAAGGGAGCCTCACAAGATATGAAATAAATAAGAAAACAGCAACACTCCCCGCCCCCCCAAATTGAGGATAAAATGAAGGGTAAGCTGAAATACTAGTTTTAATATATCAATCCCAGCTCTGGGTAATTAAATAAACATTCTGAAAGAATGCAATGGCAACTATTTCCATATTATTGCCAAGAGAAAAACATACCGACGCATCTAACACCCCCCCCCACTCTCTCTCTTTCTCTTTCTCCCTCTCTCCTCCCTTTCCCCCCTTCTCTCCCCAACTCTATTTATTCACCCATCTTTTTGGAACAGAGTGTAATGGTATCTACTTAATGCTTTTCTGATCTCCAGCCAAATGGCCAATAGGATTCTGGAAATTGAAGTTCCAACATTTGAAGAACACCACTTGGGCAAGAGGGTCCTTGAGATGAGGAAGAGTCATGGCCAAAGAAGAGGCTGAGAACAAAGAGCAGAAGCTCTTTCTGATTGGGGATAATTATTAGTAGTTATAATATAATAATAACATAATAACAGAGTTGGAAGGGACCTTGGAGGTCTTCTAGTCCAACCCTGTGCTTAGGCAGGAAACCCTACACCACTTCAGACAAATGGTTATCCATCATCTTAAAAACTTCCAGTGTTGGGGCATTCACAACTTCTGGAGGCAAGTTGTTCCACTGATTAATTGTTCTAACTGTCAGGAAATTTCTCCTCAGTTCTAAGTTGCTTCTCTCCTTGATTAGTTTCCACCTATTGCTTGTTGTCCTACTCTCAGGTGCTTTGGAGAATAGCTTCTCTCCCGCTTCTTTGTCGCAGCCCCTGAGATATTGGAACACTGCTATCATGTCTCCCCTAGTCCTTCTTTTCATTAAACTAGACATACCTAGTTTCTGCAACCGTTCTTTATATGTTTTAGCCTCCAGTCCCCTAATCATCTTTGTTGCTCTTCTCTGCATTCTTTCTAGAGTCTCCACATCTTTTTTACATTGTGGCGACCAAAACTGAATGCACTATTCCAAGTGTGGCCTTACCAAGGTATTATAAAGTGGTATTAACACTTCACGTGATCTTGATTCTGTTCCTCTGTTTATGTAGCCTAGAACTGTGTTGGCTTTTTTGGCAGCTGCTGCATACTGCTGGCTTATATTTAAATGGTTGTCCACTAGGATTCCAAGATCCCCATCTCACAGTTACTACCACAAGTACCACATATACTGTACCTGTGCATTTTGTTTTTCTTGCCTAAATGTAGAACCTTACCTTTTTCACCATTGACTTTCATTTTGTTAGATAGCGCCCAATGTTCTGTCAAGTCTTTTTTATTCCTACTCATTTAATAACCAGAGTATATAAAATGTTCTTCCTATCCTATTACATTGCTGAAATCAAGAAAACAGGGCAATTAGGAAGGGGTTATTTCATAATATTAAAGTGAATTTCTAGGGTCAGAATTCCTGTATTTTAAAAGCATCTCTTTTAGAATTTGATTGCACTTAGTGGGGGTGGGTGGGGAGGACAACCTTAAAAATAAATGTAAAATTGGGCTCAATGTAAGTAAACTTCCCATGTACATAAAACAGTATCGCTGAAACTTTGATTTTTCTCTCTCTCCTTTCTCCATTATGCAAAAATTAATACTTTGAGCTCTTTAAATTTCCTGAAATTAGAGATTGCAAAAGAACCAAGCCTCTTTAAGGTTGGCTGTCCCACTTATTCTGGTGGATTCTGGGGACAAAAGTAATCTGGGCACTCTTAGTAACAAGGAAAAATTCTCAACTTGTGAATGCTTCAGAGTGGATCGAGTCTGTCAAAAATATTTAATTAGTGCTATACTTATTTCTTCTTTTAGCAGCTCCAGTTTACCTTGAATGGACAGCCATTCCATTCCCTGTGAAGACAGGGATGTCTTCACCAAATCACTCTTGTGATCCTTACACAAAAATCCACCTTACAGATCAAGGCTCCGCAACTTGGGCATTTATCCGTCTGTTGCCAATGAAAATATCAGTCAATCAAGAGTAAGTGGTCTTATTCTGTTAAGATACTCAAAGTTCCCATCACACTAATTAGTTTGTGGGAGAAAAATAAAAGAAGAATGAAGCAAAGTCTTGTTCATAAGCGTTGTTTGTCAAAATGTTCAGCAAGGAATTCCTTTTAAGGATTGAGTGGATGGAAACGCAGGAGCCATGGATAGCCAGGAAGAAGATCTTTATTATGAGCTGTATTCAAGTAACTAATGAATATTTAACAATTCCCACTGGCAACCAAGGAGTTTTTTTCATCCAAAACAGCTGCAGATGAAGACCTGAGCAGCAGCAGCAAAAGATATTGCTGATTTGTTTGTACTTGGTAGTTTAATTATAGCAACAGACTTATATACCGCTTCATAGTTCTTTTTACAGCCCTCTCTAAGCAGTTTACAGAGTCAGCCTATTGCCCCCAACAATCTGGGTCCTCATTTTACCCACTGCAGAAGGATGGAAGGTTCAGTCAACCTTGAGCTGGTGAGATTTGAGCTGCCAAACTGCAGCTGGCAGTCAGCTGAAGTAGCCTGCAGTGCTGCACTCTAACCACTGTGCCACCTCGGCTTGGCGGACTTTATGATTCAACATTTTCATTCTCCATTCTGTAACACACATCCGTGGAAGCAAGCTCAGTTGTTGATAAAAGAACGTCAGCTGTCCTCATCTACACTTCAAGTCCTTCAGTTTGGGTCAGTGGCATCTTTAAAGGGCATCCGTAGGAGGTTTAGTTTTGTTTTATTTTTACTGACTCCAGGATTGTATATGCTTGGGTATTTTGTTTGGATGAAGCAAGTTGTTTTCAAGGCATTAGGAGAACTATTGCTCAAGACTTGAATTAATTGTATATTCTTCTCCACTGCTGATTTGTTCTATACTAAGGCCTCACTCTGTTCAAAAACACAGGCAGAGTTAATCAATTCAGTTTCTTTCTCTTTTTGTTTCTCACAGTGACACACTTTTTTCTAGTTTTTGTCCAGCTTTCCTATGAAATTGTTCTTGGCAATTCAAAACTTTGTAACCATTGCATAAAATGATCAATAAATCATTTCCGTGAGCTTTGAATTTTATCTAGAAATCTGTGGATTTGATGAAAAGTCCATTCAATATATCTTATTGTTGAATTATATTGGGTGCTACCTAACAAAATGAAATTCAATGGTGAAAAAAGTAAGGTTGTACATTTAGGCAAGAAAAATAAAATGCACAGGTACAGTATACGTGGTACTTTGCTCAACAGTAGTAACTGTGAGAGGGATCTTGGAGTCCTAGTGGACAACCATTTAAATATGAGCCAGCAGTGTGCAGCAGCTGCCAAAAAAGCCAACACAGTTCTAGGCTGCATAAACAGGGGGATAGAATCAAGATCACGTGAAGTGTTAATATCACTTTATAATGCCCGGGTAAGGCCACACTTGGAATACTGCACTCAGTTTTTGTCACCACGATGTAGAAAAGATGTGGAGTGCAGAGAAGAGCAACAAAGATGATTAGGGGACTGGAGGCTAAAACATATGAAGAACAGTTGCAGGAACTGGGTATGCCTAGTTTCATGAAAAGAAGGACTAGGGGCGACATGATAGCAGTGTTCCAATATCTCAGGGTTTGCCAGAAAGAAGAGGGAGTCAAGCTATTCTCCAAAGCACCTGAGGGCAGGACAAGAAGCAATGGGTGGAAACTAATCAAGAAGAGAAACAACATAGAACTAAGGAGAAATTTCCTGACAAAACAATTAATCAGTGGAACAACTTGTCTTCAGAAGTTGTGAATACTCCAACACTGGAAGTTTTAAAGAAGATGTTGGATAACCATTTGTCTGGAGTGGTGTAGGGTTTCCTGCCTAAGCAGGGGGTTGGACTAGAAGACCTCCAAGGTCCCTTCCAACTCTGTCATTCTATATTCTAAATGAACAGAGCCTTTCTAAAAAGTACCATACATTAAAGGATCTCTAAAATAGGGTCCCATGTTGCATATGATTGCTTAACTCTCTGGAAACCATATTCTCTATGTTTTGTGTAACTGTTCTGGCTACTGCTATGCTTTAAATTAAAGTCTGCACTAAGGTACATTTCATGAGATTAAAAGTATCCAGAAGATTAATTTTCTTATGAACAAAAGCAGAAAGCAAATAGAGACATAGAAGCTTGGTGGAAAAAAAAATTCCATTGATTTACAAATTGTTCTAAATCTCAATTGAGATACTTTTGAGTTATGAAACTTTTGTTAAGTGCTTAGATCTGTAAAAGACAATGGAAGTGGTATGTCTCCACAACAAAGAAACTTCTGATACCATCTTTACTGCATCCAAGTCTGGTTTTTAATTTCAAGCATTAAGAGCATTTTTATGTATTTTGAGTCTATAAAGTTATGTTTACTTTAAATACTTATATGGAGTTCTTCCTTTATAAAACATGACCAGGGCAGTTTAAACAATTATCTGAGCTTTCTCATAAAAATACAAGTTTAAAAGCGGGAGAAAGATGTAAAACTTTCATGCATACGCAACCTATTACATAAATAAAAGTGGTCTAGAAAGCTAAAACAAGTACGTACTCTTCAAGTAAACAGGACGTTCTACCAAAACACAGCTTGTGATATGCTTTAAAGAGCTTTTCAACTAATAATGCAATAATCAGGGTGTGATAACTTCATTTTAGCCAAAAAAATAGTAAGAATTCCACTGACTGCAATCTATGTTTCCTTGTGTACAGCTGCCTCCTTCCCACTGGGATGAAAAGGTTTTGCTGCTAAAGCCATAATCACTCAAGCATGGTCGAAACTGGATTGAGTCTACGGTAGACTTGTGACAGTATCTTTCCGTTTGATTGGGTGAACGGATGAGACAGGAATCAGGCTTCAGTGACAAACAACAGCTCTTTATTAGACAACTATTTACAAATCTAGCACTGGCTAGCCCTTTTATAGGGAGCTGTCAGGTGGCTCAGCCAATCGGCTTTGACTATTTTCGCACCGGAATGGAGGACCTTGGTGGAGCCTATTGCTCCAGTCTCAATTTGGAACACTTTCTGTCTCTTATTATCTTATATTGAGCCACGGTGGCGCAGTGGTTAGAGTGCAGTCCTGCAGGATACTTCTGCTGATCAACAGCTGCCAGCAGTTCGGCAAATCGAATCCCACCAGGCTGAAGGTTGACTCAGCCTTCCATCCTTCCGAGGTCGGTAAAATGAGGACCCAGATTGTTGGGGGCAATAGGCTGACTCTGTAAAACCGCTTAGAGAGGGCTTTAAAGCACTTTGAAGCAGCATATGAGTCTAAGTGCTTATTGCTATTGCTATTCCTAATTTCATTGTCATGGAGGGCATTGTCATTTGCACTGCAGCTGAAATTACAGGTCCTCAATGCCATTCAAATTCATAAAATGAGGTCAGTGACCAAAAGTGTGATTAATTTAGCTTCCTTGTGGCCCATACACATCGTACTGGGTTGCATTTTCTTCATTATATAAAGTAAGAATCTCTTCACACACACACACATATATCACACCGGCCCTTTGCTAGGAGAACTCTGTCTAAACTGGAAAATCCAGATACTGATGATGACAGAAATGTATATGTTCTGAACCTAGGCTTCACAAAATCACGAAGCAGACTCCTTGTCCCGGCAAAACCCCGTTTTATTAAGCTAATGTGAGTTCCTCTCATTCACATCCAGCAAAGTCCCGGCAAGCAGTCTTTCAAGGGTGAATTTACAACCACAGACCTTATCAGACCCGGAGAACTGCCAGGCCAATATCTTCCAAAGGCAATGCCGACAAGAAAATACTTGGCAAGGAGTCTCCAAGTCACGAACAAATCTTCACACTAATGAAATGAACAAATTGTCTCCTGCAAACTCCACTCCCCTTTTGGTCCTCTTTATTCCCTATGGGAGGGGCCCTTCACCACCCACTTGTGCCTTTATTCCTGAGTCGGTCCTTGTTCCTTAACTGTTCCCTTCTCCTGGCAGCTCTGCGCATAGCACATCGGAAACAGGCTCCAGCTGTTCTTCTGCCCCACTTATCTCCGACTCCGAAGGTAGTTGATAACTGTCAACGGCCCTGGCCCCATCTCTGCCTCCGACGCAGAGCCTTTCCTAGACTCCAAGACTGGCCCATGTTCCTCTCCAACCACCTCACTCTCTGAGTCTGCCACCAGCTCTGCTGGCTTCTGGTGGGCCACAACACTATATACTGCCTGTCTCCTAATAACTTTAAATAGGATCACAGTCTCTCTCTCTCTCCCTCTCCCTCCCTCCCTCTCTCTCTCTCCAATGTTCACTTGAAACCTATTTTTGTATTGCTGAACTTTGAAAATCATCCAGTGCTAAATGGATGAATAGATATCCAGAGGTTAGACAGATATCTTGTGGAATAAACAGAATAACTTGTATTCATTTAGGGATTTCTAGGGAGGTAGCCTGCCTTAGAAAGATCAACAAACAAATTTGGAGTCTATTAACAACAAAATCATTGCACAAGATTTTGTACTGCACTGTGGGATGCAGAGTATAGTTCTAAAATAAGTTTAACTACATTAAATTGATGGTTGGGGGAAATGGAATGAAGAAAAATCAAAAGGGAGCGAACCAAATTGAGGATAAAATTTAAGTAAGAAATAATGGGAATTTTCATAGGCAACAATGGTTGGTGATAAATATGTCTCTACCACACAGCGTCAGCAAGAGAGAAATAATACTGTGATAGTTTTAACTGAACTGTAGGTGATAACAAATATTTTTTCTTCATTTATTATTCATAATAATCTGTCTGTCTGTTACTATTGACCTGCCTTGTTTTACTTCATTGGTGGCCAATGTGGTTTGAGAAATATCCAATTTCTAAATACTTTTTAGCTGTGCATCTGATGAGACTGAACAGTTTGACAGTAGAACTGGCAGTAAACACTGGATTTATGCTAAACCTGTAATTATATGTTCTGATAGAAAGTAGATGTTTATATGTCTCTTTTATATAGTAACCCCAAAATGAATGAACTTCATGGAACTATCCCTTGGCTCTTGGATAGCAGAAAATAGCGAATAATTTTGTGAACATCATGAAATCACATCGAATGGTGAATGTATAATTTCTCTTTTTAATGGAAGCCTTTTTAGTTATGTGAGCGCATGACCATCTGACCTACCTAAAATGTTTACAACAAAATTAACACATTTAATTGTCAATGGACATCAATTAAAAAATTTAAATGAGCAACTTGTAAAACAAATGAAAAACATAACAATGAGGTTATATCCACAGTTGTAAATTCTGTTTCTACAGAAATGCAATAAATAAGAATCACATCATATGCACATAGTTCTACTTACATCAGTACAATATACTATGCAGCTCTCCTTTTGTTTTTCCATCTTTTTTTAACCACCCCAATATTACAATTCTAGATTATACTGCATATATATTTTTACAATCACAATATGGGCAGTCTCCACAGTCTTGAATTCAGATTTCCTCAGATTTTGTGATAAATTGCATAATCTGCATCACCGATCAATCAAAACCATTTCATGATTCAGTTCCAGCTGTTTTCTAATCCAGTGGTTCCCAAACTTGGCAACTTTAAGACTTGTGGACTTCAACTCTCAAAATTGATAACTGTCAGCAGAGCTGGCTGGAGAATTCTGGGAGTTGAAGTCCACAAGTCTTAAAGTTGCCAAGTTTGGGAACCACTGTTCTAATCTAAACAACAAGAAAAGCTCTTCATAGTTCATATTCCCTTTAGGAAAATATTTAGCAAGACCCAAGAGAGATCTGTTGTAAGGATAGATGTCACTTGCGTTTGAAACTGGTCTTACTTGATGTATAGTGAGGTTGTAACACTGCCCTTGTATTTTTTTATTGTCTTCCTATGTCAAAACTGACATGATAAATGGAAGTTTAAGTAGTGTGAGGATTGCATTTTGAGGGTTGCTTCTAGTCTACCATTTCTCTTGCTATGACCGAAGTTTTTCAAGGTATAACAAAAACTTGAGAACAGATTTTTGCACTTGTCCACTTATGATTAAGCCACTGTGAGACGCTGCACTTAAATACACAGAATGAGGCTTTCTGGTTTGACTAAGAAATGTGGAGAGGTTTTCTAGAAAAATAATTATTTTAGCTGTGTCGAGAAAGATGTCTGATTTCAAATGTGTTTTCCCTCTGCTTTTGTTGCCATTGAAGGAGAGATGAAAATGTAATGCTTTTCTCTTAATAGCCTAAGACAGTGGTTCTCAACCTTTTCTTAACCATGGATTTTCTTTTAATACCATTGCGGCCATGGATCCCCAAGACTTAACTCAATTTTTTTTAAAAAAAAATTCAAGTCTTTGCGGACCTCCTGTGATAGACATTGTGGCTCTCCAGGAGTCCACGGACCATAGGCTAAAAACCACTGGCCATGGAGATATGCTGGACCATGGAAGCTCACGAGTGCTTCTTCTTTTGGGTTGAATTTTTGAGTTTGCTGACATATTGTACAATCCTGAAGATTTTATTCTGAAATGACTCTCACTAGCGATTCAAATGGTTCCAGAATAAATAGAGTGAGAACTCTGTAATTTGTTAAAACAACACTTCAGATGGTGTAATTATTTAGTCTTCCCATAACAGGTTTCCTCCAAAGGTATATGAACAAAGATGCCCATTTTAATCCAAGGTCTCTGGAGGTAACAGTTTGGGGAAAGCAGTTCTAAACATTTAATACTGCACTTGGGTTCCATGTC
Source organism: Thamnophis elegans (assembly GCF_009769535.1). Classification (NCBI taxonomy): domain Eukaryota; kingdom Metazoa; phylum Chordata; class Lepidosauria; order Squamata; family Natricidae; genus Thamnophis; species Thamnophis elegans. The sequence goes on along the minus strand of NC_045543.1, from coordinate 130,807,841 downwards.
ATAGTGCCATTACAGCATGTAGTAAGAACTTTTAGTTAAAAATATGTGTATTGTATGTTGTGACATTGTGTATGTCTTAATAGAATTCTGTCTATATTAGTTCATTTTTAAAAAATGTAGAACAGTTTTTCTAAAAAAAGAAATTTTCATTCATTTTTTTAAACAGGCTTAAGTGCATTTTTAGAAAAATAACACAGTAAATACACTAAGAAAGCATTTTATTCACATAACACATTCCACCATTGTGAATCCACCTAGTATTGGTACTGTGGATTAATTTGTGACTCTGAGCAATATCAAAATTATGAGAGTATTTTGTGTAATTGTGTCTGTATTTGTTTAGTAAGCCTACAATATAACCTAGTATCATTTTGCTTGCTGGTTTAAAATTTCTATCTTTGGTGAACAGCATTAACAATAGTGGTTAATGTAAAATGTGCAACGAACAGCTTTAAACATCGTTCATAATGCTCTAAAATGCATGCATCAATTAAATAGTATTAATTGAATGTTGTTTAGAAAACCAAGTTACTACTTTTAGAAAGCCTCATGTTGACTATTTACTAAAGAAGCTACAGTGAATTCTTAACAGAAAACCTATGTTTACTATTTTTGTTCTTCAGAGCTAAATCCACAGGTCTTCTCCTTATGCCATCCACATTCCAGGATCAACTTTGTAAGGTTTAATAATTATATACAATTATTGTAGAGTAATTGTGAAATATTGTTATTTTTTTTCAACTGTCCTTCTCCCATAGCCTTTCATTTGGTCTTACTTTCTTGTTAGTGTTTATTAAAGTCTGGATCACAAGACTAGGTTAAGATTAAAACAGGCCTCTGAAATCAGGGAAACTTCAGTTAGATTTGTCTAAAGCCCCACTCAGTATATTGGGATCCAAGTCAACAAGTAGGAAAAAAATATCTGAAATTTATCATTATTAAATGCAAGCATTTTTTCAAAGTAAATTGTATTTTTGCATTTACCACAGTTACTTTTGGTATACCTCAAAAACTACATGGATAAAAAAATCTTTTTGCATGCCATGATATAATTACATTGCTTTCATATTTAGTGTTGGCTTGAACATTATATATAAGTATAGGCACTTATTTGAAATGGAAACACTCCAATTCACTACTTTGGGGAATATTCTCTTGAATTTCATGCCTCAGAGCTGGTTCTAAGGAATACCAAAGGGGAAAATAGTATATATTTAATCATGCAATTCAATGTATGTTTCCTCAGAAATGGATTTTCTTAAGAGTTCTGCATGGATAACATTAATCCAATGTCTTCTAGTAAAAGTGACTGAATATTCTGAAATTTTCTATGAAATTGGGAACACTTGACCATTTTCACCAAAAGCTACTGGTTAAGTGACACATGCCCCAAAAGTGATCTTCTGTCTTGTTTTTCCATTGAATTGGGGCAACTATTAGATAATTACTTAATTCTTAATTAATTAATTTTCAGTATACTTGCCTGAGCACTGTGTGTATTATTTGGACTGCAATGTAATGCATATTTAGGATCACTTTCATTTCAAATGGTTAAAGAATTTCCTCAATGTTCAATTGAACTGAAGCACAAAGATTGAAATTTTAGAGCAATAGACAGAAAACCTAATCCAAAGGTTTTTTAAAAAAATAGAATTTATTGTTTCTCTGTGGTTTTTTTTGTAAATAAAGGCAAACAGACTCCTGTGTAAGCCTGATCTTCTTTTCTATTCAAGATATGAGCATCAACTTTCAATTCTTATGCATTGCCACTGTGGACTGAAAGAATGCTGAAATAAAAGATTAGACTTTTATTGCATCTAAGTTCTCTGCTCATGAATATTTAGACTTAAAAAGGGAGGGGGGGAAGCTTTTCAAACATGCTCTTCATTTGATTTTCCCCACATAAGCAGAGATCCCAAACAGATATCTTTTCCAAAGTGGAACAGATATCCCAAATAGATAATCATTTTTCTAATAGAAAAAATATAGGAATACCTAAAAATAAAATGTTGATATCATTTTTATACAACCAAGTACTTGTGACTTCCATTGCTGTGCAAAACTATTCTGCCACGTGGTATTTACAAAGTTTGGGCTGTATCCAAGGCTCCAAGTTGGCAGTTGGGTATTTGCATCCTACGAACAATTGTAGAGGGTAGACGTTGTATTCCAACCTGATTCTACACCTTTTTTCTCATAAGTACCACAGTTTTCAATGAAACACTTGAGTAACAGCCTGGTTTTGAAAACCAGTTGCTTTGGGGCAGAGGTGGGCTGCACATACTTTTAACAACCGGTTCACCGAAAATGAGAGCATGTGTTATGCACATGCACTTTTGTGCTTGCACGCAACACCTAAAACAAAGCTTTTTCAATGGGGGTGGCTACCTGCACGCCTGCAAGACAGCAACGGTTAGAATGGCAGAGGTGCACAACTCAGCTGGGCTGCGGGGCGAGAAGAGCAAGCCGAACAATAAGATATCTAGGACCTGATAGAGGGTGGGCGGGGCCAGTCAGTGCTCGGAACTACCGGTTCAGCCGAACAGTCCAAACTTGCAACAGCCCACCAGTGCTTTGGGGAGAGAGCAGTGATGGGATTGAGCCAGTTCACACCTATTTGGGAGAACCGGTTCGTAATTTTCTAAGCAGTTTGGAGAACCGGTTGTTGGAAGAAATCTTATTTTATTTTTTCCCCACTTTACAGGGCTAATCCTGTAAGGAAGGCAGGAAGGAAAAATTCTGGTGTTGTTTCTAGCCTCATCTTTATTGCCCTGCTTACAGAAACTGCCACTCCGGTTAACCCTTAATATATTGTAACAGCTAAGACAAAGCACCCATCAACGTGAGTTGGCCACAGCCACATTGTCACATGACCACCAGCTGTGCCTACCCAGCTGGTCATTATGGCAGAGAACCGGTTGTTAAATTATATGAATCCCACCACTGGGAGGGGGAGACATCAGGATTCTCACATCTGCAGTGTCAACCGTGAAGCTGACCTGACCAAAGCCATCTTGGAGTTTCAGTGTTGCCACACTGGAGCTGAGGGATAGGGAGGTGGGGATTAGAGATAGCTGGCATTTTGTAGCCAAAACAAAATACTTTCTCTTGGGAATCAAGGACATTCTCACACCTGGTCAGAGGAAGGAGGAGTAATGTCACTAGGCAACCAGACATTGCCTTGATTGGACCACATCACTGATTGTTTGGGGAGGGAGGAACTTTTACTTTTAATTAGGTGAAAACTGCGGGAACCTTCAGAGTCAGTTTTCACCAGCCTGTGCCAATACGACATATCAAATAAATTTATTCTTTGAGAAATTTACCTGCCTCGGAGTTTTGTGTGCTGTGGGTATGTTACTTGGAACCCTGACACACAGTGTACAACTGTGGGGGCCAAGCATCTCATTAATTGCACTAGAGAAAAATAATTGTAGCTCAGGGTTGAAATGAGGTGGTCATGTTGGTGCTCTCTGAGCTTGGTTGTTTTCTTGCAGACGTTTCATTCACCACACCAGGAAAGATCATCAGTGCTAAGTAAGGCGTGGGGTTTGCTGTCATTTTACATTCACCAAGGGTCCCTCTTCTCATTAGTTTAAATTTCAGTAGTGACAATTATAGACTTAAGGACCAACAGGTCACCACTCAGAGAAGAATTTCACCTGAACTTCCAATGATGTGTGCATATGTTTGTCCATTTATATCAAGCATGCCCATTCAGATAATCCTCAATTTATGACTACAACTGAGCCCAAAACGGTTGTTAAGTGAATAATTACAGTGAAGTTAGTGGTTGTTAAGTGAATCTAACTTCTCCATTGACTTTGCTTGTCAGAAAGTTGCAAAAGGGGATTCAATCCTTGCCAGTTGCCAAGCACCTGAATTTTGATCAGGTGACTCTGGAGATGCTGCAACAGTCACCTGAAAAGTGGCGAGAAATCAAGTGTTTTCCCTGCCGCTGTAACTTCCAACAGTCACTAAACAAGTGGCCGTAAGTCGAGAACTACTTGTGTAGAGAGCAGCATGTGCTTTGATTAGAGGCAGAGATTTTGATTTGAGTCAACGGCAGCTGTAAAATCTGATTTACACATCAAGTATGTGAGATAGGCATCCAGATGGTAGAACCTGCTGGACTCCTTCAATCTTTAAATGCTTCATAGAAATCCACACCTGCTAATCCACCACTGAGAGGATTAGCTAGCTACAACAGGGGTGTCAAACTTGATTTCACTGAGAGTTGCATCAGTGTTGTAGTTGACCTTGGAGTGGGGGCATGGCCAGCTTGACGTCACTCTTGTTGGGAGGTGTTACCTGTGGTGACCTGAGCACTCTGCCAGCAAAAATGGGCTCCCAACAGAGGTGGGTTCTTACTGGTTCGGCCAAGTAGGTAGTAACTCGGCTGGCCACGTCCCTGAACCAGTTCTATCGGTTTTTTGTTTTTTGCTTCATTTTTTTTTAACCTTAACCCTAACTGGCAGTAACAGAAGCTGGAACCCATGCCTTGCTCCCGAGCTCCATTTTTGGCTGTGACAGTCTCCTGCAGCCCTCTGCCAGTGAAAACGGAGCTCAGGGGGCCCGCATGCTCCTTTTTCACTGGCAGAGGGCTGCAGGAGGCCATTGCAGCTGAAAACAGAGTCTGGGAGAGTCATGCATGGCCTTCCTAAGCTTCATTTTCACTGGCAGAGGCACCGTGGGCTGGTCCTTTGCTGTTTCCAGGGCGGTGTCGCGGGCCAGATCTAAGCACCCCGTGGGCTGGATCCGGCCCCCAGGCTTTCAGTTTGACACCCCTGAGCTAGAACAATCTTCTCTGAATTATTTCAAAATACCTTAACTTTTTTCCCTACCTAGGAAAATATTCAGGACATTTGCATTCTGAATTAGAAAACCCGAACTTCAGGATTCCACCACTTTAGGCTAACTTATATATACAAGCTGGCATAAAACTGCATCTCTTTTCTCCAAAACCCTTTTGTGTGAACCTTATACCAAATTTCTAAAATAACCTACACTGTATAGACCGATTATGAATTTATCATTTGTCAGATCTTGGTGAATATTTAATATTGATTCCTCTAATTTTATCCATACGGCAAAATCTTTATGGGGCAGGTTGGACCGAAACAAAATTGTGCAAAGTCGTTTGAAGAGGTCCAGGGATCGACATGAACCGGACTCTCCCAGATCCTAGGCCATGACTAAACCACCATGTTCTATGCTGGCTCTCAAAGTATGATTATAATTGGTCAGATTCCTAACAGCAAAACTGAAAATTTAGGGAGCTACAGCTTGAGACATCCGGCGGGCAACAAGCTGGAGATTATGGATCTAAAGTCAGGAAGCATTTCCTCTGGAAGTGGAAGTAATGTGGGTGGGGAAACTTCCTCAAAATAAAAATTCAGGGTAAAGTGGAATTTATTTGAAAAAGAATTTTCCCTTCCCATGGATACAGCTCTCTTTCTTATATTAAGAATAGAGTAGCGAGAGAAAATCCCTAGGAATCACTAACGGATTAATTTCAAAATTAATGTGAGACGTCAACTGGTGCTCAGTGTTAAATCCTCATTTTCTTCCACTGATGATGAGATGCATGATTGTTTGTTTTCCAAAATTATATTGCACTGAACAAGCTACACTCTTTTCCCCCCATCCTGTCTCCACCATTCAATTCAGAACATATTTTGCTCCCTATGTAAAACTGCCCCTTTGTCTATGAAAGCACTTAAGCATCTGGTATGTGATGTTGTGAAGAGCCACCTGACATTCACAAGGCATCGTGAAGGAATGTTTACATCATCAAGACCCCAAATGTGCCTTGAGATATCCACAAAGTATTAATCAATGTCTTGTCGTGAGAAAACGGGTATCTTTTCTTTTAATCATTCATCTTTCCATGAGATAAAAAAGGCCATGTGGCATAATGTGGCTAGTAAATCATTTCCTGAGTTTCTGAAAAAAAAAATTAAGACAAGGTGACTCCACTTTTAAAAGGTGGAGTCCTTAAATGCACTTCTTTTTTTCAGTGGCAGTCTTTGGTAGCGTCCATTTGTCTACAGGTATATATCCCCACAAGAGCAATTCTTTTCTATTTCATGCAGCAGAAAAGTGAGACCTGATGGAGTCTTCTCGTAATTGTCGGTGCTTGCCGATGTTGTACTCTTCCAGCTGGTTTCTTCTTTCAATGGTTATTTTGTACTTTTTCCTGAGTGGCAGAAAGTAAGAATGATTCCTTCAGCAATTTGAGATAAGACAGAAAACTCCCACTGCAAAAAGACATCTGGGTTTGGCATAATCAGTTACGTTAACGAGTATCACTGCCAAAAGATTAAAGAGATGTGCCTGGCACCATTTTTGTCTCACATACAAGTGTTCCAACATAACTCTGGAATGTCTTGAGCAATTTCAACCAAACTTGGTACACAGATGACTTACTCTCTGGAAACAAATATTGTGGGGGTAAGACACCCCTAAAACCCCTCAGGATGTGTGTTCTGTTACAATACAGGCAACAAATGGCTTCTACTGTACTGCCGTAAAATGGTTTCTACTGTACAGCGCAATGGAGTTGCCATGGTAACAGCTTCACAGTACTCCACAAGGGGGCTCCTTTGGTAAGGGGGGAAATCCAACATTAGAAATTATGTTTGGTCTGGACATTTTCCCCTTATAAATACTGTATTTTTCGGAGTATAAGACGCACCAAGGTTTTGAAAAGGCAAATTAAAAAAAAAAATTGCACTCTGTAAACCTCATTTCTGCCCTCCCCAGCTCCCAGCAGCTCTCTGAAAGCCTCCTAAAAGCTATGCAGGGCCATTTTGTTGAAGGGGGTGGGGTTTCAGGAGGCAAAAAATGTTGTATTCAGTGTATAAGACGCACCCAGATTTTCAGCCTCTTTTTTGAGTTTTATACTCTGAAAAATACGGTAAATACCCGGACAACGCTGGGTTATCAGCTAGTTTACAAATATGAAACAAAATGACCCTAGAAACAAGAGGATTCTTTATATCTAGTGAGAATTAAAATTGTATCTGCATTAAAAGTCTAATCTGCGAGTCAGTTAAATTTAAATTGTTTGTCCATTCTGTTAATTAAATCAATATACTGTGCAACCCTGTTTCTTGTTGCTGGTATTATCTTTACAGGAAGAATGCTGAATGATGAAAATGGAATCACAAGATGGCCCTATTAAGAAAGAGGAGGGGCAGCAGAAGCAGAAAAATGCTTTTCAGAAAAAGAAACCCTACCATGGCAAACCTCTCATGAAACAAGAAAAAGGAGAACATTGTTTGCTAACTTGCTACAGAATGTTAATTATTTGCAGTGGGACGAAAAGTAGGGGAATAGAGAAGCTGGAAAGAAAGAAAGAATGGCCGGGAGATATTCTAAACAGAATACTGTAAGACTTTGTTGTCAATCTCACTTCTTTTAAGACAGTTTAATCATGATTTAAATATTTTTCTGCATGTGTGAGCTGCATGTTGATGGAAAATTTATTTCTGCTAAGAACTGTGTTGTCCTTCAGCAGCATATGTCCACTTCCGTAATAAAAGGAGTAGAATTCTTAGATTTCCTGTGGACTGGAGTTATGATCCTTGCACTCAATCATTCAGTCCCTAGTAATCTCACAACAGGACTACTGTAATGCGCTGTATATAGGGATATCCTTGAAGAGCATTTGGAAGCTACACCTGATGCAGAGTGCATCAGCATGGTTAGTTTGGGGGACCCCAAAGTATGGCCCCTCTAACACCACTCCTCCGTTAACTGCATTGGTTGCCACTCCAATTCAAGGTGTTGGTGATTAGCTTTAAAGCCCTTCGTGACATGAGTCCAAGTTAAGGGACCATCTGCTACTGGGATTGGCATGTACCACTCATGTCGGCAGAGGGGTCCAGAAGGAAGCCTTCTCTGCTGTTGCTCCAGCCCTCTGGAACATCTTGACCCCTGCCCCCTGATGTGAGGTTGGCCCCAACCAGGGATGAAATTCAGCAGGTTCTGGAGAACTGGTAATGGAAATTTTGAGTAGTTTGGAGAACTGGCAAATACCATCTCTGGCTGGCCCCAGAATGGGGTGGGAATGGGGATTTTGCAGTATCCTTCCCCAGCCATGCCTACCAAGCCATGCCCACAGAACTGGTAGTAAAAAAAAAAATGAATTTCACCACTGGCCCCATCCCTATCTTTTTGTAAGTGCCTAAACATTTGGCTCTGCCCGTCAGCTTGAGGCCCCAGTGCAATGGCTACTTGTTCTAATGCATGATTGAGTAATAACAAATCCCACATCCCCCATTCTGGCCCTGCCCTCCCCATGTGTTTTTGGTTTTACTTTATATGTAAACTATGGTGGCACAGTGGCTAGAGTGAAGTACTGCAGGATATTTCTGCTGCCTGCTGGCTGCCTGCAATTTGGCAGTTCAAATCTCAACAGGCTCAAGGTTGACTCAGACTTCCATCCTTCCGAGGTGGGTAAAATGAGGACCCAGATTGTTGGGGGCAACAGGCTGACTCTGTGAAGCGCTTAGAGAGGGCTGTAAAGCACTGTGAAGCGGTATATAAGTCTAAGTGCTATTGCTAATTATAAGCCACTCAAAGTTTTACTCTATGGTAAGATGAGTGGCAAATAAATTTTATAAATAAATTCATTCATTCATTCATTCATTCACTTTGAATGGCTATCCATCTCAAGCAAGTGACTCTGGCCAGCAAACAATCATTGAATTGGTTAAAATCTAATTGCAATTACAACCCAAAAAGAAGAATTAAATGCATATAGCAACAGAGAATTATTATAGTCCATAAATGTTAGCATAACCAGGAAATGGGGCTCTTCATATATTCAGAATTTGAAGCCCGTACATCAGATCTTCTAGAAACTTCCAAAAGGCCAACTGAATTGGGGCCATCCTAACCTCTGGAGGGAGAATGTTCAAGAGAACAGGCACTATGGCAGAGAAGGCATTCCTCTTGGTCCCCTTCAGTGGCCATTTCTTGGGTGATGGGGCCTTCAACAGGTGTCCAATCTGCCTGATTAAATTGGACAGGTAAAAACAACTGGAAGAAGATGGTACCTGGTCCCAAGCCTTGAATGGCTTTAAAAGTGACAGCCAGCATCTTGGCTGCCATATTGATTTCACTTCTACCGTGTTTCCCCAAAAATAAGACAGCATGTCTTATTTTCTTTTGACCTCCGAAATAAGCACTTGGTTTTATTTTCGGGGAGGTCTTATTATTTTTGAGGTGCAGGAGGTGGTGAGCATGGTCACCTCATGGCTGCTGCTGTGTTGCAATATTCTCAAGGGAGGGCTTATTTTAGCACATGCGCTCAAAAGCCCAATTGGGCTTATTATCTGAGGAAGTCTTATTTTGGAGGAAACAGAGTAGTTTCCAACAGCTGAGGGCGTCTTTTAACAAGGCTGACTTTGAATAGATGTCTTTGTAATTACTATGCCTTTTTAGAGAGTGTTTGGATCAATTTATGAACCTTCTCTATCTGATGGAATCCAACCTGCCAGACTGCAGACTTTCTCCTATTGCTTTCCTTGGGAGGAGAAATGAGACAGTCATTCAAAGATGCTAGTTGTTAAAATTAAACTCACCTGAAAATGTAGAAGGCCATCAACAATCCTGCGCCTAGCAAGGCCCCTACAACTATTCCAGTAACTGCTGATTCCCCTACGCCACCTGCTTGAAAAACAAACAGAAATCAACCAAAGGAACCCCTTAATAACAAAATCTTGCAGAATGATTGAATTACAGATTCAATCTGTAATTCAATGTACAGATTTGTTTGAAGCTTAGGTTTTAGTGAGGTTGAAATGTTAGCAAAAATCTCAGCAAGTATATTACCAAAATGTTGGAAATGTGAAATAGCATATGGAACATATTATCATATATGGTGGATGTGTGAGGAAGCCAAAAAGTATTGGAAAAAGATTAAAAATTGGTTAGAATTGATAACAGGAGTCAAAATTGATTGGAAACCAAAAGTGTTTTTATTAGGAAGAATGACAACCAAATATAAAAAAGAAATCCAGTATTTAATTCTACACATAATTATGGCGGCGAGGATTGCCTTCGCTCAGAAATGGAAAAATAAATTGATACCAAGCGAAGACAAAATAATAAGGTTATGGACTGTGCCGAAATGGACAAATTAGCAAAGGAAATTCAGGAAAAAGAAGAGACAGAATATTATCAGATATGGGAAAAATGGTATAGGTGGTTGGAGGAAAGAAACAAGGGTCAATGTTTTCGTAGATTTTCACGGGTGTAGGTATGCTGGTCTTGTTGTATTCGGGTCTTGTATTCGTGTTTATATATATGCATTCAAGAGAGTTTAAACTTATTAGAGGTAATCACCCAATATATCAGATGGATAAGTAAAATAAGAGGGTTAAAAATGGTGAAACTCAAACAAAATATATTAGAAGGGGAAATAATATCAGGAGAATTGTACAGATTTGAAATTGCTATAAGAAGGAACAGGAAGTTCCAATGTATTGTGTAAATGTAGTTTATGTTTAGGTTTAGTTTTTGTGTATTTTGTATGTTTGAAAATAATAAAATAAAATAAAATAAAATAAATGTTCTTTTTTCTTTGGCTTCTTCTTTTATGAATTATGTTTATTTTGGATCCATTGTTGACATGCAATCCCCTTCCCAAATCACTGAAACTCCCTGACCGCTCTATTTTAACATAAGCATATTTCCTATTCTGAAATATATAGATTTATAAGTCTTGGTGAATTGTTTTAGGATAATTTGCGACATTTTTTTATATCCACAGAATACCCTCTTGTGCAGTTCCACTAGCTCACACATATACCTATTAAACAGTTAGCCTACCTAAATTTATGAACCACGTGTTTCCCCGAAAACACGACCTACCCCAAAAGTAACTCCTAACTTGATTTTTACATGTGCACCCAACATAAACCACAAAATAAGCCCTATGTCAGGCCTGCATTTATATTCCTTTTAGAATTTTGGCCTGCCACACTTTCTCTTATTTCTTTATGCTGTTTCTTTAAGTATAGTCAATGGGAGGGGGATTAGAAGGAGTAGGATTTTGGAATGTGTTGTTTTTCATTCTTTGCTAGAAGTCAAGGTCATCCTTTGTCTCCGCACTTTCACACCTGACTAGAAGAAGCTGGGCATGGACGCCAGCGTGGAAGAAGGAGATTGGACCATGTGATGGATTGTGGGTGTGGGGACAAGATCATGAACTTTTAACTGGGTGGGATTCTGATGTAACTTCCAGAGTTGGGATCCCCACAGCTATGTGCCAGCATGCCTGCTTTATTAAATTGGAACTTTAAGCATAGATTCTGATTTGATTCTACATGGTATTTGGAATGCTTACACCCTAATTATGACCCTGCCGACTCCATGTGGGTAAAAATTAAGCTATGGTTGGGATGTAGGGGTGGAGCTGCTTTACTACCTACCGTTGGATAGTTGCAGCCAGGCCTTGCGCATCCCGACACCTGCCTTGCCGGCCCATTTCTTCTGCAGCTGGCAAGGCTTTCCTCGGGGTCTCTGAAGATCGATCTGGAGCTGAAGGCCTGCAGAGGCCTTCAGGAAAATCTTGCCGGCCTTGCGGGATGCAGAAGAAGTTCCTGAAGGCCTCTGACAGCAAAAAGGAGACCCAGGGTGCGGGCGGGGGTGACGTGTGCAAGTGAGGTGAGTCAGTGGACCAAATCACCCCCTCCCAAAAATAAGACATGATGCTTTTCTTTGGTGGAAAAAAATATAAGACAGGGTCTTGTTTTCAGGGAAACACAGGTAGTAGGTCATCCCTTTAGAGAGATCTTCTCTTAATCCTGCTATTCCCATCAGAAAGGAAGAGTTTGCTTGTCTAAAATGATAAAAGGCAGTTCTATCACTTTAGCTCTATTCAGCTGCCCTCTGCTAGCTATGCCTGAGTAAACACAGCCTTAAGCAGATAAGATCCACTTCTGCCTGATGAACTCAGGACTTGACTAGACTCAGATCAGGAATAGTCCACGCCTGGACTCTGTCTGGTTGTTCTAAAGCACAACTTGCATTATTTTTCATGGTCTGATCTCCAGTTATTGAAATATCAGTGGAGAAAAAACTACTAATATTCCTAACTGGTCATTTGCCTTCTACACATTTTGTTTCATGATACAGAGGTAAAAGGAGAGATTATCAGATTAGTCTTAAAACTCATACATTAACCTCACTTAACTTACATGATTTGCAGGCTGGATTGCTCGTGTGCTCCAATCCTCGGCTATCATCTGTTTTCAGTCTTTGCTCCCAGAGGTAATTTGCACTTGGAATTATTTCAAGTCGTCCCTGTTTTCCATAATAGTTTCCAATTACCTGTATATAAAAATAATATTGCAAAATGAAAACAATGTCCTGCTAGGTAGAGAACAGTATATATCTCTCTCACTTCTGTCTGTCTGTCTGTCTGTCTTCTCTCTCTCTCTCTCTCTCTCTCTCTCATCTATCTATCTCATCCATCCATCCATCCATCCATCCATCCCATTGCATATCTACATCAGAAGTCTAGTCAAGACCATTAAGGATTCCAAGATTTACTGAGGACAGAGTTGGTAAACCATGGAAATTCTCTTCGCTCTATCTTATAACGGGAAAAATAACTTCAAGAAAACTGAAAGTCTACTGAGCTTCTGAAAGAACTTAATGGTAAAAATAATAACAGCAGCAACAACAATTCTAGCTTGTTCCAAAACTTCTAAGATTTGTTTGGTAAAAAAACCAAGTTGCTGAAATTATATAAGCCTTGAGAATAAATGACATTTACAACCCATCTGTGTTTGTGGTTCCACATACAAAGTAGCTTCCTGCAGCTATAACAGAGGAACTATTCAGGGTGTTATGACAATCTGAGACATTTTGGCTTTTTGTGTATAGTTGTCAAGATTTTCTATTATGTGCCTTGGTTATTTTATTTTTTTAATTTTACAAGAAGCCAGAGTAACCTTGTTGTAAACACCAAGTGATCAGATAAAGGCCTAAGTTCCTTTGGCATTGTTCCACTTAGGAAATAAACTTTTCATGAGTGATGAGAAGGAATCTCCCAAGTAAATAAACACTGCCACTAGCATCATCAAAAAGAGGGGAACATTGTAAATCAGGGCTGGGGCAAACATAGTAAAATGAATTATGTCAGCTCAAAAGGAAAAGTAATCAGAATCTGAAAAGAGAGATGTTTGCACAGGCAAACAAGAAGTTAACAAATGATTGTTTCTGCCAGAGAGGAGAGCTGAACAGGAACATGTGCAGAGAATGAAATCAATATAATCTTTTTGTTCATGGATATTTTGTTTCTAATCTTTGGCTTAAGATCCGTTGGTCTTTCCTCAGATGACCTCTGGATTTTTTATTACCTCTATAGTTTCTCTTCTGAGATCTTCCATTTCAATGTTTTATTACTCCGTTGCTTTGTTAACGTTTCTCAATCAACTTGATGGAAAAGGTTTGCTTACTCGACAAAGCAGAGGCAAAATTCTCTTAAATTTGGGGCAGGATTTGGATTGTGTTAGCAATTAAGGGTATCTGTCTTTCACTCGTCAAACCTGTCTCCCCAGTGCAAACTTCCCGTTTTCCAGTGAAACCCTGGAGAAAGAATCAGTGAAGGAACTCTTATCTGGGATTTCTTTCAATCAGGAAGTGTGGGCAGCCAGGAAGGCTGGCATGTGATAGAAAAATAGCTTAACATAGCACAGCGGTCCTTAACTTTTCCAGCTTGGCAGACTGGCACAGCACTGGGTGGTGTGTGGAAGTGACAGGCGTACATGGACAGCTCCATTTGTGTGAGCAGCACACTTGTGCGCCCTCCACTTGCACAAATGGAGCCTCGCAGGTGTGCAGAGGGTGCTTGAGCTCATGTGTGAAGCTCTACTACAAGTGGCAGGCCCTTGCGCTTGCACGCGAAACTCCACTCACACAAGGAAAGGGTTTGAGCAGAGGGTGCTTGTGCTAGCGCACAAAGCTCCATTTGCATGAATGGAGCTTTGTGTGTGAGCGTGAGCACCTTCCATTTGCTCGAGTGGAGCTTCACATACACACACTTGCCCATTTCTCCCACGGCCTGGTTTCCAAAGGCCACAGCCCACTATGAGATTGGGAACCCATGATATAGCACTCCTGTCAGAAGCAGCAAGGCACTTCTGGGTTGAAAGGATTAGCTGGTGACATCACCGTTGCCTGGGAGATGCCCAGTTGGGGGTCTCCTTTCATGTCCCCAGCTGGACATGAAGCTGGAGCGAAGGACAGGAGTTCAATCCTGCCCCATGGCAGTACTTGGGTCTCGAATGCAGCTTGCTAATTTCCAACCCAACGTCCTAACCACAAAGCCACTGTGCTCCTTCAGGACCTTGATAACGAGATGTAAAAGCAAAAACCTTTTTGCAGAAAATTATTCATGGCATGGGTCCAGGAAATCTGTGGAACCATCTTGGCCCATCCCACTTGTTCTGGCAGAAAGGGCCTACCTCACAGCCCACCTACTGCATACCTCATCAGTCAAGGAATTTTGACTAGCAGGATCTAGAGAAGAGCCTTTCCTGGCATGGCACTCACCCTCTGGAACAGGGGTGTCAAACTCGAGGCCTGCGGGTCAGATGCATCACACACTGGCAACGTCCATGCTCAGTTTAGCGAAGGGGGAAAAGTCATGATACGTCACGTGATGATGCCGTGATGATGCCAGTTTGACACCCCTGCTCTGGAATTTCTTGTCACTGGAGGTGAGTTTTGCCCTCACCCTTCTAGCCTTTGGGAAGAGCCTTAAAGCCTGTCTCTGCTGGTTGATGTGGGGCCCTGATGAAGAAGCTGTAGACTAGAGGTGGTTGGTGCAGGGGTAGAGAAGGCACCATTTAATCCAGGGGTAGTCAACCTTTTTATATCTACCACCCACCTTTGTATTTCTGGTTGTATTAAAATTTTCTAACCGCCCACCGGTTCCACAGTAATGGTGATTTATAAAGTAGGGAAGTAACTTTACTTTATAAAATTTATAAAGCAGAGTTACAGCAAATCCCTACCGCCCACCATGAAAGCTGGAACGCCCACTAGTGGGTGGTAGAGACCAGGTTGACTACCACTGATTTAATTTTTTGCATTTTTAATCTGTTTTTATTTTTATAATGGTTTTTCTATCTCTATTTTTGTGATATTACAAGCTGCCCTAAACAGCGAGGTGGGCGGTATATAACAAACACACAAACAAACATTCAGAGGCTCAGAGGGTAAATTTTCAGTATATGGCATCAAACCTCAAAATATCACAAATGCAGTCAAAACGGTTATATGAATAAGATAATAGCACAAAGAGGCTCGTCCATGCCAAATCAAACCAATTCACTGAATTTGCAGTCCAATAAGGTGACATAACAATGATTTCCCCAATTTTAACATTTTGAGCAGCAGATTACAATCAACCAAAAGTAATAACTTCCGTTGTGTTAATAGGGGCCATTTCCCCAATAGAAACTCAACAGAATGGCATCTTTTCTAGATTCTTAGACTCTTGACAGTTTGGTTGTAATGATGCTTGTGTCATGAACCCAGAAAAGCACTTACTTCCCCTCTCTGAGAGTCCTGCAGCCCCGATTAAAGAAACTGTTTCCCCATTATGTTGAAAACAGGAAATAGTTACGGTACCTGATTTGTTCTAATTTGCCAGGCTCTATAACTGCAGATTTTTTTTTTGTTTCAAAGCCTACTTAGTAAACTAACAGGAAACAGGAATCTGCATTTGACTTTAGGTAGACCTCAAATACTAAGGGTATTTGAAACAGTGGTGGGATTCAGCCAGTTCGCACCTATTTGGGAGAACCGGTTGTTAACTTTATGAGCAGTCCGGAGAACCGGTTGTTGGAAAAAAATCTCCTTTTGTTTTTTTTTCTACTTTACAGGCCTAATCCTGTAAGGAAGGCAGGAAGGAAACATTCTGGTGTTGTTTCTAGCCTAATCTTTATTGCCTACCTTAGAGAAACTGCCTCTCTAGTTAACTCTAATTACATTGTAACAACTAAGGTGAAGTGCCCGTTGACCTGAGTGACATTGAGTTGGCCACACCCAAACAGTCACATGACCACCGAGCCCCGCCTACCCAGCTGGTCATTAGGGCAGAGAACCGGTTGTTAAATTATTTGAATCCCATCACTGGTATGAAAGGAGAAACGGATTGGAATAGTATTGAAAAGAATCTTGCAAGCACAACACCCCTCCGGAGGTGGTATTCAGCCGTTTCACCCGAACCTGTAGTGAAAATCGCAGGTGGGCCTTCCCACCTGCCCTGCGTCTATGCCGTCCTACTTAGGCATGTTTTCAAGCCAAAGTGTATGCGCAGAAGGCTGAGTGCATACGTGGACTCACGTATTTGCAAACTGGTAGGGAAAGTAAGTGAATATCACCCCTGCATCTCTCTCAGGTGGCCTTCCACCTTCTGAGGAAATAACGGCAGCATAATAGTGCTTACCACCTTATTAACCAAACTGCATGCACTGCTGAACCACTCTTACTATTCAGGAGCTTCTCCTAAAGCTGACCATTAGTCAATTGATTCTAATCTTTCCCTTTAGGGGGGGGGGAGGAGAGGAACTTGTTGTAATTTAAATTATAGCTTGATTGCTCATTACTTGCAAGCAGCGGTGGTTTTCATATTTTATAGCAATAGCAATAGCAGTTAGACTTATATACCGCTTCATAGGGCTTTCAGCCCTCTCTAAGCGGTTTACAGAGTCAGCATATTGCCCCCAACAATCTGGGTCCTCATTTTACCCACCTCGGAAGGATGGAAGGCTGAGTCAACCCTGAGCCGGTGAGATTTGAACACCCGAACTTCAGAACTGCAGTCAGCTGAAGTAGCCTGCAGTGCTGCATTTAACCACTGCGCCATCTCGGCTCGGAATTTTGTTACCACTAGTTCACCGCGTGTGCACCTGGCTTCCACACATGCACTTTGCTCGCGCACGCCTTCCGCGCATGTGCTCAGCCTCAAAAACGTGCCGAAATAGTACGGCATAGAGCCGGGGCAGGTGCATCCCACCTGGGTGAACCGGTCCGAACTGGCTGAATACCACCTCTGCTTGCAAGAGGCTGCAAGGGTAATTCAAAGCATGGGGAAGTGAGCAGATTGCCTTCTATATTTCTCTTCATCAAAACACGGTTCTTAGGGTCATATCTGGGATATTCAGATAGCTAATTAGTATGGTTAGTTTGGTGTCTATGTTTTAAAATGTGTCTTGTGGTTATGCCAACCTATTCTCTCTAACCTTTTCAAGGGGCCAGTGAGTTACAGTATATGAACTCTTCATACCAATAGTCTTTGACTCATGACTGCAATTGGTACAGGAATTTCAGTTGTAAGTTGAAACAGTCATTAAGTCCAGGCATGCACCCAATTTTATGAGTGTTTTTACAACAGTTGTAAAACAAATCACAGTTATAACTTCAAACCCATTCTAACAAATGGACATTTATTTGCTAGAAACTCATGTGTTTGTGGGATGCTGCTACCAGTTTGGTCTAGTGGTTAAGGCATCAGGCTAGAAACCAGGGGACTATGAGTTCAAATCCTGCCGTAGCCATGAAAGCCAGCTGGGTAACACTGAGCTAATCACTCTCTCTCTCTCAGCCCAACCCACTTCACAGGGTTGTTCTTGTGGGGAAAATAGGACGAGGAAAGAGTACTGGATATGCTCACTCACTGCAGGAACATGGTGGCTCAGTGGCTAAGATGCTGAACTTGTCAATCAGAAAGGTCGAAAGTTCGAATCCCTAGCACCATGTAGCAGAGTGAGCTCCCGTTACTTGTCCCAGCTTCTGCGAACCTAGCAATTCGAAACCATATAAAAATGCAAGTAGAAAAATAGGAACCACCTTTGGTGGGAAGATAACAGTGTTCTGTGCGCCTTCGGCGTTTAGTCATGCTGGCCACATGACCACAGAGATGTCTTTGGACATCTCTGAAGGCTTTGAAAGGGAGATGAGCACTGCCCCCTAGAGTCGGGAACAACTAACACATATGTGCGAGGGGAACCTTTACCTATGCTCACTGCCTTGAGTTTTTTTGTAAAAACAATTAAGGTGGGATACATATAAATACATAAATAAATACATAAATAAATATGAGCCAATTGCCAAATACCAGAAATGTGGTGATGTGCACTTTAGCTTTTTCGCTTTCTATTATTTTGTCTATTTTGTGGTTCCACCAGTTTCTCCTTGCAGGCAAGTGGTTTTGTTTGAATTATGCTTAATTTAATTGTAATTTTGGTTGTGCTGGATAATAGCTAAATGAATCCACTCCCTTAATCTTTCTCGGGTTCATAATTGCTGCCCTTAATTTTCTTTCTAAATTCCTAGCAGATTTCAGTTGCAAAGCCAAACATAAAACTGAAGCACCTTTGGGATTACATGATTAGAGTATTGGACTTGGTGTAGGAAAGCAATAGTTCAAATTCCTGTTCAGTAAGGAGAATGATTGTTATGCCTAAAATTTCTAGAACCTAAATGCCATTCAAAGATTTAATGAAACAGGACAAGTATAATTTTCAATCCAATTTATAATTTAGAACATCTTTCCTGATGTTGAATGGACTCCAGAGCATTGGTGGATTCCAGGCGGTACAGCCCGGTACGGGCGTACCGGTGGCAGCTGGGAGCAGTGGTGTTTCGATGGCCCATCCGCCTGTCCGTGTTCCTTAGCTCTTTTTGAGGGAAACGGGCCAACTGCGCCTGCGCGATCTCGCCAAGTAGCTGGGGCGTCGCAGGGCAGTGGCATGCGCATGCACACGTGCCCAAGGTGGATGTCCGGCCCCATCGCAGCGTACCGGTGCAATGGGATCTGGAGCCCACCACTGCTCCCAGGGGTGGGTTTCTCGCCCCGTTCCAATACTAGCGTCTGTGCGATGCTCCAGCTGCTCCTGGAGGATCGTGTAGGTGCTGTATGCGTCCTGCGCATACGTGGAAGCGCAGAACTCGTCAAAACCGGGTAAGGAAAGCGGGCGGGCGGGTGGGCCCTTCGCCGTTCCCGGAAGTTACTTACTTCCGGGTTCGCCGACCAACTGGTTCGTGGGGACCGCCGCGAACTGGTTGAAACCCACCCCTGACTGCTCCAGAGGTATTGGTCTTCAGCTCCCAAGCCTGGGCATCTTACTATCCATGCGAAGAGCTCATTCCACATACCCAGAGGAGAATAAACATAGTCAAAGCTGATTTGGAAACAATTTACTCACCTGCTGTGTTCCAGTTTCAGGATCAGTCATGGCAACCACAGAAAAATCCCCAAACCTTTCTCCAGAGGCATCAATAGATACTGGCCCTGCAATGCCTGAATAAATATGTGTATTATGTGCTGATGTATAATTTAAATTGAAAACATCGAATGTTTCCAAGAAAAATAAAATAAAGAGGGCAGAATTTTTACAGACTGATATAGTAAGGAATCCTAGCAGCCTTCTGGCTGGCATTCCAAGCGACTGCAATTGTCTCTACATTCCTAGAATATGTAACATTTCCTTCTCAAGAGGATAAATTATTTCGCCTTATTAGTAGAAATGAAAGTAACCAAGCTTTATTCGACACTCCCTAACAGAAACCGGCTTCTTTGCTCTTAAAACCCTTGCCCTGGGTTAAAAGAAGCAAGAACTATTCTCCAAAGCACCTGAGGGCAGGACAAGAAGCAATGGGTGGAAACTAATCAAGGAGAGAAGCAACCTAGAACTAAGGAGACATTTCCTGACAGTTAAAACAATTAATCAGTGGAACAACTTGCCTCCAGAAGTTGTGAATGCTCCAACACTGGAAGTTTTAAAGAAGATTTTGGATAGCCATTTATCCGAAGTGATGTAGGGTTTCCTGCCTAAGCAGGGGGTTGGACTAGAAGACCTTCAATGTCCCTTCCAACTCTGATATTCTAAGAAGTAAATGGCTTTGAATAGCTTACATATAGGGATCATATTGGAAAGTAAACGTACTTGTCCAATGTTGGAATTCTTTGTTGTCTTCCTAACCATTTTTTTTTTTAAAAAAAACCTCTATTAAAGTTTCAACAAAATTATGTTGGAAATTAATTTACAATGAGAAATCTTGCTCAGAAAAAAACCCATTTCTCACAGGATGCTCATTGTTGCTTACTTGAAGTCAAATGAATTTTAAGGATCCCTATATGTAGAACTAGAGAGCCAATTTGGGATAATGGTTAAGGAACCCGGCTGGAAACCAGGGACCCAGGAGTTCTAGTCCCATATTAAATATGGAACCAGCACACACTCTCAGCCCTAGGATGGAGGCAATGGCAAAACATTTCTGAAAAATGTTGCTAAGAAAATTCCAGGGACTAATCCAGCCAGTCACCAGGAATTTACACTGATTTACAGACACATGTTTAAAAAATCTATAGAAATAACAGGGAATATTCCTTTCTCTCTTCTTTCCTTCCATAGACTCTATCAAGGAGTAGGTAAAGAGATAGCAAATATCCAGAAACACTTGACTAAACAGTTCCCTGTTTCTCCCACAACCTAATCTTCTACACTAGTTGTATTAGTACCACTGGTAGTATCCCTAACTGATTCCTAAAGTAGTGTACATGCTAGTGAGGTGTCCCTCTATTGCAGTTTTCAGTGAAACCAATGGATCTGCTGTCTGCTATAATCTTTGTGATGTGAGGCACTGAATTAGTTGAATTTGTTTACAGAGAAAAATACATGCAAGTTTTTGGCTTGACTTGTAACCTGATATTTTCCAGATATCATCATACGAAAATGCCTCTTAATTCCTTGCTGGGGATTATGAGAATTGTAGTTCCAAGCATATCCAGAAGGTGCCAGAATGAGGGATGTTGAATTAAAGATTTAGAAGGGATATTTTCTTTCCCCTTCCAGATAAAAGACAGACAGATTAGTCTATGCCAAACTTCTATGTGCTTAATTGTATATACATTGTGCTCTGCTTTGCATGTAAAAAAGAAAATTCCTTTTCATGGACCATTTCTCCCAAAATACATACTTCTTTGCATAACTTGGGTTCCAAAAAGCCCATTATCCAATTTTGAGCAGTCTACATAATTGCTCATCCAGGAAATGTGGAATAGGAAGTTCATTTCAAAATGCATACCAGATGAAATGATATTTCACTGCAATTCTACTGTCAATCTGATATTTCCCTTCTCCTAAAGCATTTCCTTTAATGCTCTCTTCCTAAAGAAAAAGTAACAGCAGCTGAGAAAATGGCTGATGATGTTTTTCAAAGCCATTCCAGTTTCTGAACTCATTGTTGAGTTCTTATCTAAAGGAAACATTTCCGTTTTTTTAAGTACTTCCACAGAAAAGTTTGGTAATTTTGCCCAGTACATATTGACGGGTGAATTTGACAAGGGCTGCTGGTCTTACCAGAAATGTCCTGCTTATTTTATAAAGTTTAGCTCTATGTGGATGTCCGTATTAAGGTTTGTGTACATTTATATATTATAAGGCTTGTAGGACTTAAAGGGGTTGTTTTAATAATCAGGCAAAACACTAGAAATGAAAAAAAAAATGGAAGCCTTACTTTCCAAATGCAAAATGAAGTTTTTGAAATCTAATACAAAAAAATGTGACATTACAACTAAACAGGTAAATCACATCTGAGCCAGGGGTGAAATTCAGCAGGTTCTGGAAACCGGTAGCAGAAATCTTGAGTAGTTTGGAGAACCAGCAAATGCCACCTCTGGCTGGCCCCAGAGTGGGGGTGGGAATGGAGATTTTGCAGTATCCTTCCTCTGCAATGGGGTTGGAATGAAGATTTTGCAATATCCTTCCGCTGCCACGCCCACCAGGCCACGCCCACAGAACCAGCAAGGAAAAAAAAATGAATTTCACCACTGATCTGAGCCTTTTTTAAATCAAACTTAGCTTTTAAGATTAAAAAACTAAATTATAAAAGGAACTAATGTAATGAGATGAGCAAATAAACAAACAGGAAAATAGCTGACAAACAGGCAAAACTTGAAAAGGGGAATCAAGAGTTGCTAAATAACTGTATTAAGGATGTATTGTTGCTTGCTACTGATATTGGTGCTGCTATTAACATGGATACAACGGAGCTAAGCAATCCATATTTAAAAGCTGCACTGTCTATGCAGCTCTCTACATATTCTGATTAAATAATATTATCCAGTCGCTTTATTTTTGGTAGACTATACAATTATATACAGGAGACAGCATTTCAGGCAGAACAGTGGGGGCAAAAGGTAGAAGGTTGAGAGGTAAAGATTATTTAAATCAGTACTTTTTCAACCTGGCAACTTGCAGATGTGTGAACTTCAACATCCAGAATCAGCATAAAGTCATTTTCAAGTTGCCAAGTTTGTAAAACATTTCAGAGATCCTTATGCTTTATTCTTTAAAGTGCTCCATTTTAACTCTCTCAGGGTTTTTGGTTGTTTCCATGGCCAATTCAAAGGGTTGGTTTCAATCTGTGTAACCCTACAGAGTGTTTTCTTCTCACAGAAACTTCCTTCCATAGAAACCGATTGTTGTCTTAAGGTTATCTAGAATTTTTCCTCTGATAACCACTTCAGTCTGACCTCTTTTGTTCTCTCTTTAAGCCCCGTGACTTGGTGGGTACTTGAAGCTTCTGAACTGATTGTTTAAACTCCTGTGCTGGTCCTGTACTTTATGGGGCCAGCATAAGATTTTGCATGACACAAATGTTTCAGAAATGGCTAACAAAACCAATCAATCAACCAACCAATCACAAAATCTTCTTTCACAATATTAGCAGAAACAATTGGCTTTTCATTTCAATTATCTAGAAGGCTTGATCAACAAAACCCAGGAATCTTAATCTCTACTATGAAGAAACAAGGATAAAAAGTGGCAGCTTTTACTAAAACAAAACTATTTATCTAAAAAAAACATGGGATATGTGACTGGATGTACCTTCGTATGTCCTGTTCCATGTCTGATGAACAATCTTATCCCCATCTTTCTTTGTGAAGCCATTCTTCAGAACTTCCCGTAAAGCGAGAACATAGAGAACTAAAGCATCATGGAAACCTTCAACAAACATGTTCACCTAAAAGCACAACAACATTTCATCGGTGATTTGGCGCATAAGTTCAGCAAAACCATCATTTTATGCATCTTCACAGACATCCCTAGAAGGAGCAAGTGAGGAAATGATAATATGCATGTTATGAGATCAGCCCGAAATGACATGACTTGTGTACCTGATAAGATATCCCCAAATTTGCATGATGGCATTATTTATTTATTTGCTCGTCCATTTCAATTTATAAGCTGCCCAACTCCAGTGGACGCTGGGTGGTACCCACAGGTCAAAAAGACATAAAAGCAGCTAAAAATATTAAATCAACAGCAGCCTGGACTAAAATGTTCTTATAACAAAATCCAAAAACAAAAAACAAAATAAGACCCATTAAACAAATAACAGACATGAACCCCCAAGCACAGATCCAAAGATAGGTTTTCTAAGCTTTTGGGACCACTTTCAAAGGCTGAGGCCCACAACAAAGGATACATACTTCCACAAGATGGCAACATTAAATTGAGAGTCCTGGAGCCCACCAACTCTGCTGGAACAAATGGGACAGGCAGACATGACTGGAGGCAGATGGTCTCTCAGGTAGCTTATGAGCCACTGTGGCTCAGTGGTTAGAGTGCAGTACTGCAGGCTACTTCTGCTGACTGCCTGCAATTTGGCAGTTCAAATCTCCCTGGCTTAAGGTTGACTCAGGCTTCCATTCTTCTAAGGTGGATAAAATAAGGACGCAAATTGTTGGGGGCAATATGCTGACTCTGTAAACTGCTTAGAGAGGGCTGTAAAAGCACTGTGAGGTGGTATATAAGTCTAAGTGCTACTGCTCTTATGTGGCATTATGAAGAACATACCAGTATTTTGATTATCATTGTGGCTTGTTACAGAAGCTGCCACACACAGTGGTTAATAAATGCAGAACAAACGTTGGGCTAAATTATACAAGTACCTTTTAGAAAACAGTAAAACAAAACTGGATTGTCTTTTTCTTAGTGGAAATATATGTGTAAGTGTGTATATATATATATATATACACATGTACATACACACATATATACACACACACACACACACACATATACACACACATATACACACACACACACACACACAGATATATATATATATATATATATATATATATATATATATATATATATATATATATATATATATATATATATATATATATATATATATATATATATATATAATGTCACAACCCCTGGTAAGCCCCAATTATGGGAGGAAGCTAACTGCTTCCATCTTCTGTCAATCGGCTCGTCACAAGAGTTCATCACGACAGAAACCCAATATATTTATCAGCACAAATTTTAAAAAAAACATATATATATATATATATATATATATATATATATATATATATATATATATATATATATATATTGTTTACATATAGATATATTAAATACAGTGTAATTGTCCTGGCATTCCTCTTGACATGAAACAAAAGAAAAACAAATAACACATATACTATTTTAAACAGTGCTAGTGTTGTACATTGATTTTTGACCATCATATTCTAGAATGTCAACTTATCTATCATCCTAATGCCTACATTCTGATACATACATAGTATCTCTTCCCATGTCCACCTAACCTGATTCTTTCGCATTCCAACTTCTATCATGTTTCTAACCATTGATAGAATCTATTCCATGTAGCATAGTATTCTGTAGCTCCTTTATCTTTTAGTTTTAGCGTTAGTCTATCCATTTCCACACAGACTAAGGGAACGTATATTTCTGCCAGCAAAGTCATACAAAATTGGATGCGGCAGAAGATATGGTCTGACCTAGAATAGATAGGACACTCTGAGATGTTTCCTTTCTCTTTTTGTATAATAATTACTCTATATATACTGTATATACATAATCCACCAACTCACTGTATCCCTTTTCCTGTTGAGGATCTGAGAAAGTGCTATCCAAATACACCGTCATTGCCCATGACTCAGGAATAACAAACATTTATTAAACTGCTTTACACAGTTTTATCATGTAGGAAGTTAAAACCCATCCCTCTGCTAGAAAAATGAAATACCCTGGGAAATATTAAGAAGGCAGAATATTATATTTCCCTGGATCAGAAATGGAGAAACACGTTTTTAGGCAGGAAACAGACTCACTCTTAATAGCCCACACTTTTCTTAATGGACCATTGAAAGGCCCAAACCAGTCTATTCTACATAACAAAGAGTTCCCCATTCAGCTCTAGGTTGATGGGATTAAGGCATGATAGTATTAGCCCTTTACCCATCTCACCACAGGGCACCTGGGAAGAAGCAATGCTCAACCAAACTTGGACTCAAAGCACAACCTAAAGAGTTGCCCCTGCATGGCCCCATGGGAGTCTGACAACCAATCAGAATACATTTCTTATACAGGAACAGGAAACAGAGAGTATAAAGCCAGGAACTTTCAGCCCTTCTTTCTCTTTTCTTCTTCACCCAACATCTGGAAGGATGTGATCCCCCTTTTCTGTTCAGGACCTCAAGCCATGTGGTCCTGTCCATCATTAAACCATCTCTCCAAGCAGCCTCTATGTTTCCATTGTCTTTTTCCACACTTGGAGCTGAACCCAGAAGGACATTTCTTCCAACAATCATAAACAGAACAGAAACTCTTAGGCAAGAGGGGAGAAGTGTTTTTATCCCCTGAGTTGAGTTGGCTGCCCCTAGTTCTTTACCCTCCTACAGATACTAGAAACCTATTCTTGGCAGGACTTTGAACGGTAGAACAATTCCATCCTGTAGCTTATTTTCTAAAGATTGCCCTGTATGCGCGCATGTATCTCCACATTTTTGTGGCTCTTTCAGTCAATGGCATGAGCTAAATGAAATGTGCAATACAAGTGCAAAAAAAAAAGCGTATAAATAGCCTTGTGTTTTCGAGAAATCCCGGCAATGCTGTGCTACAAGGAATCCAGCTGTGTAGCTGTTCTCCCTGGGTAGCAATGCTTGCTTGTCCTGTTTGCTGGCCATCTGTAGATTCAGAGAGAATGGGAGCAGCTAGTTTCAATGAATGGGCCTGTCTTCTATGCCAAACTGGTGGGGTACCCTTTTCACTTCCGCTTGCTTTTATTTTTTTTTACAGAATTCTTTTCTGTCCCTCTTTTCAAATCTACGTCCATTTTGGAGCAACCCCAACAGAAAGAGAAAGTAGCATAAAAAGAAAAAGAAAAGCTAATTGCCATATTCTTTGGGCAATTAAAAACAGAAAGGCTAATGAGACTAACTTCCCTGAGCAACAGATATAAAGGCAGGCAGGCCTCTGAATAGGAGATAAAGAAAGCTGGATGGCTTGGGTGGACAAAGGAACACATTAAAGGGAGCTTTATGATTTCACCCACGCTAATTCCAGAAGCCAGTCTCTGGAGTTGGTTATAATTTGAACGCAGCAAAGTTGCACAAATGATTAACAAGTGATTTATAAATTAAGGCAGAAGATTTCTTAAGTACAGGAAATGTCCAAAGTTCTACTCAACCAATGCAATATCAGTTCATGATTTTAAAACACTAGGAACAGACTTTGGGCTCATTTGCAAGGTGTGCATACTGTAGTGATTTTTCCTCCCCAGCCACTTCCTCTCTTTTAATTTCTGAAACAGGTTGGCCTACCGATGATCTGCGGAACGTAAAGTCCTGAAATTGACTAACCCACCCCTGATGTAATTGAAATATTTTACAGTCTGCATGTAGAGCTTTATAGGGAAGATCTGGTTCATTACTTCTTTTTAACAGCAATTTCTTTTCAAAAGATCATTCTATTCTGGCCGTCTATGGTCTCAACACACAATGTAGCAATGCAAGAGAGCTTGTTGTGGTGCATCTGAAGCTCACCTGATGGGGAATAGCATTTCCAGGACCTGCTGGGATTGAAAAACCATGGCTCCTCACTTCATTGACTGTAACTTAGAATAGGAGTGTGGTAGCTCATGTGGTTAGGAAGCTGGGTTAACAACCAGCAAGCTCACTTTGGAGACCCGAGTGCTGCTGTGTGATGGGGCAAACTCCCGTCATTCACTCCAGCTCCTGCTGACCCAGCAGTTTGAAAGCTGGCAACTGCAAGTAGTGAGAGGGGTACCACTCTGGTGGGCAACTTAAAGGGGGACATGAAAGGAGGCCCTAACCAGGCATCTCCTGAGCAATGGTGATGTCACCCGCTAATCTTTCAATCCACAAGGGCCTTAGTGCTTCCAACGTGAGAGCGAGCGAGCAACTTAGAACAGATATTGTGGGGATGAATCCTTACAGCGTAAGTGTACAATGTACACCAAAAGCGTAACAATGCATTTATCTGCAATAAATGACTGTTTTAGGGCTTTTCCATATTGCCCCCTTTTCTATTTCCCAAGCCTTCAGAAACAGTTGGGAGGTGATTGGTAAAGTGACCTTCAATTCTGCTAAGAACAAACAGCCATTACAAAATCCCATACAAAAGGGGAAGCAGAAAACTAACATTTATTCATTTGATTTGATTTGGAGCCTGCCTGATTTCAAACACCTCTGGGTGGCTTACATTTTAAAAATCCTGAATAAGGATTGAACAGACGATGGACATCTGGAATAACACAATGCTCCCAAAACCTCACAGGGACTCAGCAACCACTCTACGCCCCCCCCTCCCCCCGGCCTGAAGCAAAGCCAGGTTTTCAAGGATTTACAGAACACCCTTCATGGTGACAGCTGTATGGATCTTACAGTGCTGATCCAGAGGAAAGGAGCTTTTTGAGAGTCATTTCCTGGGTCCCAATAGATGACACTGATTGGGCCCAGCATGCACCTGTCCTGATGGATATAGTGCAGTGATAGTGAACCTTTTTGGCACTGAGTGAGGGTTCCACCACAAAACCGCGGACGACAAAATCGCGGTCGACGAAAGCGCGTATGTGACGTCATCACAGCGCGACGAAAAAGATCGAAAAATGTAAAAATAAAGCGAAAACCTTACCCTAACCCCCCCAAACCTAACCCTAAACCTAACCCTAAACCTAACCCTTAACGTAACAAAAAACCTAACGCTAACCCTTAACCTAACGCTAAACGTAACGCTAACGCTCTAAACCTAACCCTAACCCTTAACCTAACCCTAACCCTAACCCTTAACCTAACCCTAACCCTAACCCTTAACCTAACCCTTACCTTTATGTGAATCGGCTTGCTGTAATTTAATTTTTATTTCAATTTTTCGATCTTTTTCGTCGCGTTGTGATGACGTCACATACGCGATTTCGTCGACCGCGCTTTTGTGGAACGCGGTTTTGACGGGTCACGCTGAGTGAGTGCCGAAAAGGGAGAACTTCTCACATGCGCACACGCTTCACGTCCATGCGCACACTCTTCCGGGTTGCAACCAGGAAGAGGAGCTGCGCAGGGGGCATGTGCACGCTAGAAAATGAATTTTTGGCATGCACATGCAAGTCTTCCAGTTACTGCCGCACATGCGCCCATGCCGAATCAGCTGGCTGGCGCGCATGCTCATGCTGGGAAACAGAAGACCACCTCTTCCAGTTTCCAGCACTGCCGCACGCATGCCAGCCGATCAGCGCGGATGCATGCATGCTTGAAATCCAGAAGAGGAATGGGAGATGTCACACGTGCCAGGCGACATGGCTCCACATGCTACTTCGGGCCCATGTGCCATAGGTTCACCATCATGGATATAGTGGGATGGGCAGAGATCCTTGGAGACAGACAGACCTCCAATAACCAAACCTCTGTCCCATGAAATATGGTTTGCATTGAAGAAAGGATGGAAATTCACAGTACTGGTTTGAGTTTGAGGCCTCTCTTTTCTTCTCTGGGCTGCTAACAGGGAATGCAAAACAAAAGAAGGAGGCAAGAATGTCCACAAGGTTAAAGTCAAACAATTTGAGAGCCATAACAGTGAGATCTAAGCTTACATTTCATTTGGAAGAGTGTCCTCGCAGTCAAGGAAACATTCTCCCTAGAGAATCTAAAACTCAAATAACAGAGGAGAATCCAGCAAGTTCCTCCCATATTTGAGAGACTGAAAAAAAAAAGAAGAAAAGGCTAATTTTGAAAAAGTAACCTTGTAGAGTTCAAAATCACTTGAATTCTCATAACGTTATTGATTTTGGGGACTTATTGAAGTCTAATGCAACTCCTATTTGGCACACATTCTTCATGTGGAAAGACTTTATAGTTAATCTTTAAGGACTAGATTACATTTTAAAAAGGCAAATTCCATTAAGTGGAGAGAAGCTGACAAAAAAGGGGAGGAAGGGAGAGAGGGAAGAAGGAAGGAAGGAAGAAAGGAAGGAAGGAAACGGAGCAATAATGTACAGTACATGGAATTTATACTCTTCCTTAATTGCAAATCTTTAAAAAAGCACTTAATAGGAAACCGTCTATTTACTAGGAAAATACTCACTGCACACCAATCTCTTAAGGAAGATAATTTTAAAAAAATTCTAATTCTATTTAATTCCCAAGAAAAAGGAAATGAATTGGAAATATTATTATTATCAAGTCAGATGGAGGAGCAGGTATAAAAAAAAGCAGTAATGATTATGTAAGCAATTTCATCCACCCTATAGGAGACAGCACAACCCACTGAGCACTTTCAAAGTTGGATAGAGCCACTTGAATTCTCCTTCCCCCCCACCCTCCACTCCCAAAAAACAGCTAGCTTTTCATCACTGTCAAACAATATTTTTGGCTGAAGTCCTTTGGAGCAAGGAAGAAGAAACTGCCAAATTGAAGAATCAAATTCAGAAGAGGGATTTTCTTCAGGAATGTGGCATAAAAGAATTAAATTGCCTAATTAGTTATTTGCCTGATGCAGTTTACTTTTTAAAAACACACCGATCGATTGTTGTGTCTACTTTCAGCTTTAAATAACTGTGCTCTTTATCTACTTCAATAGAAAAAAAATGGCACGCCAGGTGCAAAAAGGAGGCACCGTCCTTGACCTTTCTTAACTCTATTATAAAACAAGGAATTTTGGCAAATGTTGCTTGCACGAGAGTTGTGCCCACTGCAATTCTTTCTTCTATACAACTATTAAGGGTTCTTTGGCTGCATGCAATTCTAGGATATACGTCTCTGCTGCACATGGAAACATTCATCATTTTGCTAAAAATGCAAGTCAAGTTTACTAGAAGTTAAGTTCGAGATGTGCTCTTGTTTTTTCATTATCAGATAAAACAAATAAATGAGTCAATCTTCGAGATATGTTAAATCAGAACAAGGATCACGGAAAGCAACAGGGATGGGGGGGAAAAAACATTTGCCAAGACATCACTGCTGCCTATCCAGAATTCCTCTAGCAACAATTGGTGTTTGATCAAATATTCTCAAGAGTCAAGAATTTGAAGCATTCATTTATTGCAAAAGTAGGGAGGGGGGAAGGATCAGAGAATTGTGCCAATTATGAAAGAGACCTTGTCCTGTTTCCTAGAACAAACACAACCAAGTGAACTGTGGACTCTGAGACACTTATGACCTGTGCTGGTATTGATTGTCTGTCAAAGTCAGCCGCTCTAGTAACTAATCCAAACTAGACATCAAGTGAACGCCATCATTTATATTCTATGTACATGTTCTGACTTTTCTCCCTTAACCCAAAATGATCTGAGAAGACTACAGGTGAGAAAGAGAATGTGGGGAAAACCGGCTTAAATCTAAGACACGCAGGCTTATTATTATGGAGTAAAACAAGAAGCTTGTGGACCATTTCACATTAAAAAGAGAACTGCAGGGAAAGGTTTAATCAGATTCCTTCCTTCCTGAAAGAAGGCTCAATCGTATTTGTATTCAAATATATCTATTATTACAACATGATAGCAGTGTTCCAATATCTAAGGGGCTGCCACAGGAAAAGGGGGTCAACCTATTCTCCAAAGCATCTGAAGGCAGGACAAGAAACAATGGATGGAAACTAATAAAGGAATGAAGAAACCTAGAACTAAGGAGACATTCCCTGACAGTTAGAACAATCAATTAATGAGCGAAATGAAATTGCCTCCAGAAGTTGTGGGTGCCCCAACACTGGGGGTTTTTAAGAAGAGATTGGACAACATTGATCTGAAATGGTATAGGGTTTCCTGCCTGAACTAGAAGACTTCTAAGGTCCCTTCCAACTTTGTTATCCTGTTATTATAGTAAGAAAGAATAGTCTATGAAACTTAAGAAAAGATTCACAGCTGTCCAGTACACTTCTCTGTCATATGTAGAATTTATTTCTTCTTTTTCAACAGCCTTTATTGTTGGTTCTTTCTTTTATATGAAACCTACAAAAAACATTGAGCATTAGCATCCCTCTGGCACAGATGTGCAATCACCATCAGCTAAGGTGATCCAGAATCATCTCCAAGTGCAGAGTGACAAGATCCCAATAGAATGTGCCATCTATAAAAGCAGTGCACCATAACCAATTCTGATAGAAGGCTTTTGAAAAATGATGGAATGAAGAATGAAGTGGCCTTAGAAATATAAATTATAAATTAATAAATACTCTGCTGCTAATCCTCCCTATTTAACTCCTATGTAGTAACAAAACAGGTACAAGTAGATAACAAGAGATAAAGTTATGTGGAATTCTGTTGGTGCTGTTATGTAATTGTACCAGTTTGATATCACAGAAGGGTTAATGAATCACACAGATATAAATTCTGTTGTGTTATCCCATGCAACAAGAGATCTTTTTTAGCTAGGCAGTAAAACTTTCCTCACCATGAGCAAATGAACACCTGCAAATTGTACAAGATAATTCACAGATTGATAAAGGTTCTAGAGACAGCTTAGTAAGCAGTAGCAAGAGTTTCCATTACATGCAAAGATAACTACTTTTCTTACAACTTTACGAGAAAGATATTAAGAAGAAACGGCGTAAATCTCCACTGTAAGAATATTTCAGAGTTAGATTAAATTCTGCGTAAGTAATCATTTAGCTGATGAAATTCCAATAATCCTCCTCTTTCCTAGCTCAATAAATCTTGTTAATGAGGCTCTGTGAGTTGGAAGAATTACTTTCAGTTGAAGTAGCTGCCAAAGTCTAACATAAAATGTATGCCATTTCAAATTAAGTCGTCTGCGTTTATCTTTGCTGGCTGTTGCTGTCTATCTACCAAAGAGGGAATCGACAGTGGGCAGTTAACAATAAGGGAAGTTCTGAGTTGGGGGAACAATCTATAATAATATTTGCTGATTATAAAGTAGTTGAGGAATGTTCTTACATCCATGCCAAGGCATGTGTCTTTCACGCCTTTAGCAGGTTGAAACTCAGCTGCTGCCCCAGATGTGCAGTTTGAAAGCTGGGAGGGGGAGAGAAAAGCATTTAGGAAGCTGTATGATGGAGCAAAAAGTTCAGACCCCCCTTTTAAAGCATAGTTTAATGGCTGCCAATTTCCCCAAACAGCAGGAACACCATGGCTTTGAGGGAAGGAAAATAACAGAAAACACTTGTAAGCTCTTCCAAAATTGTCTTCGCATCCTGCAAATGTCTGAATGACATCTTCCTCTCCCGGAAACTTTTGAACTGTGGCTTGGGCCAAATGTCTGGCTTTACTACCCCCCCCCCCCCCACCAAAAAAAAAGGCTTTCTATAGATAATCAGCATCAAAGGAAGCAAGCCCAAACAAAACCTTCTAGTGATATCTAGTTTCACTGGGGTTTTTCTTTTAATGGAGGATCACTCAGAACAGAAAATCTGCATTTTGAAACCAGTTAATCTAAGCACAAATGCAATTTGTGACACAAGAGTTATATATTCAGACATTGAAAGAAACACCACTTGTGAGGTTAACTGCAACATTTCTCTGGTAGCTCAAGATGATCTGGCATTATCCATGTGTGTTGGTGAGCCTTATATCATCTTAAGATCAGAGGCACTTCCTCCAGCAGTTTAAGATTTCCAGTGGGTGAGCTGAGGTCACTCTCAGAAATTCTATCTATAGCAGTATTTCTCACCCCTGGCTGGGGAATTCTGGGAGCTGAAGGCCACACTCCTTACAGACAGCTGGTCATTTGCATTCTTGAGGAGGGGGGGAAGAACCTTTGGGAAAACTATGACCTGGATGACTGAGAATCTCCATAGACAAAGAAGAAGCTTGCAAACCGAGGGCCTATAGCAGGGGTGAAATTCAGCAGGTTCTGAAAGATTCTAGAGAACCAGTAGCGGAAATTTTGAGTAGTTTGGACAACCAGCAAATACCACCTCTAGCTGGCCCCAGAGTGGTGGGAATGGATATTTTGCAATATCCTTCCCCCAGAGTGGAGAGAGAATGGGGATTTTGCAGTATCCTTCCCCCAGAGTGGAGAGAGAATGGGGATTTTGCAGTATCCTTCCCCTGGAGTGGAGAGGGAATGAGGATTTTGCAGTATCCTTCCCCTGGAGTGGAGAGGGAATGAGGATTTTGCAGTATCCTTCCCCTGGAGTGGAGAGGGAATAGGGATTTTGCAGTATCCTTCCCCTGGAGTGGAGAGGGAATGGGGATTTTGCAGTATCCTTCCCCTGGAGTGGAGAGGGAATGGGGATTTTGCAGTATCCTTCCCCTGGAGTGGAGAGGGAATGGGGATTTTGCAGTATCCTTCCCCTGGAGTGGAGAGGGAATGGGGATTTTGCAGTATCCTACCCCTGGAATGGGGAGGGAATGGGGATTTTGCAGTATCCTTCCCCTGGAGTGGAGAGGGAATGGGGATTTTGCAGTATCCTTCCCCTGGAGTGGCGAGGAAATGGGGATTTTGCAGTATCCTTCCCCTGGAGTGGAGTAGGACTGGAGATTTTGCAGTATCCTTCCCCTACCACACCCACCAAGCACGCCCACGGTAGTAAAAAAAATTGAATTTCACCATTGGCCCCGTACCCAGATTTGTATGCACTAGCATGAGTAGATAAATGACTTGTCCAAGACCTTAGAGAAGTGCCACTAAACTAAAATGACAAGTTACTGAATTAGATAAACCATAGATACTCCTTGACTTACATATGACAGACCTTCTTATGTAAGTACAGAAGTACTTATACCTTGCATTGGACGTTCCAGTAGCTGCCCCTGCCCCTTCCCACTCACAGGACTGCATTTTGGGTGTTTGGCAATTGAGTCATATGTATAGCCATTTGCAGTGTCCCACAGACACATGACCACATTTTATGGCAGTTTTGCTGAAAATGATGTCTACCTCAGGTTTTGGGCAAAACTGAGCTATGGTGGCGCAGTGGTTAGAATGCGGTACTGCAGGCTACTTCTGCTGCCTGCCGGCTGCCTGCAATTTGGCAGTTTGATTCTCATGGCTCAGGGTTAACTCAGCTTTCCATCCTTCCCAAGTCGGTAAAATGAGGATCCAGACTGTTAAGGGCAATAGGCTGACTCTCTAAACCTTAGAGAGGGCTGCAAAAGCATTGTGAAGCGGTATATAAGTCTAAGTGCTATTACTATTGCTAAAACTGGCTATGGCAAACCATTGGTTCACTTAAAGACCACAGCAAAAAAGGCTTGATGACCTGATTTATGACTGTCATGAGTTACGACCATGATGGTAAGCTCCCAGGATTGTAACTCAAGAGACAGCTGGCTAAGGAATTCTGGGAGTTGAAGTCCACACGTCTTAAAGTTGCCAAGGTTGGAGACCCCTGGGCTAGAAGACCTCCAATATTCCTTCAAACTATTCTGCTAATATAACTTTCTCTCTTTGTTGAGCCAATGGTATGTCTTGAGATCAGGACAGCATTGAGGGTCTAGATGTCAAAAGAAGTTCCAAAAGCTATTCAAACAATTGGCTTCCCAAGGAGCTTAGGTTTACAGTCTTGTCTGAGTGATTGCTTTGAAAAATCTAAAACTGGCTGATTTATCTCAGTGGATGCCATTCATGAACTATTTTGTATCTTTTTCAATAAGTTTACAAATGAAAAGAAATGGTCGATTTAAATCAAAAACTATACACGTTAATATTACAGTCAGTACAAGTAATCCTCAACTTACAACCATTCATTTAATCACCGTTTGAAGATGCAATGGTACTCAAAAAAGGGCCTTATGACCGTTTTTCACACTTATGACCATTGTAGCATCCATGGCCACATAATCAAAATTTGGGCACTTGGCATCTGGCTTGTATTTATGACGGTTGCCATGTCCCGGATGATGTGGTCCCGTTTTTTTTTTATCTTCTGACAAGCAAAATCAATGGGGAAGCCAGTAACAACTGTGTTACTAATTAACTGCAGTTATCAAAAAGGTCATCAAATGGGGCAAAACTCACTTAACTGTCTTGCTTAGCAACAGAAATTTTGGGCTCAATTGTGGTCATAGGTTGAGAACTATCTATAAACAGACGGGAGGTAAAGGTTTTGACTTCAACAATGGATAAACACGCCCAATTTCATGCAGCCCCCCACACTGACTTCAAAAGTCTTTTGAAATGTCACAGGATAGGCATCTATTTCCTCCCCCATTGCTCTGCACAGGGGAGAGGAAGAAGTGAGGACCGATGATCAAGAGGTTGTAGGGAAAAACACCCAAAGTGTTGTTTGGCCTGATACTGCAAAGAACAGTTACAGGAATTGGATATGTCTAGTCTAATGAAAAGAAGGATTAGGGGAGGCAGGAGAGCGGCGTTTCCAATATTTTAAGGGCTCCTACAAAGACAAGGGAGTTAAACTATTTTAAATGATAGCAATGCTCTATAGCGTCGTTTTGAGGGTAGAAGTTGAAACAATTTATGTCCAGGATGTGAGGAGTCTGTAGAACTAAGGAGAAATTTCCTAACAGTGAGAGAAATTACAGTATTTTTCAGACTATAAGACACACCCTTTTCCCTCAAAAAAGAGGCTGAAAATCTGGGTGCGTCTTCTACACTGAATACAGCATTTTTTGCCTCCCGAAACTCCGCCTCCTTCACCAAAATGGCAGTGGATAGCTTTAAGAAGGCTTTCAGAGAACTCCTGGGGACTGGGGAGGGCAGAAATGATCAAAACATGGCCTGTTTCCCCCCCCCCCCCCAGCCCCCAAAAGCACTCTATAAGCTTCCTAAAGGCTATCCATGCCCTTATTTTGGGACAAAAAATGGGTCCATTTTTGAGAAAAATGAGCCATTTCTTGCTTGTTTTTGCCCCCCTCCCCCAGGAGCACTCTACAAGCCTCCTAAGGGCTAGTCATGCCCTTTTTTTTTTTTTTTTTTTGAAAAAAATGGGCCATTTTTGGGAGGTTTGCAGAGTGCAAAAACTTTTTATTTTCCTCTTCAAAAACTTGCTGTGTCTCCGGTGCGTCTTATACTCCAAAAAATACGGTAACTAGTGGAATAGCTTGCCATCAGAAGTTGTGGGTGCTCCATCACTGAACATTTTCAAAAAGAGACTGGACAGCCATTTGTCTGAAATGATATAGGGTTTCCTGCTCAAGTAGAGGGTTGGACTAGAGGACCTTTGAGGACCCTTCCAATTCTATCATTCCTTGTTCTATGATTGTGCATCTCCAGTGGGAAGAACCAGACAAGTTTTTGATTTATTCCTGGCTATCTTTGTTATGCAGATAACAATAGGCATTCATCTTGCTTCTCATCAATAATAGTACTGTGCAGGATAAATGTGGAGCATATATCAAAGTGACAAATGGCTTACAAACAAGGATGCAAATTCCCTTCTGAACAAACAGTAGTTCCTATTAGCACTCCTTCCTCTCCTTCATTAAAACCCTTTTTTCAAATTGCTACGTTCTTTTCAAAGGGCTCAGACAACCGTAAATGTCTGTAAAATCCTGGCAACAGTTGCCCTGCCAACTTGCCAAACAACCAGTAAATTTAATTCTCCACTCCAAATTCTTTGTATTGTCTTGCTGATGAAACCTGAATGGCCTCTTCATCAGATTTAGGACCAGCTACAAAGTCAATAAAAGAGGTAATAAAACTTTTGGGCTCCCCATCAGACATTCCATCTCTCTCTCTCTCTCTCTCTCTCTCTCTCTCACACACACACACACACACACACACACACACACGCACACACCAGGCTTCCTAGCTTCTTCCTGATAAACGAAATTTGGATATGTGGCAGTGGCAGGTTCCGGATCCCGTTGCAACTGGTACAGTTGCAACAGGGCCCGGCGTCCTCCACATGAATGCGCCAGCGGGTGCATGTGTCTTCCCTTCCAGCGACACCTCTGTGATGCTGCAGCTGCTCGACAGAGCATCGCGCAGGCGCTTTAAGCGCTGTGCGCAAGTGCAGAAGAGTTTAAAGACAGGTAAGGAGCTCGGGCGGGCGGGCACTCCAGAACACCGTACTGGAACGGTATCCAGTGCTCTGGCAGGCACCGGTACACCCATACTGGGGCGTACTGCTTGCAACCCACTACTGGTATGGGGAGGGAGAGGCATCTGAACTCCCGGTTGGGTTCAATTCCTTATCCTTATTCTTCTACTGCCATCCGAACTTCAGATACAGAGGTGGTATTCAGCCAGTCCTAACAGGTTCTGGAGAACTGGTAGTGGAAATTTTGAGTAGTTCAGAGAACCGGCAAATAGGCTGGCCCCGCCCCTGCTGCCTCCAAGCCTCCCAGCTGATCTTCTTTTGTTGCCCTCAATGGAGAAGGAAGCTGGAAAGCAGGTTAGTGGGATGGGGAGGGAATGGGGATTTTGCAGTATCCTTCCCCTGCCACGCCCACAAAGCCACGCCCACAGAACTGGTAGTAAAAAAAAATTAAATCCCACCACTGTTCAGATATTATCAGCATCTCATCCAGTCTTATCAGTAACATCCCACACATATTTTTGAATGATCACTCTGTAGTTTCATAAGCCATCAATGGTGCATAGGGAAACCACTATGTCCACAGAGCTGTTTGATGTCTCTTGGTGTGTGCTAGTTTCCCTCCCACAACTTTCTTTCTTTAAAAATTACTTAAATTAAAGAGTCTTTAGGTAGAGGTTCCCCTCGCACATGTGCTAGTCGTTTACAACTCTAGGGGGCAGTGCTCATCTCCATTTCAAAGCCAAAGAGCCAGTACTGTCCAAAGACAACTCCGTGGTCATGTGGCCAGCTTGACTAAGTGCCGAAGGTGCACGGAATGCTGTTACCTTCCCACCAAAGGTGGTTCCTATTTTTCTACTTGCATTTTTATATGCTTTCAAACTGCTAAGTTGGCAGAAGCTGGGAGACATAACAGGAGCTCACTCCGTTACCTGGCACTAGAGATTCGAATCGCCAAACTGCTGACATTTCTGATTGATGATACAGGGCCTGCATAGAAATTATTCATGTTTTTATTTTTTACAAAATGTGATAGGAGGTTGGAACCTAATGCTTGGTGTGGATTAAAAGACAAACACTTCATTACAAAATAAACGACTATAAAGTGAGATGTCAATATTGTTTTTTTTTTCATTTTAGATACAATTTGTTCAGCATGGCAAGGAAGCTCTAAATTACAATACAAACAGAGCATCATTTTATGCTTTGAATATTTGTATTTCACTTGAGAAGCCTCATGTGTACTTCACTTTCATGAGCATGGCAGAAGGAAAATATAATTGGCAGTATAATCATCTGTTTCTAGTAAAAAAAATCACTTCATACATCTTCACAAGATCATGACATATACAAATGTACAAAACCTCCAGGTTAATTTAGACATCACACTGGTAGTCCTCAACGTATGACCAAAATTGGGACTAGAATCTCAGTCATTGAGAAAATAGTCATTAAGCAAGATGCCCACATTACTGTTTTATTCAATGACTGCAATCCTGGCATTCTTAATCTCCTGGGTCATTAAGTGGATGAAGCAAAAAAGTTGCCAGCTGAAATATTACAGCTTCTCCCTGGTTAAAGCCTTACCTGATGGCTTCCCCACTGACTTTCTGGGGAAGCCAGCAGAAAAAGTTGCAAATGGCAATTGCATGATCATGAGGCGCTTGAGAACCAGTCGTAAATTTAAGTTGGTTGCCAAGTGCCCAAAATGCAATCACATGACCACAGGGAAAAGAGGGCACAGCATAATGTTTCATAGTGGCCAAAAGTGTTTTTTGTAAATAGGTGACACTTTTCCCTATTCATTGCACCCTCTTGTGTGCTACAAAAGGCACAATCTCATTGTACCGCATTGCCTGTTTTGCCATTTCCATAAGTGGTAGATTATGCTGCAGAATCGATGTGGGCACAGACCCAATGCTGCAGAGATGCACACGTTTTATAATCCTGAATAAAGGGGTTGAAGCACAGACTGGTAAAGACTGGACAGAGTGGTTCAACCATTACTCCTTTTTTCTTCTTTAAGTATGAGAGAGAGAGAGAATAAAATGAAAAACAATGGCATATCTTTCAGGTATGAACCAGCAAACTTCTATACATAGAACTGAATGACTTAGAACAGTCCATTAACTGATGGTTCAAAGTCAGTAAATGAACTGTTTAAGGCAGTGATGGTGAACCTTTTCGGCACTCAGTGCTGAAAAGGTTGTGTGGAAACATTGCACCTGTATGTGCATGCTGGTCGGGACTGCGCTCCATGACAAGCCAAACTTCTGGGTTCTAGCGCACATGTCCACCCGAGGATCAGCTGACCAGCATGCATGCACAGGCCGGTTTTCAGCACTGCAACGGACACAAAGGGATTGTGCTCTGGAAAAGTTGAACTCCCGGGTTCTGGTGTCCCTGACAATCAGCTGACTGGCGCGCAGGCGCCCCCCCCCCCCCGGTTTTCAGCACCGCCATGTACACGAAGGACAGTTGATCATCGTGAGTGCATATGCGCCAGAAACCCAGAAGACAAACAGGCAAGGCCATGCGTGCCGGGTGATATGGTTTCACGTGCCACTTTGGGCAGGCATGCCATAGGTTCGCCATCACAGGTTTAAGATAAATATGGCAGGTGCTACAGGCTTGCAACAGCACTGAAGAAAGTAACTTATGACTTTTTCATAATTGTGACCATTGCAACATCCTCAAGGTCACGTGATCAAAATTCAGATGCTTGACAACTGGTTCAGATCAATGTCCCCACCCGAATGATGAATGAATGTTGCTTACTATTTTACTTCTATGTATTGTTTGTGTCTATTGTCTGTATACCCCCCCCCTCATTTTATGTAAGCCGCCCTGAGTCCCCTCAGGGAAAAGGGCGGCCTATAAGTATTAATAAATGAAATGAAATGAAATGATGGTTGCAAAATTCACTTCAACAGCTGTCTGACTTAACAACAGACATTTTGGGCTCAATTGTGGTCGTAAGTCAAGAACTACCTGTACCCACTATGCTATTACAGAACTCGTAGTAAAGCTGGCTCTGAAAGATATTTAAAGTACTCTTGGAGAGTTGCTGATGGATTGCTGGGGTTAACCTGCAACAAACTAAAACATGTATTCCAAAGCAGACAGGCACACTGAATACATTATAACGTGGGAAAGTGTATTTTTAGATGGAGCACAAAAACAAGCTTTTAAGTCACTTTGATGGCAATTGAGGGACTAGTAGATAATGATGTACTTCAGAAACAGTCATCAGTCTATTCCGGTGAGAGGGCAACCAGCTAGTGTGGATAAAGACACTTTTTGTTTTAAAATAATCAAAATATCAAAGGACAAAGAAACACCAACAGCTTTATAGCAGAATACAAAACAAAAAAAAACAGAAAAACCAGAGCCACATTATTATCTTCACTGCTGAAAAACATGCAATACCTCTGGCTTAACTGTTCTAAAGATGTCAGCAAAGAAAACTCCTGCGGATTTTAATGACTGCAGGGTCAAATCTCAAATTTATAATTCTTAGTAAATTGGTTCACTCAGCAATCCGTAAATTACCATGAAAAAAAAATCTTCTTTTCTTCATGAGTTTAAAGCTCATTTTGACTTGCTTCCTCCCCCTTCTCTTGCTCCCACTCAGAGACAATTAGAAAAAAAAAAAACCTACTCCAGATACTGAATGGACCTATTCACTTGGACAAATTACCCCCTAGCAACAGTCTTTTTAAATTTTCTTTCTTTTCACTTCTGATGCATTCAAATGAGGACACAAAGGCCTGTCTGTCACGAATGGGAGACTTAGACGTTTGGGGGAAAGGGTAGCGCAGCACACCCCACTGAACACGTTACGTTTCAGTGTTGTTCTCTTTCAGTGGTTTTACAGATACAATTTCACCCTTATTTTGCAGCTCCCATCTCTAGACCAATCGAATTCCAATAATGCTAAACTGTCTTTCTGTACGTGGGAAAAAAGAGACAGATAGCTAGAGAGGAAAATAAAAAAATAAAGGAAGTGGAGAGTTTGGCATGAAAAATCACTGATCAGCTCACGGTCTTACTAATTTTGGTGGTCATCCATCCGGCTGTTTTATGCAGTTGATCCAATGTTGCTTCAGACAAAATGTCGCTTTTGTCCTCTTTCATGGAGGAATAGTTGGTTCATTAAAAACAAAAGAGCACAGGATATAAAATTCTCATTATTTTGACTCACTATTTGAGAGAATAAAGTAATTTAATAAAAGGAGGCTGTTCACCATCCCTGCACTGAGGAATAAGAATTGATCTTACCAAGCGATTTATTTCTCCATCACAAACACAGCGTTAAATTGGCTAATTCCATTAGCTTTAAATGAGGAGGGAAAACAAGCTATGGATTGCCTGCTAACCTCAGAAGGCCAAATAGCCAAGGTTATAAAACCATCCCTGCTCAGAATATTGAGTCATAAATAAAAGGACCATTTATTAAGCCCAACCCCCTGAAACCAGTAACAGAGGTGGCATTAAAAACTTTGAAAAAGTAAAGCCTAAGCCAATTTTCTGCAAAAGTTCAGAATTATTTAATAAATAGCTGGCTGTGGCTGACCTTGAGCTGAAAAACAATTTTGGCCAATTAGATATGAACAGCATCTGTTTTTGCCCTGGAACCGCCTTACGTTTTACGCTCATTGTTCATTGTAAAATAAAAATGGACAACAAGATCCCCATGAACTGTTCTTTGCTATTTATTTATCACGTTCTGGAGACCCATTGTAAAAATACTTCTAACTTTAAAAAGGGAGAGCTGGCAGGTTGCATGAAATGTATTTACAATACTTTTTCTGGACCTGGTATTGGTCCCACCAGCACTCATAGAAAACAATAAATGGCCAGTGGTTTCAGCGGGAACTTTCTCAGCCTATGAAGAGAAACTATTAATAACTCCAATGATAAGAAGCTTCCTGAGAATAAGGAGTTTGTTTACTTTGTGGATAATGGGTGTCATAAGACTTGG
Organism: Thamnophis elegans; assembly: GCF_009769535.1. Classification (NCBI taxonomy): domain Eukaryota; kingdom Metazoa; phylum Chordata; class Lepidosauria; order Squamata; family Natricidae; genus Thamnophis; species Thamnophis elegans. The sequence goes on along the minus strand of NC_045543.1, from coordinate 130,765,586 downwards.
CTTGGCAATCATGGCAACCATTCTGTAAATAAGTATAACAGAATAACTTAGAATAACAGGGTTGGAAGGGACCTGGGAGTTCTTCTAGTCCAACTCCGTACTAAAGCAAGAAACCCTATACCATTTCAGACAAGTGGTTGTCTAATCTGTTCTTTAAAATCTCCAGTGATGGAACACCTACAATTTCTGAAGGCAAGACATTCCACTGATTGTTCTCACTATCGGGAAATTTCTCCTTAGTTATCAGTTGGTTCTCTTGATTATTTCTCCAGGCAGGGATGGGCTGCTACGGATTCACCTGGGTTCGGGAGAACCCGTAGCTAACGTTATGGCTGGTTCGGAGAACCTCCAAATCCCACCCCTGGCTGGCCCCATCCACTCTGCCCCTCCCACCCTGCCCCTCCCAGGAGTCTCCATGCCGCCCGTTTTGGATGTGAGGTAAATGCAGGAACCGCACAGAGGCTTGGGGAGGAGGAAAAACGGGCCTCCCGGAAGTTCCAGAAGGCCAAAAACGGGCCCATTTCTGACCTCCGGTGGGCCGGCCTGGGGGAGGCAGTTTTTTGCCCTCCCAGAGGCTCGAGGAAAGTCTCCGGAGCCTGGGGAAGTTGACCCCCACCCTTAGGCTGACTAGGCCATGCCCACCATGCCCATGACCATGACCACCAGCAACCAGAGTACCTGTTGCTGAAATTTTTGAAAGCCACCCCTGCCTCCAGGTATCCATTTTGTCAAAGTTCTAATGCTCCAAAAAAGATTGTCTACTGTTGTTATTGTTATTGTTAGTTGCGAAGTCGTGTCCAACCCTATGGACAACATTCCTCCAGGCCTTTCTGTCCTCTACCATCCTCTGGAGTCCATTTAAGGTCACGCCTACTGATTTGGTGATCCATCCATCCACCTCATTCTCTGTCGTCCCTTCTTCTTTTGCATTCAGTCCAGTGGTGGGATACAACCGGTACGCCCGGAACGGTACCTTGTGCTCCCAGCAGGCACCGGTACAGGTGTACCGGTGCCTGCTGGGAGTGCCAGGTACCATTCCGGTACGGTGCTCCAGAGGGCCCACCCCCCCTCACCCGCCTCCTTACCTGTATTTGAGGCGATCTTTCATGCACACACAGAGCGTACAGCACCTGTGCGATGCTCCACCAAGCAGCTGGAGCGCCACGGGTGGTAAGTACGAATGCGTGCACTGTGCGCATGCACATGTTGGACGCCGGGCCCCATTGCAGCGTACTGATTGCAACGGGATCCAAATCCCACCACTGCCTCAGTCTTTCCCAGCACTAGGCTCTGTAATAACCCTTATTACAAACAATTTAATTGCGTTAGAAATAACACAATTAAGGGGAGAAAGTTCCCCCCTTTTCACTATTTAACATATCAACTGAGGCCTTTAATAGTAGTATTACATAATGAAGAACAAATTTGGGAAAGAAAGAAAAATTATTTCAAAAATGGTCCTTCTAAACCTGCAAAGTCTCTTTCGGCTTCTGTGTGTAAGAAGAAAAACAATTGGCTATTTCTGTTTCAATCAAAATCTGTGTGTTGTTATATCTTCTATTCAGACAGCTCTTTAAATCTGTGGTTTAAAAACCTCTGAAATTATAATGGCACAATTGGTACAAATAATCTGGAGGAAATCAGATTTAGTTTTGTTATCGCTCCATTTCTCAGCAAAACAATAAGACCTTCTAAAACAAAAGCCATGTGACTTAGAGCAGATTCTTTAAATAAATGAAATCTCTATTATGAAACTGCCTTCTTGGGAATTAACTGTTGCACTACAACAGTTAATACAACAGTATATATGACATTTGGTGCTAACTTATTAAAATAGACAGCAATTTTAGGAGCAAAGACTAGAGTGGTAAAATGATGGTTCATTGTTAACTGATGAAAATGTAGATCTAGTTGCTAACTAGACAGGCTCTTATTCCAAGATACCTTTGAATTAAGCAAAGGAAAGTAAACAACACTGTTATAGGAATTACTATCGTCATCCAGAACATAAGACAATCATACACCTGTTCAACTTCCAATATGATATATACTATCATCTGATGACAGTGATAGACTTCATTGTAATGCACAATCATAATGTAAAAGAACTGGAACAAATCTGACTTTGAAAATTGTATACCCAGAATCTAATTTCCTAGAACACCGTCTATAATCTTATTGGCCTTTCTTGATCAACTGAAATACAGACATTAACTTCATTGCAGAAAGGCTGAGCAGGAATGAATGAGATTTGATGTAGACAGTCCTTGACCATTTGAAGTTACCTGGTACCTCCTTGGGGGTACTTACAGATTGATGCCAAAGTTCTAATGACCACTCCCCCTGGTCACATGACTGCATGTGAGGCACCTGGTAACTAGCCCCACATTTACGGCTGTTTGCAGCATCCCAAGGTCACTTGACCACATTTTACGACTGTTTTGCCAAAAGCTGGTATTTCTTTCTGGTTTTCAGCAAAACCGGCCCATAGCGAATCATCATCGGTTCTCTTAATGACTCCAGCATTAGTTTCACAAGTGTGGCATTTGCTTATTGACCATTGCAAAATAGGTTGCAAAATCAAGTCACTCATAAGGATGACCCGTTTAATGACTGTCATGATTTATGACTCAGGTGGACAGCTGTGGGTTATCTGTATTCTTTTTCATCAATGAAACAAAGTGTACATTTCTTATCACATTGGTCATCAATTCGCCAGTATAGGACAGGCTGTGTCACAGCTCATGGTTTTGAGAGCAGCCTCTAGTGTGGGATGCATCACCTACAGCAGTGGTCTCCAACCTTGGCAACTTTAAGACTTGTGGACTTCAACTCCCAGAGTTCCTCAGCCAGCAAATCTGGCTGAGGAACTCTGGGAGTTGAAGTCCACAGATCTTAAAGTTGCCAAGGTTGGAGACCACTGACCTACAAGATAGCAATCCTAATTCCTGGTTTATCTTTATCTAAATCTTAAACATATATGAGACTATGGTGAAAATGCCTTCATCTAAAGATTAAGTGGGGTCATAAGCAGAGAGGATAAAAGCCAGGAGTCTCAACAATTGCAATCCTGGCACTCCCAGATGTGGTCATTAAGTAATCATGTTGGTTGTTAAGAATTGGGGGGGGGGAGACCTTCCGAACAATGGGGCCCGCTTGTAAGATGGTACAAGGCGCATCTGACAGCAGCTGGAGAACAACACAAATGTAAGTGAACCCTGTGCTGGGATGAGGAGCAGTAATTAAGGATCAAATCAAGGCCTTCAGGGCAGTGGTGAAATCTTAAAATTTTCCCTACCAGTTCTGTGGGCGTGACTTGGTGGTCACGGTCATGTGACCAGGTGAGCTCAAAAACCAACTATCACACTTCACAGACAAACAACACAAAACCCACACAACTGACTCACACACAATGCAAAAGCAGCTGGACTTCACACAAAACGGCCCCTGAAACAAGCAGGAACCTCACAGAGTCACGGGTTAGGGCTAATAGGTAGTAAAAAACGTGACCCGACAAATGCGCACATGACAAAAGCGCGCTGACAAAACCATGCCGAGAAAACCGCGATGTCATAAACACGCCCACAAAAGCGCGGTTTAAGTTAAGGTAAGGGTTAGGTTCAAGGTTAGGTTTAAGTTTAGGGTTAGGGTTATTAGGTTGTTATTACTTGTTTGTTGAAGACGCGCTTTTGTCGGCGTGCTGTTGTCGGTGCACTTCTGCGCTCATTCGTTAGCATGATTTCGAACTCGCAGTTTTCTTGCCGCGGTTTTGTCGGTCGCGCTTTTGTCAAGTGCGCATTTATAGCAATAGCAGTAGACTTATATACCGCTTCATAGGCCTTTCAGGCCTCTCTAAGCGGTTTACAGAGAGTCAGCATATTGCCCCCAACAATCTGGGTCCTCATTTTACCCACCTCGGAAGGATGGAAGGCTGAGTCAACCCTGAGCCGGTGAGATTTGAACCGCTGACCTGCTGATCTAGCAGTAGCCTGCAATGCTGCATTTAACCACTGCGCATTTGTCGGTGAACCAGTAAAAAATGCTTTAAAAAAGCAAAAAAAAAAAAAAAAAGAATAGAAAAGAAAAGAAAAGAAAAGAAAAAGGTTTGGACATCCCCCAACACAGCTGATAGTCAGAACATTTTTCTTTTACTTTTTAAAACATTTTTTTAACTACCAGATGGATATAAAAAATGCTTTTAAAAAAGTAAAAAAAAGGTTCATCAGCTGTGACAATCAGTTGCGCAATCATGGGAACCTTTTTTTTACTTTTTAAAAGCATTTTTTACTACTGGTTCGGGGAACTAACGGCTCCAGCGAACAGGGCAGGTGAGATGTGGGAGAGAAATTGGCAAGTCTTTGCCTTATACCAGCTGCAAGCCTCTGCAGCTGGTATAAGGGCAGGCGGATTGCCATGTGACTGCAGGGACGATGCAATGGCCATAATGTCATCAGGGGTCATAATTCCTCTTGTTCAGTACTGTTGTAAGTTTTAACAATTGCTGAATCAACTGTCGTGATTTGAGAACTACCTGTATGGTCAGTGGTGGGATTCAAGTAATTTAACAACCGGTTCTCTGCCCTAACGATTTATTCCAACAACCAGTTCACCCAATTGCTCAGAAAGTTAACACGTGGTTCTCCCATGGTGCAAACTGGCTGAATCCCACCACTGTGTATGATGTTTGAAGGAGACCATGCAGGTGGCTTGGGTTAGAGTCAAATGTCTCTACCCTTCTGGGCATAGTTCCATTTTAAAACCGAAATCTTTAGGGTCAAGGCTCCCAAAATGTAGGGACCAAGACATGGAAGAAGTGCCATAAACCTATTTCCCACGACTCTTTTCTCAGGATGTAAGACATAATAATAGAACACAGCATTGCTAAATGCAGTAGTAACTTCCGCCAATGACGTTTCGCTTTAATATTTTCCTGTTTTGAAATTATATGATTTGGAAATCAAATTCAGAAATGCAATTTATTCTGAGGCACAGAGTATATCAAAACGAAGGCCCATTTTTTGGCAGCATTCTTGGAATGCATTGATGCAGAAATACCTAATCAAGAAATTGACAATTACAGGTTGTCTTTGAGTTGTGACTGTAACGGAGTCTGCACGTTACAGTTGTAACAGTAGTAAGGTGTGATAGTAGTAAAGCAAGTCACTCACATGATTGATACAATTTTATCACTTTTGCAGGGTTTGTTAAACACCACGATCATAAAGCGGTCATAAAACAGTTATGTGACCACAGGGATGCTGCCAATAGCTGTAAATTGCGAAGCATGCAAAATGTTCTTGTAGGGAGAGACGATCTGATTGTCAAAACTTCAAATCCAAATGATAAGTTTGCCCAGGTAGGTCCTTCGTAACTTTGATCAGTAGCTAAATGACCATCACAAGTCAAGGACTACTTGTAGTGTGGTATAAGCCTTTCCAGTTTTGCACACATCCAGCCAATTTTGCAAATCTACTATGCACATCCATATGCAAAAATGCCATTATGTACTTTGGGGGGTTTGGGCCACAGTTCCCATAATTTCTTGCTATTAGTTGGGTTCAGTAGTGAGATTCAAGAAATTTTTTATTACTGGTTCTGTGGATGTGGCTTGGTGGTGGCATGGCTTGGTGACCATGGTAGGGGAAGGATACCGTAAAAACTCCATTCCCTCCCCACTCCAGGGGAAGGATACTGTAAAATCTCCATTCCCTGCCCACTCCAGGAGAAGGTTACTGCAAAATCCCCATTTCCTCCTGATCAGCTGGGACTTGGAAGGCAGAGAATAGATGGGGGAGGGGCCAGTCAGAGGTGGCATTTACTGGTTCTCCGAACTACTCAAAATTTCCGCTACCGGTTCTCCAGAACTGGTCGGAACCTGCTGAATACCACCTTTGGCTGGGTTTCATAGGAGCGGCTATTAAGTTTGGAGATAGAGGAAGATAAAGTTAATATTCAGCATCTTGACCTGAAACCTGAGATATTTTTGTTGCCATTCTACCCAAAAAATATGGTTTTACATATATTAACTGCAGCTAGAATTGTATTTGAGCAGCAATGGAAAAATGATGAAATACCATCAGATGAGAGCGTAATTAAGAAAATATTAGCAAGCACAGAAATGGACAGATTAATGCTCATGATTAAGGATAAAGAAGAAACTGAATATTCTTGAGGGATGTATTTTACCAATGGTTAGACAATAGAAACAGAAGTTAGAAAAAAGCAGATATATAATGTTTATGTGGAGAGAATTTGATGACGAAGATGTTATGTACTATTGCATTGCTATATAGTTATATTATTAATAGTATTGTGATGAATATTAATACAAATATGTGGATTTTGATCTCAAACTGTTCGGTGGAAATGGAAAGTAATATAAATAAAATAAATAAAACATGGGGAAAAAAACAATTTCAGCAGAATGAGGAAATGGGATTCACCTTATGAGACGGATGCTGTCTGTCATAAACTCTGGAGATCCAGATGGAGATAAAGACCCCCCCTAGCACAGTGATGGCGAATGTTTTTCTGCTCGGGTGCCAAAAGGGTGCACGTGCGCACGATAGTGCGTACCTGTGTGCCCACACCCATAATGCAATGCCTTCCCCCCGTTGATGCGTACACACACACACATGCGTAACCCCCCCCCCCCGCATACACGCAGCCCTCACTGAAGCCTCCAGATTTCTGGTAGGCCCTTTGTGCCATTTTTTGCCCTCCCCAGCTTCAGGAAAGCCTCCTGAAGCCTAGGGAGAGGAAAAAAGAACCCAATGGGCCTACCAGAAGTTTGCTTACAAACTGGGTCTGTTTTTCGCTATCCACAGGCTCCGGAGGCTTTCCTAAAGCCTGAGGAGGGTGAAAATGGCCTCTCCTGCCTTCCGGAAGGCCAAAAATCAGCTGGCCAGCATGTGCATGCACGCTGGAGCTGACTTAGAGCAATGCCTCGCATGCCGTCAGATATGGCTCCGCGTGCCACCTGTGGCAAACATGCCATAGGTTCGCCATCACGCCCCTAGCACATATTTATAGCATGAATAATGTTCAACATTCATCTTCTGTCTACTGTTAGCTGACTGACAAAGCAGGGATAACATGGGGAGATTGATACAAGAAGTCTCCTTCACAGGGAGCTAAAAACAGGTATCTACTCTAATTGCAGGTGAGATCAGCTTTACATTTGCTTAACATAGGAATACAGTGTTCTTATTCTGCATACAAGCAAAGAACGTTCTGAGAACTGTGACAGAAAAACATGTTAATGTCAAGATTTGACTACCCCACAATCTGTGGTCTGATGAAAGACTAATAATAAGGTATTGGCCAAATGGTTATATTTGGGGGGGGGGGAACCCTTGATTTTTCTTTAGAAGGCACAGTTGCAATTGACAAGCATGTCCTCTTAGGGATCTCAGTTAAATTGACCTCAGTATTCCAAATCTAAATCTGACACCAAGCCTTCTAATCACACTTATTTGAATCACAGTTTGTGCAAACTGTTTTTAGAATCAAGGCGAGGCTTGTTAATTACTTGTTTGTACCATAGTAATTTGTTGTGTCCTGCCTTGACCTAATTACTTTCATTCCTTGTTTCATGTCCCTTTGAGGGCTATAACTTGGAGACTGAGAATGTTTATGCTGTACTAGCTGAATATCCATGCTCCACTATGAAACTATGTGATCGGGCTTGACAAATCGAGACTTACAACTTGAAAATTAATGAGTAGTTACAAATGGCCTTTCCTCTCCCCTTCTCCCCCTCAGGCTTGCCACACAGAAGCCTCCCCTATCTTATCCCCTTCTCTCCGTCAGGCTCCTCTCCAAACTCCCAGCCTGCAGGCCGGATGAGTCACACACTGGCCACGCCAGTGGTGGGTTCCTACCAGCTGAACCAGTAGTGGCAGCGATCCAGGCCTGCCACGCCCCTGAACCGGTTCTCCAGGCGGCGCCATAGGTACCGCCATCTTGGTTTTTGCTTCTTCACAAAACAATATTTATTGTGCATGCATGCTCAGTGCGCAGCACGTCCACAAGCAAAACGGCAGTAGTGCCTGCTGGAACCCACCCCTGGGCCACACCCACGTCCAAGTGGCCATTGGAACAGAGTTATTTTCAGGTTGGGAGGGGGAGTAGAACATCTAACTCCTTAGCATCAGACCGTGTTAATAATAATATAAGAAATACTAATGCTCTGAAGGTTGTTTCAAAAAATCCTTTCTAAGTGAGCACCTAGTAGCCAAGAGGAACATACGTGCCATATTTCAAATTTATAGGCTTTACGGTTCTGGAGATTTCATGACCGCAGCGTGAGTACAGCCCTCAATGAAATAGAGTTTGATTTCCCTGCTCTATTTTCATGAATACAAGAGGAGCTCCAATAATGCATGGAACCTGTAGAAGCTATTAAATGGTGGAAACATCTAGTTTACTTTGGACTCACAACCCTACTATATCAAGTAAAGTTAGCACTTGTATAAGAACTTCCAGGTAATTCTAAGGTTGTTAGCTAGGCTAAGTAGTTGACAGAAGTATCCTCAAAGAAGGAAATGATAAATAAGATAACTTCCATATTGTTGCTAAGAAAACTATGTGGATGTGTCCATCACATCACCTGGAATTCAGCTTGACTTCATGTGGAAGTCCCTTTTTCACATCATACATTGTCTACTGCCATGAGAAACATTTTGATATGCTATCTACTAAAATAATTTTACATTACACTGCAATATTGATTTATTAAAATCTTATTTCTATTCATCTGAAATGACAATTTCTCTTCTGTAAGAATCTCTTTTCCACTTAAGCCTACACTTAAGCCTACACTTTAACTCATCATTCAAGCTCTGATTTCCTTCCATGGTTCCATCAGATATTCTGCATGGCATTCTTAAGTAAGGGATTCTAAGTCTATGCCCTTGGCTTCCCAATCTTTTGCTTTGAGTTCCTAATAGCCCACACCTACTGACCTGGCTCACATATTGTATTAAGTTAAGGCAGGGCTAACATATTTATGGAGGTTCTCAGTCATCCATGTCATGGTTGTCCCAAAAGTGTTTATTTTTTTCAAAAGGCAACTGGACTTTCTTTGTTTTTTTTCTTGAAGACATTTCACTTCATCCAGGAACCATTAAAGCTTATTGGATGAGAAGTAAAATGACTTCAAATGTCTTTGAAAAAGACATTTTGAAAATATCTTTTTCAAAATACATTTTCAAAATGTCTTTTTAAAAATACATTTTCAAAATGTCTTTTTCAAAATACATTTTCAAAATGTGTTTTGAAAAAGCATCTTTGATACATGGTTAACAGGACTACACCACAAATATCTCAGTTCACGGAACACATTAGAACACAAACAAGCAAATCACACTGTAATTTATCATGATGCATTAACTCATCGGTGTCTTCTTGGGGAGTAAAATAGTTCTCCCCTACTACTAGAGTTATAGAATCTACTTTATTGTTGTTTTACCATATTGCTGAGATCCACCAAGGAATGCCTGATCCTAAAAGCAAGTGTTTGATTTAAATCTATGTACAGAAGATCAAAACTAATTTGGAACTCATGTTCCATTTGAATAAAAATCCATTCATGGATACCCTAAGTTTAATTTTTTTTCACTTAGTTACAATGATAATGTAAATGAAGAGGAAACATTTTATTGCTTCTCTTGTAAAAGCACCAGCAGTCTCTGTCATCTCATCGCAAACCACCCCATACATATCCCTTGAAACTAGCGTGTTTCAGGTAAGTTTCTCCCCTATGATTCATGTGCTGGCACAGGTTCTTCAGTGACCACTGAGAAGTTTGCAGATGTATCTGGAGACACGTGTCCCAAGTAAATTTGGTAACACTGGAATTAAAAAACACACACAAAGAACAAAATGGAACTAGAAAAGCACAATGGGTTATGGACTCTACCCTTCATGACTTCATACCTTAGAAGTTCTATTTCTAGAAAATAAATATAAAGAAAATGTATTTATTTATTAAATTTCTATGCCACCCACCCCATCTCACTGATAACAGCAAGTCTATTGAAAATGACTGTGGATCAAAAGAACCACATCTCCAACATTTAGGTTGAACATTTGGATACATAGAGGCAAGCTTTTTAGGATCTAGGTGCCATCTATAAAACATCTTATAAAAATTTTCTCTCAAGTTTTGTGCTTGTGTAAATTTCACATTTCTTACCCAGATTCTTTCCCATGTTTCAAGCATTATTGGTTCCTCAATATTCTGAGCCCATTTTATCATACAATCCTTAATCAGTTCCGTTTCAGAATCCATCTGTATTAGTACATTATATATCCTCTTTATATGCATTGAGCTTTGATCTCTTATTTGTTTAAACAAATTATCCTCAACTTTTACAAAGCCAATTTTTTGATCTGTTTTCCACCTAGCCTGTAGTTGACCATACTGAAACCACGTTTGAACTACCTTCTCTTCTTTAAGTACCTCTAAAGATTTTAGTTGCAACACCCCTCTTTCTGAAATAAGAAGTTGTCTATAGGTGGTTCTATCGTGTTTTTGTTCTACGTTCATATTTTCAATTGCATGTCTAGGAATTGCCCACATGGGCAATTATTATTTAATTTATGTTGATATTTTTTCCAAACCCGCAATAAAGCATTTCTTAAGATATGATTTTTGAATTTCTTATCCATTTTTTTGTTAAATAACAGGTAAGCATGCCAACCATATAACAAGTCATATCCCTCGATATTCAAAATTCTGTCATTAGTTAGATGAGTCCAGTCACTAATTGCAGATAATGCCACTGCATCGTAGTATAATTTTAAATTAGGTAATTTCAATCCTCCTCTTTCACATGCATCTTGCATTATTTTCATCTTTACCCTCGGCTTCTTTCCTGCCCACACAAATTTGTTGATACCCTTCTGCCATTCTGAAAGATTCGCATCTCTTTTAAGTATTGGTAACATTTGAAAAAGAAATAAAATTTTTGGTAAAATGTTCATTTTTACTGCCGCTATTCTACCCATCAAGGACAAATGCAGTTTCTCCCACCTTTTCAACTCCAACTGTATACTATGCCAAAGTGATTCATAATTATGCTTATATAATTTCCCATTTGAGATTAAAATATTAACTCCAAGATATTTAACTTTTTTAACTACCTCACATCTTAGCATCTACATATGCTACATATTTTCATATATGGTGAACATGTCGTAATGTCAAGGCATTTTGGATAAAAATATGGTGGATCCTGCAAAACATCTTCAAAAGAAGGATAAAATTCACCCCCCAGTTGTTTTTACTGGGTATATGTATTGACTTTACAGCACTAGAGACTAATTTGGTTCTGTACTTAATAACGGCAGCAAGACTCTTGGTGGCGCAGTATTGGAAGAAGAAAGATTTACCTACAATTCAAGAATGGACTTTGAAAGTTATGAACTTAGCCGAAATGGCCAAAATTTCAGCATATCTCAAAGAACATTCAAACGAGAGATATAAACGAGACTGGAAAAAATGGATTGATTACATAAAAAGTAAATATGGGACTAAGAAACTCCAGATAGCTTATGCTTAGTATCAGTAACAATTTAAATTGTTTAAAATTTGGGTAACAGTAAGAAGCTGAGCTCAATGTAGAGATATTTTAGACTGTGATTGTCCAAAAGTTATACCACGTATGGTCTTTGGGAAGTCGGGGGGAGGGAAGGGAGGTGGGGATTTAGGGGGAGGGGGGAGGGGGGAAATACAATATGTGTTAAATTCCATGATTGCATTTGTATACTGTGGCTTTTTAATGTTAGTGCGAAAACAGAACAAACCGAATATACTGGAAGGTAATAGAAATATACCGAAGGAAAGAGTCGAGTGAAAGAAGAAGGAGGGTGGAGAGGGTGAGAGAGAGGAGGAGGAGAAGGGAGGGAGGGAATGGATTAGAGGGAGTGACAGGGTTAGGGTTAGAAAGAAGGGGAGGGGAAGTAGGCGTAGAGGGGTGTGTGAGAAGGAAGAATGAAAGTTGGAGGGGGTTGAAAAAGGGTGTATGGTGGGCCAAGGTGGTATATTGGGTTTGTATTGTAGGGGGCATTTTCTATATAAGTGAGGGCCGTGTTTATTATTCAATGTTATATGCCCTGATTAAGCACAGTAAATATGTGATTGTATAGAATGAAAAACATAATAAAATATATATATATATATAAAAAAAGAAAATGACTGTGGACAAGCAAATAGCAATTTTCTAAAGCAAGGATACTAATAGAAGATTCTGGGAACACTCAAAGATATTTTGATTCAGTTTAGAAAAGGCCACACCGTCACCCCTGGTTTAATTTAAATAGTATTTTAGAGATGCTAAAAGCTTGATGCCCTTGATCGGGTACTTACATAATCATCATGATGGATTCCTTGTTTCTGAACAGAACTTTTCACTTCCATAGAAAACTTTTCAAACTCGGGTTTCAATGTCCTCAGTAGTGTGACTGTCTGGAGGGATGAGTATGCTTGCTTTGCTTCAAGGTCATATTTGTCTCCTCTCCTCCATGAACCATTCCCTAAGGGAGAAATAAAAATATTTACAATTCCAAACCATGGGCTCTAAAGTGCTTGTTTCCCTCTATTCCTTTGGCTGTATTTTCCCATGCGTTGCTTTGCTTAGCAAGAAGTACCTGATGACGCAACGTATATTGGGAAATGCTAGGAGACTCATTTCAGATTGAAGCTTGAATTTGCTCCAAGTGAATCTCTGCAGGCTGTAAAGTAGATGGGACCATTTCAGGGTCCCCAAGGAGTGTTCCCTGCAGCCCCACAGAAAATCCATTCACAAAGACACCTTCTGCACCAATAAACTTTAGAATAAAGGTAGTCCCTGACCAGAGGTGGATTCCTACCAGTTCGCACCTATTCGGTAGAACCGGTTCGTCAAATCTACCAAACCGGTTAGAAGAGGTTCCACCAGTGGACCCAGAAAGCAGGCCACACCTACAGAAGAGGTTCCAAAATTTTATGAAACCCACCACTGGTCCTTGGATATGATTATTCTACACTATCATGCTCATATTTATAAATCTCAGTGCCTCTGTGAAAGGTAAGGATGACTACTGCGTTTGTGGTGCAATCAGAACATTGCGTGTGTTGAAGTTGTTTTAACGCAAACCAAAGATGCCTTTTAAAAAACAAGTTTACATCATATTCTTATGCATGCCAGTGCTGTGTGTGAGGTAATTTAAGGTGGTTCTGACAAGTGTCGTTGGCATCTTCATATCCGGTAACATGGGTGGCAAGCCACTCCCATCCGGTCACATGGGCAGCAAGCCACTCCCACAAAGGAGGCCACACCCACAGAGTAGGTTCGAACAATTTTTGAAACCCACCACTGTCCCTGACTTACAATCACAGTTGGGACTAGAATCTCCATTGCTAAGCAAGGCAACTGTTAAGGGAGTCATGCCAATTTTACCCCCTTTTTGCCACCATTGATGCAGTTGTTAAGTGAAGCACACAGTTGTTAAGCAAATCTGTTTCTCCTCTTGACTTCGCTTGTTGGAAGACAGCTGACAAGGTTCCAGATAGTGATCACATGACTTCAGGATGCTGCAACCTTTGTAAGTACATGCAAGTTGCCAAGTGCCTGAATTTAGATCACTTGACTGTGAGGAGATAGCAGCTATTTAATACGAAGGCTGACTATCACCTTTTTTTAGTGTGTTCTAACTCTGAATGCTAAACAAAGGTTACAAGTCAAGGACTAGCTGCACTGCCCTCCTCAATGACATTAATTGAGAGCCGAGGCGGCGCAGTGGTTAAATGCAGCACTGCAGGCTACTTCAGCTGACTGCAGTTCTGCAGTTCGGCTGTTCAAATCTCACCGGCTCAGGGTTGACTCAGCCTTCCATCCTTCCGAGGTGGGTAAAACGAGGACCTGGATTGTTGTTGGGGGCAATATGTTGACTCTGTAAACCTCTTAGAGAGGGCTGAGAGCCCTATGAAGCGGTATATAAGTCTAACTGCTATTGCTATTGCTATTAAAATGTTTTTAAAACTCTCCTTTTGATACTAATGGAGTCTATTTTAAAGTCCAGTTGCAGTGAGGAAGTAGGAAGAGGTGATGTTTCAAAGGGTTTGGTTCAAACCATGCTCTCTTTCAGAGGTGGGCTGCTGGGGGTTCACACGGGTTCGGGCAATCTTCTAGCTAGGATTCTGCCCAGTTTGGCGAACCCCCAAATGGCGCCCCTCGATGGCCACGCCCACTCTGCTCACTCCTCCCAGAAGTCTCCACTTGGTCCATTCATCATGCCAGGCAAGTGCATGGCCCGCGCGGATGCTCAGGTAGGGGGGAAAAACAGACCTACTGGAGATTCCAGAAGTCTAGAAACCGGCCTGTTTCCGGCCTCCTGAGGGGCTCCGGAGCCCAGGGGAATCAGTTCTTGCCCTCCCAGAGGCTCCAGGAAAGCCTCTGGACCCTGAGGATGGTGAAAAATGCCCCCCACCATGGTGCAGGAGGCTGACTAGGGTACACCCACCATGTCCATGCCCACCCAGCAATGGGCAGCAAACTCATTGCTGCAATTTTGGAAGCCCAGCCCTGCTTTCTTTTATTTGAAAATGTCCCTCTCCCTGACAATTAGTCTTTAAAACACTTTCTTATCATGTCAGTGGGAGAGATGCTGAAAACCAGCCAGTGGGGAAAAAAATTATCCTCAGTTCTGTTAGTTATACAGAGAAGAAGAGTTAGTTTTGTCCTTTCTGGCTTTTGTGAATAGGATAGGATTTAGCAAAGATGGACCAAGAAGTAACTAGATGGGGAACTCTGTTATATGGCCTTCAGCCTATAGGCCAGAGATTCCCCCTTCTAACTCTAGGAGCAGAATCCATGTACAGCTAAATATATTTTAATTATATTAACATAAGCTGGTGCATCTTCAATCCACCTCAATGCAATTAAAAGCTCTTACATGTTCCTTAACTGTAATTATCTCCTATGAGATTAATTCATACGGATTCCTGAAATAAAGAGTTACACCAAAAAGAAATTGTTCAAAGACTTCAGAAGAGAAAGATAATTATTTTCAGAAAATTCAGGATGAAAAGAAAATATAAATGGAAAGGAAGTTACATATCCTTTGGGACTAGAAAAGAATTATCAAAAGTGACAAATGATGGGATGATTTAATATTAGGCACTGTCAGAATTCCTGAACAAAACTTGTGACCTGTAAGCCTGGGTTTTTTTACCACCTTGTAAAATTTATTTATTATTAATTTATTTGCTGCCCAACTTGCTAAAAGGCAACTCTGGGTGGTTATAAAGTTAAATTTCTCTGATTAAGAAGAAAAAATAGAGAAAAAAACAGGAAATGATTCCATTTTTTATCTTCAGTCTGGTGGAAATCCTTGTGTATTATTTCCTACATTAAGCAAAATAAAATACAGGAATGCCCAGTGGATGGCCATGCATTTAAAAAAAATCAGAAAGAAACAGAGAAGAGGCTTTGAGTTTAATATGGGGATAAAGTGTCCTTAAAAAAAAAAACTAAGAGAAAAGGTCACACTGTCTCTTTAATACCTTTGGACATAAAACTCCAGACACGTCTAAAAATACCAAGATTCCAGTGTCAAAACAGAATGAACTGAGGTTACAATCAGCAGGCCAGGTATGAAAAACAGTCATTTGTTCCTATTGCCAAAGTATTATCCCACCCAGGTCAAGAGAGGGTAAGTGTGAGAGATAATGTGTGTGTGGATAATGGAGTACTTGTTCTATTATGAAGCCAAGGATAATCCCTTGCTTTCCTACCTAGTTTCAAATACACAGATGGGGAGAAAATTAAGTTATTTCCTCATAGCTGTACTGTACTTCTAAAGACCATTAAACCCTCCCCCCATTCAAGCTGAAAAAGAAAGTTGTGTCTCTGATGCATCCACAACGCTGAAATTTTACCACACCACTTCTACTGGCCATGGCAGAATCTCCACGTTTTTTTTTTAAATGGAAAGCTCAAAAAGATTTAATGATCCACCAAAGTACAGTGCTCATGTTTTATAGACAGCTGTGCCTCTCCCCATCCTGGTGCTCCTTGATCTTTCAGTGGCCTTCGATACCATCAACCATGGCATCCTTCTGGACTGGTTGAGGGAGATGGGAGCGGAGGACATTGGTTCACTTCCTTTCTCTGAGGTGGGTTCTTTGTCCCTGAAGATCAAAATCAGAAGCTATAGTTCTGTGATGGCGAACCTATGGCATGCGTGCCAGAGGTGGCATGCGGCGCCTTCTCTGAGGGCACGCAAGTTGTTGCCCTAGTTGAGCTCTGCCGCGCATGCACGCATACCTCCCGCCAGCCAGCTGCTCTTTGGGTGTCTGCCATGCATGTGCGGGGGGGGAGGGATACGTGCGGTGAGGCACATGCACATATGCGGGGGAACACATGCATGCATGGGGGCAGGGTGCATGCACATTGCATTTTGGGGGTTTGGGCACACGTGCATTTGCACTTTGGGCACTCAGTCCAGAAAAGGTTAGCCATCACTGCAATAGTTGGCCCAGAAAGCAGTGGTAAAGTAGTATTCTGACCCCCTCCTCCGTCTAGTAACGAATGCCGAGACAAGCTTAAATGGAATGTCCTTTAATAACAAGACACCAAAACCTCGGTGGCTGGAAGCCAAGCAAAACAAACAGATAAGGATCTTGGCAGCAACTCAGACAAACTCAGGCAGCAATAAACATAGATAAAGCTTGGCAGCAATCCAGCCTGCCAAGCGTGCATCCAGGAACAACTCACTGCTGGCCTCCGGCTCACTCTCCCTTGTCTCCTCCCCACTGGTCCAAGGCTGGTGCCTCCTGGCGGTCAACCAGCCTCTTTGCACCCTGCTCAGAGTCGGAACCCTGTCCAGGGTCCTCCACATCTTCCAGAGCCGACTCATAGGGCCCCTCGCTGTCAGAATCTGGTGGCAGCTCCAACGGCTCCTGCTGGGCCACAACAAGTAGTTATGGGCACAGTTCATTTGTATCCATGTGGCACAGCTACTCTACAAGCTGCATCAGCTTCCAGCAGGCTTTTGGATGCAAGTGAAGCTGCCGGTTGTCACTTTTAAAGCTTACACAGAATAGAAACAGATAAGCTGTGGGACTTCCTTCTCCGAAGAACATTTCACCCCCTAGGAAGGATATGCTATGGCAGGCATGTCAAACTGGTGGTCCACAGGCCACATATGGCCCACACAGGCTACACCCACCTCGGCTCCACAAGGGCTAAAAACATCCCGATACGTCATGAAACAGTCCGTGGTGCGATCGGGTTTGACACCCCTGTGCTACGGGATGTGTCTTTTATGAGCCATGGTGGCGCCGTGGTTAGAGGGCAGTACTGCAGGCTACTTCTGCTGACTGCCGGCTGCCGGCAGTCTACTGCTAAGTCTACTGCTATTGCCTGCAAATTGGCAGTCTGAATCTCACCAGGGTCAAGGCTGATGACTCAGCCTTCCATCCTTCTGAGGTCGGTAAAATGAGGACACAAATTGTTGTGGGCAATAGGCTGACTCTGTAAAACCGCTTAGAGAGGGCCGTAAAAGTATTATAAAGCAGTATATAAGTGTTATTGCTATTGCTATTTAGGTTTTGTCAGCTCATGGAATTTACAATGTTGCTTTTTTGGTGGCTGTTCCTGTGCTCTGGCATGATCTTACCTCCAATACATCAAAAGCCCCACCTGTGTTTGCTTCCAGAAAAGCTATTAAGACCTGGCTTTTTCTTTAGGTGTTTGGATCCAGTTGAATGAAATCCCCTTTGGGCTGCTTAATTATCATGTTTGGCCATCAATTTATATTTTGGCCAGGGTTTTGAAAGTTATGTGGTTATTTGTTTGGTTTATTGTTTGCTTTTCGCTCTAAGCCGCCCAGAGACACATTGTTTGACTTGGGTGGCCCTATAATCCATCAAATACATAATTAAAATAATTCTCACCAGCAAGGCCTGTCATGTGGCACAGAGCTGTGTCTTACATCAACTGCCAGAAATGGGCAGATCCAATGCAGCTATTGCAAAAATTCTTTCATGTGAGCTATTTTCTATTAAGACAGAAGACCATATGAGCAGGCAGCAAAGCTCAACCAAAAGGTCCTAGTATTGCAGAACTATATGTTTGTTCTTAGCTTATTAGGTATAACTTTAATCTAGATGTGGAAACCTTGCCTGCCATGTGATAAATACATGCAGTTATACAGAAGGCATAATTTCACTATCAAAATCTTATGGTATGAATTTTTTCATCTTGTCTTTATGCTTTGAATTTTATTTATGTATTATTATTTTTTTGTAAAAGAGCATGATTATGAATGACCATGAGATACCACTTAGGAAGGAAGGTATGCAAATGTTGAATGAATGCTGAGATGCACTATTGCTGAAATAATGTGCCACCTGAACTCATTGCACTAGTTACAGAATCACAAACTCATGCTGACACATGTATTGCAACTGCCATTCTGCTACTATTCCTATTTCTTTCGTCCATTCAGTCACTCAGAAAAAGCATTCACTCCAAAGCTTGCAAGACTATAGAGGTAAAGGTTCCCCTCGCACATATGTGCTAGTCATTTCCGACTCTAAGGGGCAGTGCTCATCTCTGTTTCAAAGCCAAAGAGCCAGCGCTGTCCGAAGACGTCTCCGTGGTCATGTGGCCGGCATGACTAAATGCCAAAGGCGCAGGGAACTCTGTTACTTTCCCACCAAAGATGGTCCCCATTTTTCAACTTGCATTTTTTTACCTGCTTTCGAACTACTAGGCTGGCAGAAACTGGGACAAGTAACGGGAACTCACTCCGTTATGCGATGCTAGGGATTCGAACCGTTGAACAGCCAACCTTTCTAATCAACAAGTTTGGCATCTTAGCCACTGAGCCACCGCATCCCTTGCAAGGCTATATGCACAAATGTTTGTAAACTCACAAATCCAGCCTGTATACAGTAATGAGAAGCATTTTAAAGAACTCATTTCTGGATTCATACCATGCTAAATCATAACATGTTTTGCCATTTTGGGGGTAAATGTGTGAACCCAACCAGTTTATGGCTTGACATAACATGTAACACCCAAAGCATTGCAATTTAAAACAGCGCTAAAAAAAGTAGCTTACATACCAATCCTCATATTTACAACCATTGCGGCATCCCCTGGTCACATGATCAAAATCTGGGTGCTTGCCAACCGGCATGTTGAGCCGAGGTGGCGCAGTGGTTAAAATGCAGCACTGCAGTTCAGCAGTTTGGCTGTTCAAATCCCACCAGGCTCAAGGTTGACTCAGCCTTCCATCCTTCCGAGGTGGGTAAAATGAGGACCCAGATTGTTGTTGGGGGCAATATGCTGACTCTGTAAACCGCTTAGAGAGGGCTGAAAGCCCTATGAAGCGGTATATAAGCCTAACTATTGCTATGTATTTATGATCATTGCAGCCTCCTGCGATCATGTGATTACCATTAATGACTTTCCCCAGCCAGCTTCTGATAAAGTCAAGGAGGAAAGCTGTATTTGCTTAATGGCATGATTCACTTAAGGACTGCAGCAAAAAAAGGTTAGAAAATTAGGCACAACTCACTCAGCAACCACTTTGCTTAATAACATACATTGTGGACCCAACTGTGGTTGTAAGTCAAGGACTCTCTTATATTTTACTAAGCATTGTTTTAAAACCTGAGCTTATTTATTCAAAAAGAAAAATAGCACTTTTAATCATTTGACTGGGATAAGAGACCCTTAAGTTGAAAAATATCAGCTGCTTAATTCGGGAATACTCCTGGAACCAATGTTGCCAGGTAATTTGGCTACGTGGTTTTTCTCCAGGACAACTATTTAGCCTGGTCCATAGGAATAGTAGTATGGCCTAGTAGCTTTAGTGCTGGACTGCAAGAACATATGGCATATAGAATTGCCTTTAAAGCATATTTAAGCCAGTATTGGGGTATCAAGCCTGCTTTTGAACTCCTGGCAACTATCTGGACAAGTATCTTCTTGGCAAGATTTCAGAAGTTGTTTGCCATTCCCTCCTTCCTAGGACTGAGAGTTTATGACTGGCCCAAGGTCACCCAGCTAGCTTTATATCCAAGGCAAGACTGCAACTCCCAGGTTCCTAATTTCTAGCTTGCTGCCTTAACCACTAACTAGAATGGTTCGGCTGGTACATATTATCTGACATCTCTTGGTTGTGAGAAAATGTTAATAGAACACCCGTCCTACAGAAGCAAAACTAAAGCAGTCTTTTCAAGCATTTCAGCTTTGATCATTTTGTTATTATTTGCCCGGACATTTTAAGATGGTAAGTTTATACCAAACTGTATTTTTATACTGCCTTTTAATTTTACGATTTTTTTTTTTTTGCTAAGGTGTTTATTTTGCAAAGTACTCAAAGTAATGGTGTCGCATAGGTATGCAATTTATTTACATATGTACAAGAACACATGCACACACACATTTTTGTGATATATTTTAATGAAGGGTAATTTATAAATAAGATATAAATAAATAAATACATACATAAGCAAACAAGCTCACTTCCTAGAAATAACTTTCAATGAAGCCAAACACTAAAGTCAAGCCTTGGACATTGTCCATTAAATAACTTGCAAGACCCACAAACCACACACACACACACACACACACACACAAACGCTTAGATGGCAAGTTTTTCCTGCATCTAAACATGCTACCTTGGGGAATTCCTGTGCAAGTACACTATTTCAAGTGAAGTTTTATTGGTTAAATGACCAAGCCTTTCTCCTCAAACTGCACCATGGGTATCATTCCACTGAAACTTACTACCAAAAAAGGGAACTAGTAAAACTGAAACAAAACTCAAATATTTAAACCATTTTTTCGCTGTACACTCAGCTAAGTAATGCAAGTTAAGAAGCATAAGCCAAACAAGATCTTGGAGGATGAAATAGTTATAATTCTCAGCATGAGGTCAGCCAATAGAAGAGAACAAATGGTGTTTTTTCTGATCAAGGTTTTTATGAGTAGCCAGTGTGACTTTCAAAGTTCGCTTCATTACATACAAATACAGTCTTCCCTAACTTAGTGCTCTCAAGATGTGTTTGATTATGTTTCCCATTATTTCTGGGAAGTATGTCCATTAGCCAAGCTGGCTGAAATGAAAGGAAGTAAATTAAAACATATGTGGAACTTTGCAAGGTAGTCCAGACAAGAAACATACCCAGAAGTACTAGCTGTATCTTTATCCCAAGGTTGCATTAAAAGAATCTTGAAAATCTGAGAGGGTACATTTGTTCCCTCTCATCTTTATACTCCACAAAATTAGGGAGGATCCCTTCTGAGACATTTGCCATGTTCCCATTCCTTCTGTGGGCTCAGCTGCTGGCCTGTTATCTGACCATCACTTCCTCCTGTCTGTTCTGACCTAGGCTTCCCAAGAGCATGAAATAAACTCCTTATCCCGGAAAAACCCTTTTTATTAATTTGCTGTGAATTCTGCTCATTCACAGCTGGCAAAGTCTTTCAAAGGAGGATTTACAGTCACAGACCTTATCTGGCTTGGACAGCTGACAGGCCAATGTCTGCAGAACTTGATGAACCAATTAGCGAACTAATTGTCTCCTGCAAACTTCACTCCCCTTTGGCTCCTCTTTTATTTCCTCTGGGAGGGGGCCATTCATCATCTGGCCTTACTCCCAAATCAACCCTGTCCTTTAGCTGTTCCCTTCATCTGGCAACTCTGTGCATGCACACACTGGGAACAGGCTCCAGTTGTTCATCTGCCTCATTGATGTCTGAATCTGAAGGCAACTGATAACTGGCATATGGCTCTGGCCCCCTCTCTGCCTCCAATACAGAGCCCTCATCAGAGCCTTCCCCAGACTCCAGGACTGGCCCATGTTCCTCCCCAACCTCTTCACTGTCCGAATCTACCACCAGCTCTGCTAGCCGCTGTTCGGCCACAACACTGTCTCCCAGGGTTATTCCCATAAACCATTACAGGACAACAAGTGGAATTAATCTAGAGCTATCACTTGAGGCACATATGATAAGCCCAGTCTACGGTAATAAAGTTTGGACACACTATGAGAGCGCCCCTGTTCCTCTTGAGATGTCGACAATGTTAGCAAAAATGGAAGGAAAGATAAGACGACAACCAGCAGCAGGAGAGATGAACTTGATTGCAACAGAGTCCCCATTGAAAAATCTTGGCCAGGTTAGGGCAGATCATTCTGGAGTGACTCAATCTATGTGGTTGCTAATAATTAACATTGACTTGATGACAATTAATTAACCAATCAATTAGAATTAACTTGGGTCTAGCAGATGACATCACCTGCCTTTCTCTTGGCTTAGAAACTAAGCAGAATCAGGCCTGGTTAGCATCTGGAGGAGACTACAATGAAAGTCCAGGAGTACCGGCTAAAGTGAAAAGTGGAAAGGCAATCACAAATCACTTGCATATTGCTACCAAGCAAATTCAAAAGTTGTGTCCATTAACTAGGAGTTAAGCTTATCTGGTCTGGTGGACCTCATATAGTTTAAGAAGACCAAACGATGCCTCAGTCAATCAAAGTGTGATGCAGTGTCTTGCATCACAGTAATGCACATTCAAAACCAGTATCAGGCCCCATAGTTCTCTACTGGAACGCTGCCATTCTGGTGGGCTGGTGGGTGGGTGGAGGCTTGGGAGGGCTTCTTCACTTTGCTTTGGTGTACGTTGTGAGGAATAGGGAGAGGGGAAGGAATGTGACCAAGATCATCCTAGGAGGAAAGGAATGTGCTCTGAACCACCTGTGTTATCTCACCACGAGAAAAAGTGAAACAAAAGCAAGTGGGAGATGGCAGTTATCACCTTTTCTGCCTGAGGTTCTCAAAACATCTTTGCACCTTGGTATTGGCTGGATGTTGAACTGGACACTGGGAGGGGCTTTGCTTGTAGCAGTTTAGTCTAACGCTTTTGAGCGGGAAACTTCAGATCCTGCCTACACGCTCTTTGCTATCACTCTCTTCCAATAAAAGTTCCTTCTGAAATGTTAATTGTTTCAAGAGTTCTGCTTTCTTGAGAAGGCTGGCGAGGAAGGACCTTACAACCAGACTAGTTCAGCTATAAGAACTCACAGAGAATTCAGACAAACAATTGTTTCTCAAAGTAAACCATTTTACAGAATAGCACAATTTTCTGAAAACAGCATGGGAAGCAACCATGAACAAAATTAACTTCCACTGTATTTAACCATGGATCTGCTTGCTTACTTTTGTTTTTTGCCAAATGTCATAATTCACATGCTTGTTTGAAAGGTTACAACGACTTGCTTAAAAACTGACACCATCACTAAAATTGTTAGCATGTTTAGAAAAATCTTGCAATCCAGTGGAAGATAGAAATTACATTACCATATGACGAACTGTTGAAAAGTTCAATATTGAAGAAAGCATGATCCCCGCTAGTCATTCCTTGCCGATGTGCAGCCAACATGATGTTCCGTATTGCGTCACTGCTGGCACACATGATCACAACTGGTGGAAATAAATGGAAAACAGAGATAAGAAGCCATTCCTCAAAGACCAGGAACAGACTGTCAAATTTCTGAAAAGCTGGAGACAATGACACAGACGGTCCTCTGGTTGTTTTGTTTTTGTTAATTCAGGGCTATACAAAGGACATCAACAAGACCAGGATATTCAATGTGAAAAAGAAAAACAGTCAATGAAAGGCCAACTTTCACTAACCGTTTTACAGGATGGCAGTTCCTAAGTTAACTGGCATTAAGCACCTGATTTTATGCAACCGTTAAGGTAAAATAAATACTAATAAAGATGAACTGTTCCAGAAATTTGAATTCTTTGGACCTGCGATATGAGCAGATGATGGACTAGAAAACACAACCATGTTTGGCAAAGTTTGGTAAGAAGGAAAGGCAATGAATAAGGTGGATAGACTCTGCTGGCATGTCTCTCAGTCTCTGCCTCTTTTACACACACACACACACACACACACACACACGCGAGAAACAGTCCTTTCCCTTCCATCAAGGCGACACTGAAAAGCAGCCCTTGGTGGCAATGACAAGGCTAGCCCTGAAGTTTAGGCCCAGGCCTTGACTTCAACCTAAGCACTATCACTGCCACACAAAAAAGCCACTTCATTGTCCTTCCCAAGGAGCACAAGCCTTGGGGAACAACACAATTGTCCTCATGGTCCAGTGCTCCCCAGGATCTGCCATGCACAGCTTATTTTCAGCTTGTGTTATCTCTCTGTTGAAGGCCCCTGCAGCCTCCCAAAGGAATCTCATTGGAATCTCCTTAAAAGAGCTGTGGATCACCAGGGGCAGGTCCAAATGGATGTCACTTGTTCATATAGTGACCAGCATGGATCTGACTAGTTACTTAAAGGCATTTTAAAGTGCTTACGATTTGCTAAACCAGTGGTGGTAAATCCATAATACATGTGTCAAAAGCGACATGTCAAAACATTTTGAGTGATATCCCAGCATTTACCAACACTTGGCACCAACTATTCTTGAAAGTACATTCCATTCTTATGTGATTTTGGAGGCTGTGGAGGCCACAGGAGAATGGAAGGTGCTTTTGTGTGGCTTATGGAGCCTCCAAAAATTACACGACAATGGGTTGTGCTTTCATGTGGTTTTTGGAGACTGAAGAGGCTATGGAAGACTGCTCTTCTCTAAAGCTGCTGCAAGAACAAAGGCCTAGTGCAACCCGGGGCAGCCTTTGGTAGGCTGCAGGGGCCTTCAACAGAGAGATAACACAACCTGATCAACAGAGAGATAACACAACCTGAAATTAAGCATTGCATGGCAGATTCTGGGGAGCGCTGGGCCACTGGGGCAATTGTGTTGTTCCCCAAGGTTTGTGCTCCTTGGGAACAGCAATGAAACAGCCTTTTTCTGTGGCAGTGGTGATTCTTGGGCTAAAGTCGAGGGCTGGGATTGAACTCTAGGGCTGGCCTCATCATTGTCACTGAATGCTGTTGTTCAGGGGGCCTTGATGGAGGGAAGATAAAGAACTGTTTCTCTTTTGTTTTGGAGAAGGGTGTGACATGCCAACAGAGGTGTTAAGCATTTTCCAAACTTTTGACATGTCAAGCACAAAAGGTTTATCATTAGTGGGCTAGATAATGCTTAACAAGATTCAGAAAAAAAGTCCCATAATAATCAGACTCATGGTATACAAATCTGCTTAAAAGAAATGAGGAATTGGGAACAATTTTTGTTCTGAATTCACACACACAATATATATAATGTAATATATAAATATCATAAATGCATATTATACATTATATTTAACTTACATTTATCATTTATAGATATCATATTTTATGAAAGCCAGCTATACACCTAAAGGAGGACTGGCTGGAGAATTCTGGGAGTTGAAGTCCATGCATCTTAAATCTGCCAAGGATTTAGGATTCCAACATAACCAGTAAACATAACCTGACTCGGCCTCCCTTTGCCCAGTATAACCCAGCCAGCAGACTCTCTGGGGTTTCAGGCAGAAAAGGATATTTCCCAGCTAGGCATAAACAATCAAGATCTTGGGAGAGGAAAGGGGAGGTTTGGGGGAAGGGGAAAAATAAGATACAACAATAACTAAATAATAATAAATAATCTTATTAGAAAGATCAACTCTGTGAAATTCAGCTTGACTCCTGTCAACAGATAGTTTTGACATCCGTATAGAAATGCTCTTCTATTGCCTTCTTTCATAATTTCTCTTTTCCAATTTAATCTTCAAGTGCACAATTGCTTAGTGATCTCTGATCTATGTCTTAACCAAGTCCAGTGTAATAGTAAAGTTAATAGATGGGCACTGGGATGACCAAGGTTTGTAGACTGCCTTTAATAACGGAAGCTTCTGGATGACTTGGGCCAGCTCCCTTCTCTCAAAGTAAATTATAAGATTATTGTGGGGAACAATGGATGGAAATGTTATATATGCTGCTTTGAGTTTATAAACAAAATGTGGAAAACATTATAAATCTAACAATATATAAACCTATTAGCAAAGGAATGAAAATAATATTTGATCGTTCAAGCTCTCCAAAACTTGACAAAATGTGACAGGCTCTGCGGGGCAAATACAACAGCCCTGCCCTCAGGGCTTTGAAAAAAAACTTGTGCTACTAAGAGTTGCCTGTGCTACTAAGAGCTGCCGCTCTCACCTGTGGCCTCCTGCTGTTAACAGCAGCTTGCTGAGAGCCTTCTGGCCCTCCTCCTCCAGCTGCTTTTCTTTCTCTTCCTTAAAGGGGAAGTTTTTCCTTAAAAGAAAGACTTTCTTTAAAGGAAAGCCGCAGCAAGATCCTTGTTGCCCTGTCTGGGCTTCTCTGGCTAGTCAGGCACTCAAAAAAGGATTGAATGGGGCTTGCATAAATCGTGATAGCAAGGTTGCCGGAACACAGGATGACAAAGGCGAAGGGAATCCTCACCTGGAGGGAGGGGTCCCCTTCTGCAGCCCTGCCAGGTGAAGAGAAACCTGGTAATCTTTCCTCAGGTTCCTCAGGATGAACACAGCCGTCTGTTGATGGACTGAGTCGGTAACTGGGTGGAGCCTGATGACCAAGGCATGGCTAAAAGAGCTTATCTGACTCAGTCCAATCAAGAGAGGACAAGGTCAACCTATCCTGGATACTCCTCCCCCAGGGGTGGGTTTCAACAGGTTCGCGGCGGTCCCTGCGAACCGGTTGGTCGGCGAACCCGGAAGTAAGTAACTTCCGGGAACGGCGAAGGGCGTGCCCGCCCGCCCGCGGTCCTTACCCGGTTTTGACGAGTTCTGCGCTTCCACGCATGCGCAGGACGCATACAGCACCACACGCGTGCACGAGGACGCCGGCCCCGTTCCAACCGAACTGGTTGGAACAGGGCGAGAAACCCACCCCTGTCCTCCCCTCACTATGGAGAAAAAAAACAAAAGGGGGGAAGATTCAAAACTCAGAAAAAGTGTTCAAAGCATGAAATTTGCACTTCCAATTCATTCCAAGAGTTAAAGATAATGGAGTGAAAACAAAATCCGTATAAATACTGCTGGTATCAGACTACATCAGTTTAAGGGACACAGAAAATTATTCCTCTTCCTAGCTCTAAAAAAATAGACTTTAAGCTGACAGATTCAAAACAGATTCAAGCTGTCACAATCTCTTCCCAGAAATTTACTTAGCCTTAAAGTGGACAAAAACATTTTTGGCCATACCCGCCAACTGGGTATTTGAGAGCAATTCTTAAAGGAAAGTATGAAGCCATTCACTATTTGCTCAGCACATAACAGTTACAGTATTGTCTCAAAGAATATTTTTATTTTCTTTAGATGAAGATTCCATTTATTCATGCAAAAGTCTTCTAGATAACAATTCTTCAGCAGTTGCTTTTCTATATACCTCCAAGATAGGTTTGAAATAGTTGCCCATATCAAGAACACTGGCAGATCATCTCTAAAACTCTTTATTCAGATGTCTAGATATCTATTTATCCAGACAATTTATGAACAAATGCTAATACCATTGCTGCATATGCTCAGATTTCCTGAGTAATCTTAAACTCAGGATCATTTTTTGGCAATAAGATAGGGAATATTTTCCTAGTATGGTATTTTTTTCAAGGAGGTCAAAAAGGAAAAAAATGAATTTTGCAGGTATTTTATTTTATGATGTTAATATATTACAATCTAGGAACCTCCTTGTTATATAGACATTAACACTACTATAATCAACCTTGCTCAGTTTTTATATCCATGGTTAAAGGCATGGCCAAAGGAAAAGTAGGTCTTGGAAAAAGATGAGCTAGATCTCCAAATAGGTTGTTAGAACTTGTTTTCTCCTGAGTAAAAACATTGGGGACTTGTCAGCTCAATGACTCCCAGTTGCTTGGCCTTAACATAGTTAACTATATGACAATTTATCTGGTAAAAAGATGAAGACTTAGATAACATTTAAGTTGAACAGCTTAGGGTGCTGGAGAACTCTCCTGCGAGTCCCTTGGACTGCAAAGCAATCAAACCAGTCAGTCCTAGAAGAGATCAACCCTGACTGTTCTTTAGAAGGCCAGATCCTGAAGATGAAACTCAAATACTTTGGTCACCTAAGGAGAAGGAAGGACTCACTGGAGAAGAGCCTAATGCTGGGAAAGACTGAGGGCAAAAGAAGAAGGGGATGACAGAGAACGAGGTGGCTGCATGGAGTCACTGAAACAGTAGGCGTGAGCTTAAATGGACTCCAGAGGATGGTAGAGGACAAGAAGGCCTGGAGGAACGTTGTTGATGGGGTCGCGATGGGTTGGACACGACTTCACAACTAACAACAAGTTGAACAGCCTAGTAGACTGAACGATCAGTTAAAGTACAGTCTGAAGCTATAAGAATCTTGCTGAAGCAAAACAACCCCAGAATAAATATGAAGCCAATATGAAGTTGCTTGCTGTCAACAAACATCAAAAAGATCTATTAATATTAGTAGTTACTATGAATAGTAAAATAGTGGATTAGTGAATTCTTCTGGACTCTCACCTGTTTAAGCTACAAGTTGAAGCCACAGCAAGGAAATGCTTTTTCTGACTTTGCTGGTACACCAGTTTATGATGCTACCTGACAATAGGAGTCATATCTTGTTCATCATTTAGTTGGACTAGACTAGAGCAATGTGTCCTAGATATAGGAATGCCATTGGAGGCAACCTGGACGATACAGCGTGTACCAAAAGCAGTGGCTAAATCCTTCAGGGAACAATGCCATCAAGCCAGAATTTGAAATTGTTGCATTGAGTGCTAAGAGGCTTCAAGGGCCACCTGAAAGTGATGGTTATCCCTTTGGGAACCCTTTGAGGTTCAGCACCAAGAAAAATTGGCCAATGGCTTGCTGAACCCAATCCTGCCCATCATTAACAGAAACTCTGGTTAGCCAGATGGTTTATTGGTTCATTTGTATCTTGTTTTCATGTTTTGTTTTTGTTTTGTTGTACCCCATCCACTGTCCAATTTTGATTGCGGCAGTACTGTAAAAGAAATATACAAAATAAGTAAAACTGACAGAGGCACACCCTTGCTTAACCTAAGAGATCTGCTTTCAGCACCTGTAACTTGATTTGAAGTTGTTGTCGTTAACACATATTTTATTTTGTTATATAAAGGTAAAGGTTGCCCTTGGACATATGTGCTAGTCATTCCCGACTCTAGGGGGCGGTGCTCATGTTAGTTTCAAAGCCAAAGAGTCAGTGCTGTCCAAAGAAGTCTCCGTGGTCATGTGGGCTAGCATGATTAAACGCCGAAGGCGCACAGAACGCTGTTAACTTCCCACTAAAGGTGGTCCCTATTTTTCTACTTGCATTTTTGCATGCTTTTGAACTGCTAGGTTGGCAGAAGCTGGGACAAGTAACGGGAGCTCACTCGGTTACGTGGCGCTAGGGATTCGAACCGCTGAACTGCTGACCTTTCTGATCCACTAGCTCAGCGTCTTAGCCACTGAGCCGCCTTGCCCTTTTTTACTATATATGAAGCAGTAAAATTCTTTTGGTCCCCTCTCTTTCTGGTTTGTTTTCCTAAATGTGCACCATGTCACCGCTCAGTTTCCGCAAAATACTTTTGTTATTTATTAATACTTTGTGGATCTTGCAGACTGACAGGGAGAAAAACTCCCTATTCAGAAGTGCCAAAAGGAAGCATCCCTTGGACCCTCACTCTGAGCAACATCACTATAAAAGGATGAAAGGTTAAGCATCACATTTTTTTGCTGTCCCTCCAACATTTCCTTTTGGGTAGGCGCCTAGAGTTTTAACATTCCTTGAACCAAAGGCCTTAAAAAGAAGTCTGGTTCCTAAGAAATGTGAAAGTAGATCAACAAAAGGAATGGTTTAGGTCAAGAAGAAGCTATCCTTAGTTTGAAAAACAACTGTAAAAAGAATCCAGTTCCCGCAGAATATCCCACATAATATAATAAAATGTCTTGGGATGGAACTAAAGATATACAGGTAGTCCTTGATTTACAACAGTTCATTTAGTGAACCGCTCAAAGTTACAGCAGCACTGAAAAAGTGACTTACGAACCAGTTTTGACCCTTGCAGCATCCCCATGGTCACGTGATCAAAATTCAGATGCTTGGCAACTGGTTCATATTTATGACGGTTGCAGTGTCCCGGGGTCACTTTTTGTGACCTTCTGACAAGCAAAGTCAATGAGGAAACCAGATTCACTTAACAATCGTGCCACTAACTTAACAATGGTAATGACTCATTTAACAACTGTGATAAGATAGGTCGTAAAATGGGGGGGACTCAATTAAGAAACGTTTCACTTAGCAACATAAATTTTGGGCTCAATTGTGGTTGTAACTAGAGGACTACCTGTAATGGGAATTCTCCATTTGTTATCTATGTGCACAGAGACACATAGAATGGTTCTGAAGTCAGTGATGGTTTATTATAATTCTGTATCTTCTTATACATGCCTATATTCCTCTTCATGCCAACAAAATATTTTGTAAGCCCTGGTAAGAGAGGCAGCAAAATCAGTGTAAGCAAAGGAAAGTTAAGTATCTCCCTGCAACTTCCAGTTTGCAAATTTATTTTCGTACAGCATTTTATAGCCACCTACCAAAGGATAAGCCAAAGGATAAAACAATATGTATAAACCATACAAGACAACAGAAAAACCCAGTACCATAACCAAACATCCCAAACAACACTCCCCTCCAATTCCGGTTATTCCAATGCTTGTGGGGATGGAGAGCCAGTTTGGCCTAGTTGCTTAGATACCAGGCTGGAAAACAGAAGACATGAGTTCAAGTCCCACCTTAGCCATGAAAACCAGCTAGGGGATTTTGGGCTATTCACTCTCTCTTAGCTCAACCCATTTCACAGGGTTGTTGTTGTGGGCAAATTAGGAGAAAGATGTATAGAATACCTTCACTGTAAAAATAATAAAGGCAGTGTACAAATAAATTAGAAAGCCAGCTCTTAAGTGCTTTCCAGAAAGTTTTCTAAGCTTTCTAAGTCTCAAGGGAGAATAATATTTCATAGATCTTTTCAACAGAAAAGATACACTCCCTAAGTAAGTGATGGCTAACCTTTTTTGTCATCGTGTGCCAAAAGTGCACATGTGCGACAGCACGTATGCGCCACCGCACCCATAATGCACTGGGTGTAACCTCCACCCCCGAGTATCCTGCCCCCTGTGCATGAAACCCCCCTCCACGCTCCCCCTGTGCATGTGCGCATAATCCCCCTGGTTGTGGGCCAGCTGCTGGTAGAGCATACAACAATAGAGCGTACGCCCAGAGCGGCCACTGCTGGAAGACTCAGTTTGGAAGTCACTGAAAAAGCTATGCTGGGATGGCAGTGGCGGAGGGGCTCTGGCTCTGCGGGGTGAGCTGGGCCAGGGCATCGTGAGGCTGGGAGGTGCGAGAGTGGAACAACTGCTCGCGCAACCCCCCTCTCCAGCCATGCAGAGCGCCATTCACTGGCATTTCAAAGGCGCCAAGCCGCGGGAGCCGGGCAGTGGCGAACAGGCGCTCATGCGGCTTGGCGATACCCCTAGGTCAGTGAATGGCACTGTGCCCAGCTGGAAAGGGGGTTTGCTGGATGGTTGCTCGTGGCTGTTGTGTTGCGCTGCTGCAACCCCAAAACAATAAACCCTCCCCTCATAATAAGGCCTAAGCCATATTTTGTGGGTAAAAAGAAAATAAGACCCTGTCTTATTTTCGGGAAACGCGGTAGCCCCATGCCATGTAGGGCTTTAAAAGTGATAACCAGCCTCTTGAATTGCATCCAGAAATTCCCCTATCAAACTGACACGTGTTTACCATCAAATCCTGTATCCCACCTCGAGTTAACTATCATAATGTACAATACAGGTTGTCCTCAACAGCTCGCTTGATTACCATTCAGTAGAATGGCACTGAAAAAAGTAATTTGTGACCATTTTTCACTTATGACTATTGCAGCATCCTCATGGTCACATGATTTACATTCAGATGCTTGACCACTGACTCACATTTATGATGGTCCTGCGATGATATGATCCACTTTTGCAACCGTCTGACTACCCAAGCCAATGGGGAAGCTACGCTCACTCAATTTAACAACAGCAGTGATTCACTTAACAAATGTCCCAAGAAAAGTCATAAAATGGGGCAAAACTCACTTAACAAATTTCTCACTTAGCACCATAAAGTTTGGGCTCAATTGTGGTCATACATGGACGACTATCTGCATGCTTCTAAGTACAGGAGTGCTGGGAATGAGATGTCTTCAGCATCAACCTTAAACGCTACTGCATTTGATTCAGACAGTAAAAAGAACCAAGTATAATTAACTGTTCACATTAAAAATACCTGCTTTAATTGGCCGGCACTGTATTATCTGTATTTATCTTTATGCTATTTAGAAAAGTGGTGGGCAAAAGAATATTTAGCTAACTTAAACTAATCTAAGTCTCTAGGGACAGAAGAATTATATCCTAGGGCAGTGTTGGCAAACCTTTTTGGCACTGAGTGCCGAAACAGAGGCATGCATGTGTGTGTGCTAGAAACCAGAAGAGCAGCTGCCCAATGCACGTGTGTGCGCCGGGAAGATGATTTTTCTGGTTTACAGCATGTGGATCGGCCACCTGGTCTTCTGGCGCACATGTTAAGTTAGCTAAGTTAGCAGCTGCTCTTCCTCCTGTGCATGTGAAGACCAAATGTTGTGCCCAGAGATATGGCTCTGTGTGCTACTTCCAGCACCCATGCCATAGATTGGCCATCACGGTCCTAGGGTATCAAAGAAACTATCTGAGATGATTGCAAAACAACTGGTGAGGACCCAGAAGACTGTTGTCCCTGCCTGAAGAAAACGGGAGGAGGAGGAATCAGGAAATTATAGGCCTGTCAGTATGATGTCTAAAGTCCTCAAGTAGTTTATTAAACAGCATATTTGTGAGCACTTGGGTAGAATGGCTATTTATAAAACCGGCATGGGATTGTGACACCAACAAGGCATGCCAGATTATCCTTATCTCCTTTTTTGAACAAGTTACTATCTTAGGATATGCTGTGAATATAGGGGATCTAAGCATAGCGTTTGATAAAATGTTGTGAATATCCACCAGACATGTCACCCGGAAGGCAAACCCTGCCTCCCTCCAACTGCATCTTGCTTATTTTGGCCATGTCACGAGGGAAAATTCACTGGAGGGAGAAATTATGCTTGGAAGAATTAGTGGTAAAAGGAAAAGCCACCAAAGAACACAGTGGCTGGACATGATCAAAGCTGACACCAGCCAGAGCATAGAACAACTCAAAAAAGTGCAAGATTGGAAGATGTGAAGAGACCTGGCCCATAGAATTGGCAAGAGTTGAATACAACTGAATGGGTAATATCGTCATCATCAACATCATCATCCTGTGAATATCTCCATTAATAAAATGGCAGAATATGGACTATATCAGTGATGGCTAACCTTTTTGCCCTTTTTGTTGGTGAACCCTTTTTGCCATTGCGTGCCAAAAGCAGGGGGAGCGCAGGGGGGTCATGTGCGGGTGTGCCCACGCCCATAATTTTATGTACACGACCCCCCCTCCCGCACATGCATGCACAACCCCCGCCCTCTCCTCCGCTTTTGGCACGGGATAGCACAGTTGTCCCGTATTTCGCCCTCCCCAGGCTCTAGACGCTTTCTAGGAGCCTGGGGAGGATGAAAACAGCCTCCCCACCCCCCAAACCCCAGATGCCCTCTGGAAGCTTCAGGAGGCTTCCCTGAAGCCTCCGGAGGGCGAAAAACGGCCCTACAGGAAGTCCATTCCACCTCTGGTTTGCGTGTTGGGTTGACTATATGATCAAACTATTAGATGGACTCCTATCTGAGTGATTCTATCTGACTGATCAACTGAGTACTCCATCAAACTGTCCATTAAGTACATCAAGATCACCAAGCACACCAAGATTGGATATTACAAAACCTTTTGTAGATTTTAATGGATGTGGACACCACTTTAATCTAGTTGTGGGAAGGAATGTCGGGCTTACTCAAGGGATATAGTGAGCATAAGGCATGTATCAGGCACTACTGCAACTTTCTTATATTCTTATGTTTGGGACATTCCTTGGACAGATATGGACTCATTCTCTGCAATCCTTACAGATTTTTTGAGGAGGATTTCAAAAGGGCAACTGTGTGTTTAACAGGACAGCTATGAATTCGACCCTTGTGACTCGATCCACATTTCATAAATACCACAGGGACTCCCAGGGAGCTTGAAGAATAACATATTTATTACAACACAAGCTTTTGTGAACTACAGTCTACTTCGTTAGTTGTTTATGCCTCAATAAATGTCTGAGTCTTTAGGTGAACCAAGATTGCTCCTTGTTTTCAGCTGCAACAAAATAATAGGGCTGATCTGGAAACGGTTATTATTTCAGGCAATCGGTTGACAAGTCCAGGCCACGAACAATCCAGTAGAATCCGCCATTTATTGTTAACACTGACTTCCTCGCTTATTACCCCTGCTGAACTAAAGGAGTCCAAAAGTCATCCATGTCTGACCTACCAGAGAACAACTTCCTATTTTGAATAAAAACAGGAAAAATGGAGGCAGGGGGAGGAAAATAAAGACTGATATTGTAAAAGAAATATTTGAAGCAAAGGCAGAAAATAATAATAATAATAATAATAATAATAATAATAATAATAATAATAATAATACGATTTTCAGAAGGTACCATGGTGCATCATCTTCTTGATCTACATTTCATAGCCCTGCTGTAGATGAGACGTCCTCCATCACATCTGAATGACAACAGATTGGGCAAGACATAGGTAAAGATAAAGGTTCCCCTCGCACATATGTGCTACTCGTTCCTGACTCTAGGGGGTGGTGCTCATCTCTGTTTCAAAGACAAAGAACCAGCACCGTTGAAGACGTCTCCGTGGTCATGTGCCCGGCATGACTAAACAGCGAAGGTGCACAGAACCTTCCCACCAAAGGTGGTCCCTATTTTTCTACTTGCATTTTTATGTGCTTTTGAACTGCTAGGTTGGCAGAAGCTGGGACAAGTAACAGGAGCTCACTCCCATTACGCGGCGCTAGGGATTCGAACCACCGAACTGCCGACCTTTCTGATCGACAAGCTCAGCGTCTTAGCCACTGAGCCACCGCGTCCAATGGGCAAGACATACAAGCAGGTAAATAACAAGACAATGAGCTAAGCTTTGGGGAAAGACAGCCTGTTGTATCTGCCAGATGTCGAGGGAAGCACAGGAAGAAACTGAGGGAAATCCTGCTCATTTCTTCATTGACAAATATAAACAGTAAATGGAAATAGGCGAAGACAGCAAAGGGAAGAACAGGAATTCTGAGGTGGTAACACAGGAAGGAAAGGAATGTAACTTTGAAGTTAACTGAGTTTTATCTGATCATCTGGAGCATTTTTTAAAAGAGGATTCTGCTTGTGGTTTCTTCTTAATGAGGCATGGTGAGACAGACTGCTCTTGTTGTCTCATAAGGGCCAATGTCATCTCCAGGAAATTGCTATGGTAGCTATATGGATCTGCAAACAACCACTTGTGTTGTAAACTAGGGAGCAAAGGAACTTTCTGATCATAATCCAAGTGTACTTCTTGTAAATGAGCAAACCTTTCTGGTTTCCACTTGTGTAACAAAGCAATAAAAAGGGGGAAAAGCTATACACTTCTAAAGTAAGCTTCCGAAATGAGTAAAATTTGGAAAGAAAGGAAGAAGCGGTTTCTGAAATGACGGGATTTTGTTTGTGCTTAGAGACAGCGATAGGCTTACCCCATCTCGGTGGAAATTCATAGCAAGTGTTTATGTTTAACCACTTGCTTTGTACAATGCAATTAAGAACTGTAAATAAAAATGCATGCTGATATTTAATGAATGAATAAAAGAGTAATGATACAAATGAACAGAATCCATTATGAAATGGATTAGAAATATGCCGGTTTTCTTAACATTATTCATAATAAAAGTTCAGTCAAACGAATGGTGAATGCACTTTATTCAGAGTGGAACTCCATAAATTAGGATTCTCAATTTTCTATTTGAATTGAATTTGAATTCCATTGAATTGCACATTGCTTATGTGCAATCAAACTCATAGTAGTCATGGAGAAGCACAGCTCGTAAGTAATAGTTTAACATGAAGCTAAAATAAACCCCAGAGCACTTTGCTAAATGATCAGCTCCAAATATTTCCCATTCTATTACTTCCCAAGCTACAGAAACATTAGGAAATGCACTATAAAAGGGAAAAGTACACAAAGGACTTAACACACATCTGCAAAGTACTTTATAGCAACTTGCATATGTATATTATCTTATTGCAATTCCTTACAACACCTCAAAAGTACTATCTCCATCCTCCTTACAAAGATAGAATTAAACTTGGCTTCTTAAGAATTGGCTTTTTGAAACTATTTCCAGAGCTCTCCATTGATTGGTGTTTTTGAGCTTCTTAATTTCTAGTTCGAATTGTACCAACTCTACATACGGAGACACATTATAAAAAGTATAAACCAGAATTTCAACTTTGTATGGCTCAGAATCATATGATTGGAGCAGCATACAGGAATAAAGTTTTTTTTTAAAAAAATAAATGAATAAATATTATAATCTACTTGCACCCTTAATTTCAAGCAAGAATGAATAGTCAACCTTATTGGAGATCACTCTTCATTTTATATGCATGTAAACACAAAAGATATATAATAAAAAAAACCCTTCCATTTTATGCCCCTGTGTAGTCCCTTAATTCAGAGTAGAGTCAGAGCAACTGGATCGAGTTATGGGTTTATGGCAACAAAGCATGAAAATCAGCATGCCTTTGCTTTTTACATTTTCTCCTAAATCATGTTGAGCACTTGATCAAAGATCACCACCTATCTCTGTCATGGACAAATTAAAACAAAAATGTCCTGGATTGGGATTTTAAAAATTATAAGTACAAGGTAATTTAAGGCAAATTATGCAACTCTATTGAAGACATTTTTCATGTTCTTTACTTACTCAAACAGAACACATATCAAATCAAATGTAAATGAAATATAAATATGTAAATTAAATACTAATATCAAGTACAAATATTGACATGCAGACAGTCTCTAGCCTTTTTTGAATAACTAGCCACTTGGTAACAATTGCAAAGTTTCTACGGTTTACAAGTTACATCTTTCTCCCAAGCAAAGCACTTTCCATTGAATTCACATTCATTGAATTCACATCAGTGATGTTACATGCACAATCCAATAGGAATACTTAATGGGATATGTGACACACAGGACTTGATGTCATAGGACAAATCTACTACAGTCTGTCATACTATGTGGCATCATACTACTGTCTGATATGCTACATGGCATCAAGTCATCAGGAACCCCTTTGGGTCATGCATGGGACAACATTAATGTGAATCCAGTGAATGAGAATTCACTGCAAAGTGCCTTGTTTGGAAGAAATATGTAACTAGAGATGCTATACTCCTTCTCTCATAATACCCATATTGCTACAGTAGAAGTTTTACAGCTCCTGTTTTGCACCAATGTTCCTACTGACAGGATGTTTCCTCCTCCGTTAGGTACCAAAAACACCTTGATATGGTGTGAAAAAAGCAGCTACCTGTTTTTGTCATAAATTCCATTTTTCTTCTTTGTGAAACAGACATTGCCAATTAATACATTCAGTGTGTTTGGTGTGATAAGCAAACTTTTTTCCCATACATAGTACCTCTAGATGGAGGATAAAGGAGAATCCCATGAATTCTCAGGTGTATTCGAATGAGATCTTTGAATCTGGTTCAAGATGCATTTCTGTTCATATTTCAGCCTTCTGTAATTCATAAGTCCGTCCCTCCTTCCTTCCTTCCTACCTTCCTACTTACTTACCTACCTACCTGGAGCCCGACTTACCCCATAGAGAATTTGCAAGGACAGGTCAGAGGCGCAGAAGCTGCAATTGCTATGGGTCCTCTTACCTGGGAATAAGTCTGACCTACTGAACTCGGTCCGAGTTACTTCTGAGTAAATATTTGCAACCAGCTCTGCAAATACGGCTAGAGGGTGGCACCCTCCCAGGATGAATATAGCACGAAGCTTAAAATGGAGATGAACCGCAGGCTACCCGATGCTCTCCAGAATGTTTTGGGACTACAACTCCGAAAACACTTGGTGTATATCAGAACGGGAGTTCTAGTCTTCAACCATTCGAGAGGGCTGCAGGTTCCGGGGCTCATTCAGAACAAAACCAAGCGATCTACCGCGCGCGGATCCTTGATTCAAGTCCCATCCACACGCTCCCCCACCCACGGATCCGGCGTGAAGCTGCGGCCTCGGGATCCCTCCCCGTCCTGGATTGCGCGCCGTTTCACCGGACGCTCCGTTTTGCAGCCCAGAAGCCCCACTATAGGAAACCTGACTCGACGCATACAACTCTGCGAGCGATCCCGCGCGCCCTCACCTCTCTCGCCGCCCTGGATGGCGCGCACCACGTCGTCCGCGTACTTGCCGCTCTCTTCGAAGGCGAAGTCGTCCAGGTGCAAGCCGGCCTCGCGGAAGACCAGGTGGACCCCCTCGGCGGCGAAGAAGCAGCTGCGCTGCTCCTTGTCGTCGTGGTAAACCAGCAGGACGCGGCTCCACTTGCGGTGGCGGAAGAGCGCCAGAAACATCTCGCCCATCTTGGCGTAGCCCGGAGACACCCGGGTCAGGTGCGAGTACTCGCCCGTCTTGGGGCTGAAGCCCGCGGCCAGCGCGCCGGCCGAGATCATGGGCAGGTTCCAATGGGAAGCCAGTCGGGCTACCGGCGCGGCGGCGTAGTCGCACACCGGCCCCAACAGCAGGTCGGGCCACTCCCGCTTCAAGGCGATCATATCCACCAGGCTGAAGAGCGCCCGGTTGCCGCAGTCCGAGTCGCTGTAGAAAAGGCGGAACTTGTAGCCCGCCGGCAGGAGCGAGCCGTTCGCCTCCAGGCTCCGCACCGCGTACTCGATGGCCGGCCTGACCCGCGCCAGCGAGAACAGGTACGCGTCGTCCTTGGGCAGCAGCACCAGCACCCGCAGCGCGGTCTCTTCCTCGGCCGCCGCCGCCGCCACTTCCTTCTCTACGCCCGGAGCGCCGCTGCCGGGGGCGGGGGTGGCCAAGAGCAGCCAAGCTGCCAGGCTGCAGAAGCAGCAGCTGAGGAAGAGAAGGGAAGGCATGGTGGCCAAAGCAAGAGCGGGCGTTAAATTTATTTTCTTTTCTTTCTATTCAGCGGTAGAGAACCCGAGGCGCACCAAGGTGGCGGAAAGGAGCGAGCGAGGGCGCACTGAGGAAAAGTTTCGAGGGCTCCGCTCGGAAGGGGCGCCGTCTGCTCCCTCTCGCCTCTGGATTCTAGTCAGAAATAGAGGGTGAATTTGCTTCGCGCTTTTGGGAAGGGACGGTCTGCCGCCCCGCTACAACTTTCCCGCGCCCCGTCCTCCATGTAACCGTAAGAATAAGAGAGCCAACTGAGGCGCCAGCATCCTCATCATCGCCCACTACTACTTTTTCTTCCTCCTCCTCCTCCCCTCCGCCCGCCTCCCCAATCTCTCTGCCTCCCGAGTGAGCTGGGTCGACGGCCGTCCTTGCCGCTCCCGGCCTCATAGCCTCTGTTTAAATACTGCGGCTGCAGCCCCGCGCGCCCGGTCGCCAGACACGCGGCGCGGCGAGGCCGGGTTTGCGCTTCGGGGGGGTGAGGGCGGGCTAGGGAGGAGCCATTGCCAAACGTCCCCTTGGCTTGGCTGGCCACGCCCACCTCTCTCTCTCTCTCTCTTCCTTGGCTCCTCCCCGCCCCGCGTTCACACGCTGCCTCTTCGCCCTCGGGTTTCTCCGCCGCTTTTGTTCTGGGAGGCTGAAGCGGAGGCGGAGAAGGGGAGACGAGGAATCTAGACGCCGACCACCGAGGGCCAGGAATCGTGCGCCCCTGCTTGGGGGATGGTGGCGCCCTTCATCCTCCCTTGGGATGGGGTAGTCCAAATCCAGGCTGCGATCCTGCTTGAGCAGGGGGGCTGGACTAGAAGACCTCCGAGGTACCTTCCAGCTCTTTTCTATTCTAATAAGTGAACTAAGGGAGCACTGCACACCAAGACAACTAGACACAAGAACAGTTTTTTCCAGAACGCCATCACTCTGCTAAACAAATAATTCCCTCGCCACTGTCAAACCATTTACTAAGGCTGCATTACTATTACTATTAGTCTTCTCATCGTTCCTATCACCCATCTCCTCCCACTTATGACTGCAGGACTGTAACTTTGTGGCTTGTGTCCTTACTATTTATACTGATATTGTTTCCTGATTGTTTATTTGTATCTTATGACTATCATTAAGTGTTGTACCTTATGATTCTTGATGAATGTATCTTGTATTTTTATGTTACACTGAGAGCATGTACACCAAAGACAAATTTCTTGTGTGTCCAATCCCACTTGGTCAATAAATAATTCTATTCTATTCTATACTATTCTGTCTATCCTCAGCATCATGCCTGGGAAACATCATGCCTTGAGCCCAACGTGGAGTTGGATCCCTGCAGAGATGAGGAATCTCTTCTTCGCAGAGAATCTGCTTTGCATCCTGGAGAATCAAAGCTCTCTGAGTGGATTAAAGGCTTAAAACATTTGAAGGAGATATTTGATAAACAGCTTGGGATAAATAGACAAGGAATATAAAATCTACCCATTCCAGCAATGGAATAGGCTCTTAGAGCAAAATTGCAGAAAGGTGATTGAGTTCCAAGAACAAGCCACTTCCTATATGGTTAAGAGAGGGGAAGCTACAGATTGAGAAAGACAGCAAGGCTTTAAGTTGTAGCGATCATATACAATAAGGTTGTACTGAGAGCTGTCAACACGTTTAGAAGTATTTATTTGTATTTGTTTATTCTGTCGTGTTTATGTAGTGTATATTGGAAGTGGTGACCCTTTGAGAGCTTTATGCAATGAAATTTCATTTTAATATATGCTGATTAGTGTCCATTCACTGTAGCAATAAAGTTAGTCTAAGTCTAACTGGAACACGTTGCCTCATAAAAAGATATACCCTATTTTTTGGAGTATAAGACGCACCGGAGTATAAGATGCACCAAAGTTTTTGAAGAGTCAAATTTTTTAAAAAAGTTTTTGCACTCTGCAGTCCTCTCAAAAGTGACCCATTTTCCAGTTATTTCCCCAAAAAAGGCATGAATAGCCTTTTAGGGGGCTTGCAGAGTGCTCTTGTGGGATGGGGGGGCAAAAATGACCAAAAAAAGCCTGTGGTTTGCAAAAACAGGCCTGTTTTTCATTACAAAAGACCATGGATAGCCTTTAGGAAGCTTGTAGAGTGCTCCTGGGGGCTGTGGGGGTAAAACTGAGCAAAAAATGGTCCTTTTTTTGCTCATTTCTGCCCTCCCCAGCCTCCAGGAGCTCTCTAAAAGCTTCCTAGAGGCTATGAAGGGGTGGGGTTTCGGTAGTCAACAAATGCTGTATTCAGTGTATAAGATGCACCCAGATTTTCAGCCTCTTTTTTGAGGGAAAAAGGTGTGTCTTATACTCCAAAAAATACGGTATTTCTTGTTTCTGGAGGTCTTTAGAGGTTGGATCTGAAAGTTCCTGCACCAGACAGAATGGCCTTTTGAGGTACTTTTCAACACCAGATAGTCTTCCATTACCTGGTAGTCTTAAAACCATTCGTTGAGAGACTCAAAAGTTACAGCATTGAAAAAAGTAAGTTATGACAGTTGCAGTGTTCCCGCTATCTCTTGATCAGAATTCAGACACTTGAAAGTCTCATCATGAAAGATGATGCTTTTCTTTTTGTGTTTTTTTTTGTAATAAAACTAATAAAAAAATTTTAAAAAAGAATTCAGACACCAGCACGTACTGCAGAGTCCCGCGGTTGCCTTTTGCAACTTTACTAGCCAATAAGTGAATCATGTGGTTCCCTAACCCTAACCCTAGCCAATAAGGAAAGTGAATAAGTGAATCATGTGGTTGTTAAGTGAATCTGGCTTCCCTAACCCTAACCCTAGCCAATAAGGAAAGTCAATGAGGGAAGCAAGATTTACTTAAGAACTGCAAGATTCACTTAGCAACTGCAGTGGTTCGCATAGAACCTTAGCAAAAAGGATAGTAAAAATCTGGCCAACTCACTTAACACCTTGCTTAGCAACATAAATTCTGGTCCAAGTTGTGGTTTGGACTACAGTACTGTTTTTAAGGTCCCTTCCATCTAGCCATAAGGGATACAAAAACCTTGAAAAATGAAATAACCATCATTATAAAGAATTACAACGTATGGGTTTGGATTTACAGATATTGTACAGAAATATGAATGTTGACCTACTCTGTGGGTGAAGGTTACAAACTGGTGAAAATCTTCTCTACATGCACTTTTTACAATTTAATTAAATAAATAAATCACATGCATGACCTAAAATCTGTAGAAGCACAGTTGTGTAATAAATGTAGATTGTATTTGTTAAGGACTAAGAGCATGAATCTAGATATCAGGAGAGAGAAAGGTTTATATATTTGGGGGGAGGGAGGAAGCAGGAAACAAAAGTATCATTCAAACCACATGAAAAATAGATTAATACTCTTTGTTTCCAGGATGTGACTTGGAACAGCAGCCCTAATCTATATTGATGTACCCTGTTTCCCTGAAAATAAGACCTCCCTAGATAATAAGCCCAATCGGGCTTTTGAACGCATGCACTAAAACAGGTCCTCCCCCGAACATAAGCCCTCCCTAAAAATATTGCAACATAGCAGCAGCCATGAGGTAACCACACTTGCTGCCTCCGGCACCTCAAAAATAATAAGGCCTTCCCGAAAATAAAGCCAAGCGCTTATTTCAGGGGTCAAAAGAAAATAAGATCCTGTCTTATTTTGGGGGAAACACAGTAGGTTTTAAGAGAGAAGTTTATGAACAGTTACGTGCCTTACAAACTAATTAAGTAGAACCACAAAAGGTAATTCAGACAGAAAGTAAAATGCACATAAAACAATAGATAAATATATTAAATTACAATCAGTGAGTTCTTCATAACAGACCTTTAATGCTGCAATAAACTCATACCCTAACAGGAAACAGTCTTGATTTTAGATGACATTGTCTTAGAATGTGTGCTTTTATTCTTTCTCACCCATCTTCTGCCTTAACTAGTTCCAGCTAAGGGAAATAGAAATGAACCCTTTGATTGATGTTTTATTGGCTAATGTGCTTTTTTAAGCTTTTTATAGCTGGGTTGTTTGTGGTGGTGTTTTAAAAAAATAACAAGCCAATCATAAAACATTCAAAACAACATGAAATGGAATTCCCATGCTTGGCCACCAGCATGTACTGCAGAGTTTCAGATAAAGCTGCAAAGAATCCGATGGGCTATTTCATACCT
The DNA here is from genome assembly GCF_009769535.1 of Thamnophis elegans. NCBI lineage: Eukaryota > Metazoa > Chordata > Lepidosauria > Squamata > Natricidae > Thamnophis > Thamnophis elegans. Next base: position 130,722,236 of record NC_045543.1, on the reverse strand, counting down.
GGAACCTTTTGAATACCTTTGTTCAATAGATTCCACATGAAACTGCATCATCAGTTGCATATTAATGCATTATATCTGTATCCAACCCTAATGCAAATCAATGGAGAAGATGGACAGACTTCAGAGTAGATTTACAAGGCAAACCCAGGTTGTGTTAATGAAGGGATTCATGTTGAGGAGATGTCAAGCAAAGAGACCACACAAGTTGCGCCAACAAAGCCATTTGTGTTGCATTGGAGTGTCTTGTCTCTTTTTAGTCTCTTGCTGTCAGACCCCAAAAAACCAAGACGTATAGAATTACTTCTAAGCAGTTTCCTTTACTGCTCCTCACCGATAGACAGAAATCTTATTAAACCAAAGCAAATACTTCCATTTTCAAAGATATATTCTGAGAATTGCTAAGAAGAGGCTGTCTTAACTCTTTTTCTCCCAACAAACAATCTAAACTTCACTGTCTCTTGGTCCTCTGGAATGAAGCCCCTCCTGGGAATCCAGAGTACATTCCATCATACTTGCTAAAGTCAGAAGAATCTTCCTGGAGACAGCGTGGTGGAGAAAGTAAATCAAAAAATTATAGTACTGGAAGAGACAGATAGAACCTCCCACCATGCTTGTGTCAGGGTTCCAAGTAATACCCCCAATGAAAGAAGACAGTGAAGCTTGAAGTTCCTCAAAGTTCCATTTTATTAGAGATGTCATATTGGCATATTTGGGAAACCCCAAATCTGAAATTGTATAGGTTTCCCCCACCCAAAAGAGTTCAAGTATCTACCCAGTACTGACATGTCCATCATATGATCCAATCAAAACACCTTCCCAACTGGAGATGCCTCCTATTCACACCCCTCAAGGTGCAAGGCAGAATGTCCTTGACTCAGAGAAAGGTATGTTATTATGACTATCTATCTCCACAACTCCATACAATCCCCCCTCCCAGTTTCCCACAGACCAAATGTGGCAGGCCTGAAAATCCAATGCCCAAGACAGCTTCGAGGTCTGAGAGCTTCTTCATCAAAGTTTGGTAGCTATGGCCAGAGAAGCTGTGTGGAAGAGGGGCTGAGAAGCAGAGGAAAGCACAGTAGTACCCATATTTTGGATCAATCTTAGAAGGGGCCTATTCTGAGGAGCATCCCCAATGATGCTTTCCCCCCAAAAGATACCTGGACGTTCTTGGTGTTTTTCTTTGAAAATGTTTCCCTTCTCATTCAAAACTAAAGAAGCTTCTTGGATGTGAAACTAAACATTTTAAGAGAAAAAAAAAAACCCAAGAAAGTCCAGTTGCCTTTTGGAAAAAGGCATTTTTGGGACAACCATAATCTAGATGATTGAGAATCTAGGTAGACACTCTCAGAGGAGCAGTTTCTAGTGGATGAGGTGCTCAAGCTTTCCTCAAAGGGGAACAACTTTCCAAGATTTGCGTCAACTTAATTCAGAATAATTTGTTTCACTTTGTGGTCACAATAGACTACAAATTTAGTTCTAACTAAGTCCCAGGGGTGGACTTCAAAAATTTCAGCAATGCATTCTCTACCCAGTTGCTGGGTGGGTGTGGCCATGGTGAGCATGGCCTAGTTGCCCTCCTGCAGCACAGCAGGGGGAGGGGCGTTTTCACCTTCCCCAGGCTTTGGAGGCTTTCCTTGAACTTCTGGGGGAGTGAAAACTGCCTCCCCCGGGTTTCAGAGGCCTTCCGGGAGGCACGTTTCACACTCTCCTAGAGTCTCCGTGCGGGCCCTGCGCTTACTTCACATCCAAAATGGACTGCATGGAGACTCCGGGGAGAGGAGGGGTGGGTGGGGCCAGCCAGTGGTGGGATTTGGAAGTTCTCCGTACCAACCATAATATTAGCTACAGGTTCCAGCAAAAGTATAGCAGCCCACCCCTGCTAAATTCCCTGAAACTGAATAAAGTAATCTAGGATTGTACTGGTGGAAGAGTTTGTCCAGTGCATTAGGTATGCCGCTCACAGAATTCTCAAACATTTGTGCCTGTCAATGTTTTGTAAGGTAGTGCTGTGAACATATGAACATTTCAACATTAGGATCGTATGGTATCCTATAACTTGGTGGAAGCATTAAGACCAGCTTAATCCCAAAGGTGTTTTTTAAAAAGACAACTGGACATTCTTGTTTTTTCCTTGAAGATGTTACGCTTCTCATCCAAGAAACTTCTTCTATGGATTAAAGAAACTTTTTGGATGAGAAGAGAAACGTCTTCCAGGAAAAAGCAAGAAACTCCAGTTGCCTTTTGAAAAAAAACACCTTTGGGGCAACCATGATCTGGAAGACTGAGAATCGTCATAGGCATTAAGAGCAACTTAATCTTTCCCATTTACACTGAAGTCAGTGGAAAGGGTACTAACTCTTAAAACACTTTCTGTTGACAAGGCAAAGTACAAGAAATGAAACAATGATCTTAAGCGATTCAGGCTCCCTCCCCCCCCCCACAATTTCCTTTTATAAATCAGCTGAAACAAAGGGCTGTGCTTGCTAGGAATATGGTGAGCTGAAGTCCCGGCACATCTGGAGGACACCGGCTTGAAGAGAGTCGCTGTAGAGAATTAAATAAATTCACATAATAATCTTAGTCTCATTTGGGCTGGATTCACTCATCATTCTAGGCCACAACTGAGCCAGTTTGTAGTAGTGGTGGAAGTGCCAAAAGAGAAACCAGGAGACTTCACATAGGGATGAAGTCAGCTGGATGACTTTGGACCAGTCATTCTGGCAGCGGGCTGGACTAGAAGACCTCCAAGGCCCCTTCCAACTCTGCTATTGTATTGTATTTTATTCTTCCTCAGTCAACCCACCTCAGGGTTGTTGTTATAGGGAAAAAGAGAAGCAATGGTGTTATGTATATCCCTTTGAGTTATACAAAATAAAAGGCAATATAAGTATTATCTTGCCTTATGACTGGTTGCTTAGCAACCATATGAAGTTCTGATGGACCCTCCCCTCAGGGATTTATGACCTGATTCTAAATGCCTGGTCACATGGTCACATTTTGGGGAGGTTGGCAACTGGCCAGGAGATATGGCCATTTGTAGCGCCCTGCAGTCATGTGACCAAAGTTTACAATATTTTTGCCCGAAAATAGCATTTACTTTCAGTTTCTGTCAAAATCTATCCTATTATAAATAATGGGTTTGCTTAACCATAGTGGAATTTGATTAATGATCACTGCAAAAAGGATCTTTAAATTGGATCAGTCACATGGAGATCTGCTCTTATGACACTATGATTTATGATCATAACTGCCAGACTCAATCATGGTTATAAGTCAAAGACCATCTGTAAACAAATATAATGATAAATAATGTGACCATATTTGGGGACTATATTTTGAGGGTCTATATATGCCAAACTAAACGTAGATATGCAGTTTGTTCAGCTTTTATTGAATAAGCCACAACCTAGTAAACCATGTTACAAGTGAATGTGATGTGTGAATTCTAGTAGAATTCTACTAGAGCAGGGGTGTCAAACTGGATTTCTTTGAGGGCCAGATCAGCATTGTAGTTCTCATCCGTGGGCCAACGGAGGTGCGGTGGGGGTGGTAGCAGGGGGAGAGACGGGACAGATGCTTCCTGCAGCACCCTGCTGGTTAAAATGGGCCACGGGCACACGCAGTTCCCCCGTGCCTTGTTTTCACCCTCCATACCTCCTGTAGCACTCTGCGGAACGAAACAGGCCGTACGGCCTATTTTCAGCCAGTAGAGGCACTGCAGGCTGGTCCTTTGATATTTCCAGGCCGGTCCTGCAGGCCGAATTTAAGTCCCCGGTGGGCTGTATCCGGCCCACGGGCCTTGAGTTTGACACCCCTGTACTAGGATTTCAAATATCAAGTGATGGTTTACAAATATAAATCAAACTGCTTCTTGTCATTTTATGCCCAGCTGAAAATTATAATTGAATGAGCAGATCAGCCATTCATACTGTTGGGAATCTTACAATAAAAGCAGTTTGAAGGGCAGTTTTGAATAGAGAAAACAATTATTGGGAAAGGGCGCTGAAGTTTTCCCACTTCATATAGCCTCTTCATTCATTTGCTAGGATTCAGTTATACATTTGGTTTTCATAACCAGATAGATATTGTGAATCATGCCACTGTTTCTCAACATCAAAATGCAGGATTATAAAACTAAACACAAATTTCTTGGGCAACTCGATCTAATTGTTTGGAAATAAGCCCTCACTTCAAAGTGCACTTGAAAGAATGATTGCTTTCCAGTCCAAATTAAAGCTAATGTTTCTGCTTACATATGAACACATATTTGACAGTCTAAACATCACATTGAAATGTTATTACTTAAGCTTATTTCAGAGCAATTAAGGCCACTAATTCAGCATGAATTAGTAGGTGGTTGATTGTATGAATCAGTGAAATGTTAGTCTATAACCTGGCTAGCAATGATCACTCTAAATCTTTGTGACAAGCTTTTCAATGTGAGATCCTTCCTGTTACCCTCTTTGATTAAAGCAGCATGTACATGCTCTGAAAACATTTCAAATCAGGAATTTCAGCTTAACTGAGATAAGATTGAAGCTGCTATCTTATGTTAAAAACTTGCCCTAGTTTCCTAAAGACCTACATAAAGTATGCTGAAGTTCAATTAATTCATCCTTTCATGTTCATTATATCAAGCAATCCAAGATCTTCAGATTGTCCTTGACTTAAAAGCCATTTGTTTAAAGACTGTTCGAAATTACATTGGCAGTTTTTTTTTAAAAAGTGCCTTTATGCATGGCTTCCCAGTCTGCTTCCAACAAGCCAAGTCAATGGGAAGCTGAATTCGCTTAATAGCAGCGTGTTTCACTTAACATTTGTGGCAAAAATGGTTCAAAAAGCAAGAACAATTTACTTAAACTAGTTTCTCTGATGCTAATTATGGAAAAGTGTTTGCAAAAATGTGCAGGTTAGGACCGTGAACCAAAACAGGCATGTTACCAAGGTAGTAATTTTCTTCAATAACTTTTAGAAAACATTCAAATAGAAGTGAAAATTGGATGAAATGAACAAAATGAGAACTGGAAGGAAACGAGATTTGACAGATTTTTCCCATCCATAATGTATCAGTCAAATGTTTCTGTAACATGAATGATTAAAAAAAAAACAGTTAGTATAGTAATATCCTTACAGTATCGCAAATACATAGGAATAAGGACTTGTGAATGTTACTTATGGAAGAAAAGAAACTAGAACAGTGTTTCTCAACCTTGGCAACTTGAAGACTTCAACTCCCAGAATTCGCTGGCTGGGGAATTCTGGGAGTTGAAGTCCAGACATCTTCAAGTTGCCAAGGTTGAGAAACACTGAACTAGAACGTAATAGCATTATTTTTTGGCGGGGTAGGGAGGAACAAAACATATGAAAAAGTAGAGGAACCTTCAATCACATGGTCATAGCTGCCATCTTGACTTTCTTGACCCCCCTCTTGAACGTATGCCAAAGGGAAAATATTACTTATTTTGGTCTTACGATACCATTCTGGTATCCTATTATCTCATATACCTATGCAACTTCAGACAGATTTAAATTTAACCGATGCCAGACTGCTTGTTTCGGCTACTTAAAACAATTTTATTTGGATGTGTCTGTGTGGCTGTTTTGTTTTGGGTTTTGTTTTTCATTTTTCACATAACTCTGAAATATTCCAAGGTCAAGGGAAATATAACTGTATTAGCTCTCTCTTAATTATCAAAGGCGGGTGGGAGCAATTTGCCTGGAATGCATTCTTGCTTTTGTTTGTAATGCAAATTGTCCCCAGATGTTAATTTGCATTCTCTCTTTTATTGCGTTAATAACAATGAAGACGATTCAAAAGATTGAAGCCTCAAGTATGGATATGTGACTTGTTTAACTTGTTCATTTTATTTCATTTGTACGCTGCTCACCCCGTCAACATTGTAGGAATTGCTGCATTTGGTATTAAATGCTGTATCAAATTGAGTGTCGATACCACCAGCCACAGTTAAGTCCTCAACTTATGACTACAATTGGAACTAGAATTTCGGTTCCTAACCTAAGCAAATCCGTTGATAAGGGAGTCACACCTAAGTTCTCAACTTTTTTGTCAGTCGTTAAGCAAATCACTGTAGTTGTTAAGTGAATCACATGGTTGTTTAGTGAGTTTTGCTTTTCCCATTGATTTTGCTTGTTGGAAGTTAGCTGGGAAGGTCACCAAATGGCAACCATTGACCTATGACATGACAACAGTTGGAAATATATGCTGGTTGTCAAGTATCATCCAAATGTTGATGCTGTAGCTGTGGAGATGCTGCGATGGTTTGGTTAAAAGTAACTTTTTTTCCAATGCTGTTGTAAATTCAGATGCTAAATGAATGGTTGTAAATCAAGGATAATCTACATTCTCCCTTTTTGTGTTAAGTTGATTGAATGGGGCCCTTTTGTCATCAGCAATGGACCCAATAGGGCAAGCTCACATACATTACACATCTCAGAATCTACTCAGTGGCTAGATGAGAAATTATCAAGGAATGTTATTTATACTCAGAACGGATGAGAAATTCAGCCACAGGAGGAGACAGCATGGGCACCCTGTCTAATGAGAGAGTTTGTCTAATCTGAATTTTTCTAAACATTTGCTCATGTCAGTTTACAATGCAAAACCTACCACAAAAAAGTAGGGGCCAAAGAAATGTGTGCACAGCATGACGTAAATCCGTGATGGCGAACATATGGCACGCGTGCCACAGGTGGCACACAGAGCCATATCTGCCAGCACACGAGTCATCAGCTCCAGTGCGCATGTGCGTGTCAGCCAGCTGATTTTCGGCCTTCTGGAGGATTTGGGGGGGGGGCATTTTCGCCTTCCCCAGGCTTCAGGAAAGAGTCCGAAGCCTGGGGAGGGTGTAAAATGGACCCAATGGGCCAACTGGAAGTTCATTTTGGCCTGTTGGTCCTGTTTTTTGCTCTCCCCAAGCTCCAGAGGCTTTCCTGGAGTCTGGGGAGGGCAAAAACGGCCTCCCCCACCCCCCCGGAGGAAATACCAAGCTCATCTTGGAGGAGAGTAGCGCGGTGCATGTGTGGGGGAGCATGGGGGGAGGTTTGTATGTGCATGCACATGTGGGAAGGTGCTTTGAATTATGGGTGCTGGCGCATTCGTGCCTTCGCATTTTTGGCACCCAACAACAAAAAGGTTAGCCTTCACTGACATAAATGAAGGAAAGCATGTACAAAAAAATGGATCATCAAATGAATCAATTCAGAGTGCTCACTCGAGGCACAAATGACCAGGCTCCAAATGATCATACTTTGGTACATTGTACAAAAAAAAAAAAAAAAAAAAACCTCAACCACTAACTGTCTGGAGAAGGCTGTAATGCTGGGAAAGGTGGAAGGAAGGAGATGAAGAGGTTAACCAAGAGCAAAGTGGACAGACTCCGTTACAGTGACCATGGCTGCGTTCTTCAGAGACGTGAAGGGCCCGGTTAGGAACAGTCATTATGGAGAATATATTTGTGGTCACTAGAAGTTGAAAACGATACGATGGCAGATAATCAATCGATCATTTAAACAAAAATGCATACAGGAGGAGAAACGGAAAGCACGGAAAGAGAAATCAGACGGAAATAACATCGACTCAATGATGTTGCTTCTAAGTTGCACCATCTTGAATCCCAAGGCAGAAAAGTGGGGTGCCAATTAAATCTACATACGTCTTCTTCCTTTGTTCAATCTTCTGCATTTAATAGCTGTCACATTTGCTTATATGTTAGACCAGTGTTTCTCAACCTAAGCAACTTGAAGATGTCCGGACTTCAACTCCCAGAATTCCCCAGCCAGCATTCGCTGGCTGGGGAATTCTGGGAGTTGAAGTCCAGACATCTTCAAGTTGCCAAGGTTGAGAAACACTGTGTTAGACAGTGAGCTGGGTAGTGTATACATTTGATCCGTCAGTCGATCCACCAATCAATCAAGGTGTGAAAGCAATAGAGAACCAGTTTGTTGCAGTGACTGGCCTAGAACGCAAGAGGGTATGAGTTCTAGTCTCGCTTTAGGCATGAAAGCCGGCTGACTGGCTTTGGGCCCGTCACTTTCTCTCATCCTAAACAGCTCACAGGCTGTTGGTGGCGGAGGGGGGGGGAGAGAGACAGAAGTATCAATATGTTCATCACATTGAAATTGATCATCTCCTTTCTAGGACAGAGAAAGAGAGAAACTGGCCTAAGCTGGTTTTGTGCTCAAGGAAGGACTAGAACTCCCGGTCTCCCACTTTGTAGCCTGCTGCCTTAACCACTACATCTATGTATTTTAGGCATCCTGATTTTATGCCTCCTCTATATTTACTCTAGTGCTCAGTGAGCGTCGTCCAGATGTTTTGAAACTGAGAGGAATGCAGACATTGGCTTCAAAGTGATGAGGTCCAGTCCTTTTATCCCTGGAATGCATAGCACTCTTTCATAGGACAAGGGACCTTAAATTTATTTCTCATGTCAAAAGAAAGTAAGAATTTGCTGAAAAAGAGCTCCATCTACAGGCTGAGGAAAGTAAAGGACAAGAGCAACTATTATTCCCATTATTTTTTTTTAATAGAAGAGATACCTTTGTGTATTTCCCTTCTATTCATCAACACAAATATGTGTGAGCAAGTGTGCCTATACATGTTCCAAAGAAAAGCAGCCACAATAAAAATTGGAACGGGTTAGCGTTAGGGTTATATGTTAAAGAAAAATGTATGAATAATTTTTTTAAAAAGGAACAGGGATTTTATTTTGAAAGAAATGCAAGTTCTTCTGGAAATGAAATGTGAACATACAAAAGATCGAAGGACAAGTAGCCCTTGACGTAGAACCACAGATTGGGACCAGAATTTCCAAAGCCAGTTGATAAGTGAGTCACACCCAAATTTACATCCATTTAGCCAGGGCACCTCAGCAAATTACTGCAGTTGGTAAGTGAATCACGTGATTGTTAAGAAAATCCAGCTTCCCCCATTGACTTTGCCCATCAGACACTGGCTGGGAAGGTCACAAATGGTGATCACGTGTCCTTGGCATGCTGCAGCTCTCCGAAATACATGCTGCGGTCACTTTGAATGATCACTAAATAATGGTGGAGGACTGTCTGTATGGACAGATGGATATAAATGTGTGTGTATGTATGTGTGTGTGTGTGTGTGTGTGTGTGTGTGTGTAGTTTACACTAAGAAGAAATATACTACATATGGTGTAAAAATTTTAGTAACCAGGAATATTTGAATGAGGCGCCTCTTTTATAGCAAAACTTATTTTAACATTTCTCCCCAAACATCAGTCGTGCGACCTGTTAGTATAACGCCATACACATCTGTGACACTTAGTTAGATAATTAGGGCCAAGGTGGCGCAGTGGTTAAATGCAGCACTGCAGGCTACTTCAGCTGACTGCAGTTCTGCAATTCGGCTGTTCAATTCTCACCGGCTCAGGGTTGACTCAGCCTTCCATCCTTCCGAGGTGGGTAAAATGAGGACCCGGATTGTTGGTGGGGGCAATATGCTGACTCTGTAAACCGCTTAGAGAGGGCTGAAAGCCCTATGAAGCGGTATATAAGTCTAACTGCTATTGCTATTGCTAATTATTTTTATTCTGTTCTGAGCTGGAATGGGACAACTTGGCATGGCCATATTTCCGTGGCCAGCTCACTGCAGGACAACTCGTGGCGGGATAAGTCAAACACTCAATTTAAGTATTTAGAACAATTTTTAAAAATATTTAAATTTTTGTCATTCCCATTTCATTTTGTTTCTCCTCTGGCATCCTTTCTTTGATTATTTCATTCCACCATTTCTTCCATATTAATGTAACTTGTCCTGGTGGTGAATTGATCCCAAGCAAATTGGCTGAAGTGAGTTGACTGTGATATGTTGACCCTGGCAAGTTGGCCATGGTGAGTGGGCCACGCCCGTCCTGAGCAGCTTCCACATTCTCTTTGTTATTCTGTTATTCACATTGAAGGAGGTAGATCTTTGTTATGTAGAATAGACTGGCTCAGGCCTTAAAGGCTCATTGACAAAGGGCCGAGTTTCTGCCTCCCTTTTAGGGGAAATAATCTATCATTATAATATTGCCTAAATATCTCATTTTCTAGGTGGGTGTTAACTTCCTACACACTGTAAATGAGTTCCTCTACCTTGCTGTGGGTCCTTTCTTTCTTTCTTTCTTTCTTTCTTTCTTTCTTTCTTTCTTTTCCCTCCTTCCTTCCTAATAACAATTAGCTCTGACTGTCTTAAGAAAGTTCAAAACATTCTTAAAGATCCATCTCATCCTGGGCACCCTTTTTTGTACTATTACCATCTGGCTGATCCATGATTGATTCTCTGTTATAGTCCACCTTAGTCAAAACATTCACAACAATTGAATTTATTCTTGTGTCTCTAAATAAATAAAAAAAACAGGCCCCAGAGACAATCAGATTTATAAATGTATACTGAAAACCAAACAGAAGATTACTTTCTCTGTGATGAATAGTTTGTGATGAGAAGAGAAATATGTTCCTGCTCACTCGATTAATTACAGCGCTTTTGCCTTTTATTTTTCCCCTGCTTAATCTGACTCCATTTATTAATACTGAACTGGTAAGCCTTTTAAAAAGCCTTTAGAAGTCAACTCTAAAGAATTAACTCACATTACAATTAGATGGGTCTGCAAAACTCAAGTTTTTTTCTCAGTGTCAAAACAGGTATCATATTAATACTTCTGAAATCATATCAAAGTTATTTGGAAATTAGGTAGCACCAGATTAATCAATCAATCAACAACAAACATAATACTGTGACAAAGAGCATGGATTCTAGTCCTGCTTAATATGAAACCAACTTTGGGCCAGTCACGCTCTGTCAGCCCTAGGAAGCAAACAATGGCAAAAAAAAGTTCTGAAATTCTGCCAAGATAACTGCAGGGATTTACCTGGCGTTAACACTGACTTGAAGGCCTATGTGCAATTATAGACACATATATACCCACACATCTATACCTATACTCATATCCACACACCCAGACATCTTAACATTTACAAGCCACCTGGTTAATTGATCGGTAATCACATAGTTATCATTGATGAGCCATGATGGCACAGGTTAGAATGTAGTATTGCAGACTAATTTGCCGACTGCCAGCTGTTCGATCCTGACCGGCTCAATGTTCACTCAGCCTTTCAACCTGGTTAGGAAGGCCAATAAAATGAGGATCCAGATTATTGGGAGTAATATCCTAACTCTGTAAACTGCTTAGAAAGGGTTGTAGAACACTGTGAAGCATTATATAAGTCTAAGTGTTATTGCTATTATCTTCTTCTTACATTACATCACATAATGTATATATAAAAGGTGCAGTCTTGTGTCACAATGTCACATCCCAATTCCTATTCTACCACCTTTGCAAATGCCTCGGGCTACACTGGAAATGCAAATGAAAATATTTCAGTTTAATACAAATGCTCGTCTCAAAGACAGACAGTAAGAAATGTAAGGAACACTGAGATAAAAGGGATGTCATTTTTTTAAAAAAAAAACCTGCTTTAACAGCCTTTAATAGAAAGCCTTCTGGGGATCACATTATCTAATGATTGAATTCCCAGGCATCTAGTCTCTGTAGAAAATTCTGGGATTTCTCTGGGTCAGGTCCCACCGAGGCTTGGCTAAGCACCACAGGATTTTAGGATTTAAGTGGCTATGAAATGAATGGTTGCAATCATTAAATGTGTTGGGCAATCAGTGTTAGGCCTGGGACAGATTAAAAGAGCAGAAGAAATTTATAGGACAACACTGTCTGGAATCTGAAGAATTGCATCTCTTATACATTGTATGTCATGGTGACTACAATCTAACATGAATAACATGTATTGCTATGTGAAAATTTGATCATGCATGTCATGATACTGCAATTCCCACTATACAGAAAGGTAAATAGTTTCTGATAAGCATCAAAGATGGTGAACCTGAATACGAAGACTATAATGAATTAAAACAAACAAGAACTTTGAAATTTTTAGCTTGCAGATATGTAATGCAATATATCAACAGGACCATATGAGATCTGTTTCCTATTTATCCTGACAATTGAATTGGGATCCTTTATTCATCTAAGAGTTCATCCACTCCAAAGCTATAAACATGTCATCTTGTAAATATGGTAATATGTATACAAAGTCCCAGTTAGTGTAAATCAATGAGATTATATGAGTTTCATCTGAACTTTTCTACTGATATCACTTTGGATCACAAAATGTGACCAAACACTTGTCCATAGAATAATCCTAAGGATTGTTTTACAGGAACAAATATATGTTGGCTTACAGCCTTAGTAAGAAAAGAGAAAGCTACAGCATCTTCCTCTAATTTGCTGCCACTATCACATGTACAATATGTGAATTAAAAAAAAAAACACCTTTTATATCCTGGAACTAGCAGAGATGGTGAAATTGACTACTTAGAGATAGTAATCTGACTACATTTCTTGTGATTTGGAGACTAGTTAGATTTCTTGCAAGAGAAAGAGAAATATTTTCTACTACCTTCTCTTATTGGTAAGATTATTATTACTTTGTTGTTTTGTATCTACATTTGAGAGCTTATGCACCACAAATTCGTTGTGTGTCTAATCACACTTGGCCAAATAAAGTATTCTGTTCTGTTCTGTCCCTGTTTCTATTTCCTTCCATTCTTTTGACTTTGGGATTTGAGGATTAGATTGGATTGGAGAAATATTGGTGGTTTTTAAAATAGAAGGTTATTCACATTTGGCAATTTATTTACCCGTTAGATTAAAATTAAGAAAAGGATATGTTATGAATATGTGAATTTTAGAAAGTTATTAGTATTTTAGCATATTGGCATTATTTGCTTAAATTTAGAGAGAGGTTGTTGAACTGTCATTATCACTGGACTAAAAGAAAGTTGGAGCTCAACTTGTTTGTTGATTTTTTTTGCCCCTTTAAATTAGTTTTGTTATTTCCTTCTACTTTTCCCTTTTATGTTAGTTTCTATTTTAATGTTTAACTTTGTGATATAAAAAAGATGTTATATTAAAATGTTTACATGAATGAAAAGGTAAACAGAGGTGGATCAAATTCCTACCGATTGAAGAAGGGACGTGTAAACAGAGGGCTTGTTCCTTGTTTTTTAGTCGTTTTATGGGTCCCGTGAGGTGAATGTTAGGTGAAACCCCAGGAAAACAAAATTTGAAAGCGTATGTCTTGCCTCACGGTGATATTATCAATATGAGTGACCACATAAGAAATGCTTAAAGTGGTTCTACTGTTGAGATGCATTATGTCCTCCTGAACTTTTGCTTTATCCAAAGTTTGGAGACAACAATCTAACAGCTATGAGCTGAGAAAACACTGGCATGCAGAGAGTCAGACTTTGCTGAAGAATTCCCATGTCCAAAAACACGTAAACATTTATCATGCAAATATCCTCAGGCAGCCTCAACAGATGTGCCATTCTGTAGATGCTTTTCTTTAATTTGGTTTCCTAATTCTTGCTGAAATTTAGGTCAGAGTGAAAACAAACTTCATTTACAAACACAGTTGTGGTATTCCCGAAGTCGTATAGATGGATGGAAAATAAACTATAAATGCAGAAGGCATTGCTAGTGATGCCTTGCGAATTTTTCTACCACATTAAAGACAAACAGATCCAATAAAGAAATATTTTCTTCCCTTTCTTTTGTATTTATTGCTCCTTTGTTAATTTAAGATGCAGGGTTTTCCAGTGGTGAGGTTGGAGAGACAAGAATTTCTAAGGGGTTTTACTCAGAAAAATAGATGACAACAAAAACGCACAGACAAGGCACTACTTTAAAATGGAAGGAGATAAAGGAGAATAATATATGTGATCAGTCATCTTATAAAAACACTGTGGCAGTTCTTACACAGTAGGGAAATTTATGACTTATAACTGGAACAACTCACGTTGACAGCAGCTTAAACTATTTCTACAGAATTCTTACTCTGCTCTATTTCAAGAGTGATTAAAATGGCTAGGTGGTCATCTTATCCTCTTTGATCTTCAGAATAATCCTGTGAAGTTGGTGACCATGACAGAGGATTAATTCAAAGTCTTCTGGCATGCCTGTCATTGCCAATGTAAGTTTTGGAACCCGAGAACGCCAGACTTTTTCATCAGTTGTGAAAGATACATTTGGAACGATCTTGGAGGGGATTTCATTGCAAGACTCCAATCTGTGCAGCTGGCGGATGAGGTGTTGGGTTGTGCAAGTTTTGAGGGGGGGGGCATCAAAATTAATTTGTTGTGACCATTGGTGTATTTGTAGATTTCCATTTAGTTTACCTATGAAAATCGTGAGCCGTCAAAACCGCGGTCCACTAAAGCGCGCCCGATCAAAGCGCGTACGTGACGTCATCATCAGCGCGACAAATAAAATAAAAAATAAATTAAATTAAAATTAAAATAAAATTAAAGCAAGCCGATTCACATAAAGGTAAGGGTTAGGGTTAGGTTAAGGGTTAGGGTTAGGTTTAGGGTTACGTTAAGCGTTAGGGTTAGGTTAAGGGTTAGCATTAGGTTTAGTGTTAGGTTAAGGGTTAGGTTTAGGGTTAGGTTTAGGGTTAGGTTAAGGGTTAGGCTTAGGGTTAGGTTTAGGGTTAGGTTTGGGGGGGTTAGGGTAAGGTTTTTGCGTTAATTTTAAATTTACCGCTCACAGCGTGCCGTTTTCGTCGCGCTGTGATGACGTCACGTACGCACTTTCGTCGAGCGCGCTTTAGTCTACCGCAGATTTGTGGTGGAACCATGAAAATGGCAGAAATATCAACCTCAGATATGCAGATGATAGCACTATAATAGCAGAAAGTGAAGAGCCTCTTGATGCGGGGGAAGAAGGAGAGTGCAAAAGTTGGCTTGAAACTAAGATCATGGCATCCGGCCCTCTCAATTCGTGGCAAATAGATGGGGAAGAAATGGAGGTAGCGACAGATTTTATTTTCCTGGGCTCCAAGATCACCAAGATCACTGCAACCAAGAAATTAAAAGACGCTTGCTCCTAGAGAGAAAAGCTATGGCAAATCTAGACAGCATACAAAAAAGCAGAGACATCACCCTGCCAACTAAAGTGTGTATAGTCAAGGCGATGGTTTTCCCAGTTGCAACGTATGGCTGTGAAAGTTGGACCATAAGAAAGGTTGAGCACCAAAGAATGGAGGCCTTTGGTGCTGGAGAAGACTCTTGCAAGTTCCTTGGACTGCAAGGCAATCAAACCGGTCAATCCTAGAGGAGATCAACCCTGACTGCTCTTTAGAAGACCAGATCCTGAAGATGAAACTCAAATACTTTGGCCACCTAATGAGGAAGGAAGGACTCACTGGAGAAGAGCCTAATGCTGGGAATGATGGAGGGCAAAAGAAGAAGGGACGACAGAGAATGAAGTGGCTGGATGGAATCACCAAAGCAGTAGGCATGAGCTTAAATGGACTCCAGAGGATGGTAGAGGACAGGAAGGCCTGGAGGAATGTTGTCCATGGGGTTGGGATGGGTCAGACATGACTTCGCAACTAACAACAACAACAACATGAAAATGGCAGCATTGAATCCTTCCCTGGAAAGCTGCTATTTCATTTCCCACAATGCCACTATACAGTCTTTTACTAAAGGCACAAATTAGGAAATGACCGCCCACCAAAGGCAGGTATCAGCACAAACTCGTATCAGAGTTTTGGGTCCCATCAACCTATCTGAGATTGCAGTTCAGTGTCTCTGATGCTGGTTAGGAAGGGAGCTGAAAGGCTTTGAGGAGGGAAGGAGGTTGAGAAGTGACCTGCCAGAAGCTGGTTCAGTCAAAATGAAGGAAGATAAGAGGACATGATGCCATCAGTATGGGAAGCAGAAGACAGAATTCCTCAACCATTCTTAGAAGCTAAAGGAGAACAAGGGATGTACAGAAGGAGTCAAACTACATATGGCACAAATGTGTACAATTAAGCTTCAGTGGGCCTCTTTATTTAAATAAATAAGCAAAAACAACAAACAAAGATCTGAGGCCCACTGAAGCCTGTGGAATTTATACATCGTTTTTTTCACTATGATTTTTCCTTCCAGCTATTTTTATCTTTGGGGGTTCCAGATGCTCAAACTTGCTTGTGAACGCTCTTCTGGCATCTTCTAAGAGGGAAAACAATTCACAGACTATTGTGAGCAGTAGAACAGTTCGTGAGAGAAAGAATTGAATCTGTCCCTAAGCACATACATCCTTAAAACGGCATTCCTCTAAGGCTGCTTTTCATTTAGAACTTAAATCCATGGCACGCATTGGTGCATAGTGTAATATACAGTTTGGTCTTGATCATCTCTCCTCTAATCTAATGCAGCAGGCAAAGATACTGCCATTCCTTCTCCTTTCTTGCAACCAGTGGTTCTTATTTTCTATATAGCATTTATGTAGAGGACAGCCATAACAAAATGACACGGCCTGTGAATTTGTGTGTTTGGGATCTTGGTTGAGTCATATGTTCTAGACAGGGGTGGAATTCAAAAATTTTAGCAACCGGTTCTCTGCCTAGTTGCTGGGTAGGTGTGGGCATGGCCTACTTGGCCTCCTGCACCATGGTGAGGGTCACCCTCCCTAGCCTCTGGAGGGCGAAAATGGCCTCCCCCAGGCTTCGGAGGCCAGAAACAGGCCCATTTCCAGACTTCCGGAACTTCCGGGAGGCCTGTTTTTCACTCTCCCAGAGCCTTTGCGCAGGCCCTGTACTTACCAGGCACCCAAAACAGGCCACACGGAGACTCCTTGGAGGGATGGGCGGGGCCAGCCAGTCATTGCCAGTTCTTCGAACCAGATGTAAAATTAGCATCTTGTTCGCTCTAACTGGTCTGAACCGGCTGAATCCCACCCCATGGTTCTAGAAAAGAATTTGAAGCTAGAAATTAGGCGTGGCATATGCAGAAATTCGAAGCTATCCTAGGTAAAGGTAAAAGTTTCCCCTGTGCAATCATGTGTGACTCTAAAGGGCAGTACTCATCTCTGTTTCTTAGCCGAGAGAGCCAACATTGTCCAAAAACACTTCTGTGATCATATGGCTAGCATGACTAAAAGCTAAAGGGGCAAAGAACACTGAAGTGGTACCTATTTATCTACTTGCATTTGCATGCTTTCCAACTGCTAGGTGGGCAGGAGCTGGGGAAAGTAACGGGAGTTCACCCTGTCATGCAGCACTCAGGTCTTGAACCCAGGCGGTCAGCTTTCCAGCTGATAAGCTCAGCGTCTTTAACTGCTGAGTCATCCGGCTCCCAATCTTTCCCAAAAGATTAGGGAAAGAGGAGAAAATATCTCTACGTTGACCTTAGATCAATCACTTTTCCTGTCTTCTGGGGTTGCTCTCATGGAGAAAAATCATGCCAGCTGGGGATTTTGAGAGCTGAAGTCCACAAATCCACAGGGCAGATACCCTAGCAATAGCAATAGCATTTAGACTTATGCTAAATGTAAAGCGGTATGCTTTACAGTGCTTTATAGCCCTCTCTAAGCAGTTTACAGGGTCAGCATATTGCCCCCAACAATCTGGGTCCCCATTTTACCCGCCTCGGAAGGCTGGAAAGCCTAGTCAGCCTTGAGCCTGGTGAGATTTGAACTGCCAAATTGCAGGCAACCGGCAGATGTAGTGTGCAGTACTGCACTCTAACCACTGCACCACCGTGGCTCAATAGCAACAGCACTTTAAACTTATATACTGCTAGGGCAGATACCCTAGCAATAGCAATAGCATTTAGACTTATATATCGCTTTACAGTGCTTTATAACCCTCTCTAAGCGGTTTAGAGAGTCAGCATATTGCCCTCAATAATCTGGGTCCTCATTTTATCTCTGAAGGATGGAAGGCTGAGGCAACCTTGAGCTGATGAGAATCGAACTGCCGGCAGCTGGCAGTCAGCAGAATTAGACTGCAATACTGCATTTTAACCCCTGTGCCACCAAGGCTCTTAACTGCGCCACCACAGTTCTTAAGCTCTAATATACCACATTATACCACAGTCTCTTAGCTTCATTCCTCTCTTTTTCTTTTTCACTGCAGTTGAGAAAGCTGTGCTTAATCTAAGAACAAAATTCCCATAGTGATTCCTACTCCTACAGAACACATGCACTAGAGCCGCGGTGGCGCAGTGGTTAAATGCAGCACTGCAGGCTACTTCAGCTGACTGCAGTTCAGCTGTTCAAATCTCACCGGCTCAGGGTTGACTCAGCCTTCCATCCTTCCGAGGTGGGTAAAATGAGGACCCGGATTCTTGTTGGTTGACTCTGTAAGCCGCTTAGAGAGGGCTGAAAGCCCTATGAAGCGGTATATAAGTCTAACTGCTATTGCTATTGCACTCCATTTTTCAGACGACTCTGTGGGTTTTCTAAAGCCTCTCTCTTCCCCCAATTTAATTTTGATCTTTCCAAACCAAGAAATTATATCTCTCAGATTAAGTGGTTGAAATATTACATATATGGAAGTAACTAATTTCCTTCTGCCAAAAATCTTGTAATTGTACCAACCAATTGTTGGGTTTGAAAAGCCCATCTGCCATCAGGTCCTACTTCTGAATCTCCGGATGATGTCCACATTCTGGAAAGGCCAATTGGAAACATTAAATTTGCTTTTTATGTGCTTAAATGGGCTTCACTTGCTAGAAGAGGTGCCCTCCCCCCCACCCCCGGGATGTATAAATTGAATTTAACAATGGAAATAGTTGCCATTCCTTGGGGGCTGGAGTATCTTCAAAATTGTACAGGCCATACTGATTTTGTGATCTTTTATTCCATTTTCCACATCTCATTACTCTCGTTTCCAGCTCTCGGTCTTTTTCTGGCACAGTAAATTCCACTTTTCACACCGTAATTACTTTGGATTGTATTCTCATGGCTGGCTTCTTTTCAGCTGGTTTTAAGAAGAATCTGAACTCCATAACATTCTAATTCCAGTCGATCTTTCCAACCACAATTTTTAAGTAAATTTAACATGAGACCAAACAAACCAGATCCCCAAGCAGGAGAAACAGATACAGTCTCGTACTTGTGCCAGTCTGTACCCAAGGATTTGACCCAAGACATTTCACCTATACAAAACGCTGCCCCTTCTGTGCTCGGGAGCTGTGGTTTCTCCTGGACAAACTGGCCTATTTTTTTATTCCCCTGGTGCCACACACTGGGTGGATTGTGTAAATATCACTGCTGTGCCTAAAAAACTGGCACAAGTGCATACTTGTGCGTGTGTCAGAAATTAATAAACAGAAATCATTTGTGTCAAATAAATAGCATCCATGCACTCAACATAATCGTTTTTTGCTCACTGAGGCGATTTTTTTATAGTCAAATTATAACAGTCTAAAGCAGTGGTGGGATTCAAATCTTTTTACTACCGGTTCTGTGGGTGTGGCAGGGGAAGGATACTGTAAAATCTCTGTTCCCTCTCCACTCCAGGGGAAGATTACTGCAAAATCCCCATTCCCTCCCAATCAGCTGGGACTCGGGAGGCAGAGAATAGATGGGGACAAGACCAGTCAGAGGTGGTATTTACCGGTTCTCCCAACTTCTCAAAATTTCCACTACCAGTTCTGCAGAACTGGTCAGAACCTGCTGAATACCACTTCTGGTCTAAAGTCCATACTTTCTAAGACGCACACATTGGTACAGGATAATGGTATCAGTTGCAATCCACTGTACATGGGGCTATTCTTTAAAAGTATTTGGAAGCCTCAGCTCTGGTATCAAAAATTAAGCAATGTGAGAAATGCTGAGCGCCCCAAGGAGGGCGCATGTAGCACCTTTGCTGTGTGAGCTGCGGTGGGTGCTAGTTAATCAGGGATGGGCTGCTGGGGGGTTCACAGGAGTTTGGGAGAAGCTCTAGCTAAGATTCTGTGTAGTTTGGAGAACCTCCAAATCCCACTCCTGGCTGGCCCCGCCCCACCCACCCCTGCCCCTCCCAGGAGTCCCGATGAGGCCTGTTTTGGATGCAGGTAAGTGTAGGGCACGCAGAGAGGCTCATGGAGGGCCTACCGGAAGTTCGGGAAGACTGGAAACAGGCCCATTTCTGGTCTCCAGAGGACCTCTGGAGCCCAGGGAGACCGTTTTCACCCTCCAGAGGCTCGAGAAGACTCTCTGGAGCCAAGAGAGGCAAATATCCCCCCCCCCCCGCCGTGGAGCAGGAGGCCAACTAGGCCATGCCCACCATGGTCATACCTGCCCAGCAACTGGGCAGAGAACCCTTGCTAAAAATTTTGAAGCTCACCCCTGGCTAGTTTGCTTGTGGGTTGAATTCAAGGTGTTTGTTATGACCTTTAAAACTCTACATGGCATGGAAACCTTTGGAACTGTCTTCTTCCCACTACATTGGGCTGTCACACCCTGTTAGGCAGGGAGGGTTTGTTACAGACTCCATCAGTTAAAGAATATTGACTGGTAGAATCCAGGAACATAACCTTCTTTCTCTTCTGGACTCCTGGAAATGCCTGAAGATCTGGCTCTGCCAACTTGTTTGGCAGCTTGGAATATTGCATCTAGTTTTGGTCGCCACAATATAAAAAAAAAGATGCTGAGACTCTAGAAAGAGTACAGAGAAGAGCAACAACGATGATTATGGGACTGGAGGCTAAAACATATGAAGAACAGTTGCAGGAATTGTCTAGTTTATTGAAAAGAGCCAGGGATGACATGATAGCAGTTTTCCAATATTTAAGGGAAGAGATTGCCACAAAGAAGAAGGGACTCAACCTATTTTCCAAAGCACCTGAAGGCAAGAGAAGCAGCAACGGATGGAAACCAATCAAGGACAGATCCAACCTAGAACTAAAGAGAACTTTCCTGACAGAAGAATTAATCAGTGGTTTAATTAATTACTGACTTGCCTTCAGAAGTTGTAGGTGCTCCAATACTGGAAGTTTTAAAGAAGATATTGGACAACCATTTGTTTGAAATGGTATAGGGTTTCCTGTTCAAGCAGGTTGGACTAGAAAGCCTCCAAAGTCCCTTCCAATTCTGTTATTCTGTTATTTGCAGAGGAATATATCTGAGGGACCCTCTCTTGCCTGTCACATCTACCCGACCCATCAGAGCGAGGAGACAGGGAATGTTGCGAGTCCCATCCCTGAGGGAGATACACTTGGTGGGGACCCAGGAGAAGGGCCTTCTCTGTGGTAGCTCCCTGGAACATCACTCCCCCAGAGATTAGACTGGCCCCACTCTAACACTCTTTCAGAGGGTTCTGAAGAACTGGTTCTGCCAGCGGGCCTGGGGAACCCAGAGCGGGATGGAGCCCATTAAATGGCTCGTGTGATCTGCTGTCGCCAGTGCGGGGTGGGGGGGTGCGGGGTGATTTTGTTATATTGTACTATATTAATTTATTTGACTCTTTTTGTTAGTTTTTATTGTTTTAAATGTGGTTTTATATTCTGTAAGCCGCCTTGAGTTGCCATCGGCGAATAGGTAGCAATATAAATTCAATAAAATCAATCAATCAATCAAATAAAATATGCAATTTGGGGTTTGGTTAGCATAGGGGTGTCAAACTCAATTTCATTGAGGGCTGCATCAGCGTTGTGTTGGATCTCAGGGGGCCGGGTGGGTGTGGCCAGCTTGACGTCACTCATCGAGGCTCCATTTTCGGCTGCAACGGTCCGCCTTGAGTTTGACACCCCTGGGTTAGCAATATAATTATTCATACAAATTATTAATTTTTATATTTTAATTGTACACCCCACAGAGTCACTATGTGTGTTAGAGGGATGGCCGCTCTCCAAATTTAATATATAAATAAACTAAATAGAATAAATAAGAAAGTGAGTCACCTCCTGATGTTATCTTATCAGGTTTGTTATCGCAAGGATTCTGGGAAATTCAAATACATTTTTAATGAATCATTGGTATTTAAATATGTGGAAAATAGTTCTAAATTTTAAAAAAAACAAAACGTTTCACAAAAAGCATTAAAAAACCCTACCAACGAAGGATGTATTTATTCAAATCTGGTCACTATTTATTAGATATATTGTGAATGGAAAAAGAAAATGTTATCTCAGTTACCACCATAGTCTTTTTTTTTTTTTTAAAGCTATTCTTTCTGAAACATGTAAGTTTGCTGCCATCTCCTGGCTAAATACTATTTTGACTGTCAGATTTGTTTACAATATACTGAATTGCTAAATCCACTTACTTCATTTAATGTTTCTTTAAAATCAGGAAGGAAGGAAGGAAGGAAGGAAGGAAGGAAGGAAGGAAGGAAAGAAGAAAAGAAGGAAGGAAGGAAAGAGTCATTTTTCAGTCCAAATATGAATAATGCTGAGTCTGAATAAAAAACATTTTTTGTTGTGTGGGAAGTTATCATTCAGCCCTGTCCCAGAAAAATGAAATATCCTAGGAAATATTGAAAAGGCAGAATATTTCTCTGGATATGAAAAGAAAGAAACAGGTTTTAAACAGAATAGTTGCCTGTAGCTTCCTGCCCATCTCCACTGTTAATGGGCCATTAAGAAGGCCAAGCTAGTCCACTCTACATAATAAAGACTTCTCCACCAGCTACAGGAAAGCATGATAATATTGGCCCTTTACTCAACTGACCACATGGTATCTGAGAACTCAAGCAAACCTGGATTCAAAACACAGCCTAAAGAGTAGCCCCTGCATGGGCCCATGGGAGTCTGGCAACCAATCAGAATAAATTTCTTACACAGGAACAGAAAACAGAGAGGTGGGACTAAACAGGTTATAAAAAGCCTAGCAAGCCCCTCCCTCAGCCCTTCTCTTCTTCTCCACCAACATTGAAGCATATGATCACCTTTTCTGTTCAGGGCTCAAGCCATGTGGCCCTGTCTAACAATAAACCATCTTTCCAAGCAGCTTCCATGTCTCCAGTGTCTTTTTCCACACTTGGAACCGAACCCAGAAGGACATTCCTTTCATCAGTTGTAACACAGAGATATTATTGCCTATCTAAATGCCATAAGATTTTTGACTATGAGTGTGAGAACTCATATCTGGATGGAAAAAAGAGAATTTAATTTAGGAAAGGATTTAATTAATTGATTCTTGTGTTTTTTTCATTATACATAAGTTGCTTTCTCAAAAAAAGAAAATTCTTGAAAAACTGTTGGGCTATGTTCTACTGTTGCTCATTCAGCAACAGAAATGTTCTACTGTTGCTCATTCAGCAACAGAAATTCAGCAACAATGGGCTCGAGCAGCACTTCTCAAACTATATATAGTGAAAGACCAGAGTTTCTTATGCGCTCTACATGGGGCTGCCCCTGAAAAGTGTTCGGAGACTACAATTGGTCCAGAATGCAGCCACGCGAGCGATACTGGGTATACCGAGGTACACCCATGTGACACCGATCCTCCGCGAGCTGCACTGGCTCCCTATTGGTCTCCGAACACGCTTCAAGGTGCTGGTTATCACCTTTAAAGCCCTACATGGCCTAGGACCTGGATATCTCCGTGACCGCCTCCTGCCACATACCTCCCAGCGTCCGATAAGATCTCACAGGATGGGCCTTCTCCGGGTGCCGACGACTACACAATGTTGACTGGTGGCTCCTCGGGGGAGAGCCTTCTCTGTAGCTGCCCCGGCCCTATGGAATGATCTACCCCCTGAGATCCGGACCCTCCCCACTCTCTCGGCCTTCCGAAAGTCTACGAAGACCTGGCTGTTCCGGCAGGCCTGGGGCTGCTGATCCTTGAGTTCCAGCCCCACTAAGAATTGAGTGCATGTTGTGTTCTTTTAACTTGTTTGTCTTTGTCTTTTAAATTTTTTAGTATTTTTTAAATTGTTTTTATGTAAGCCGCCCAGAGTCCTTCAGGATTGGGCGGCATACAAATTCATTAAATCTTAAATCTTGTTTAATTTCTAATCTGTCATAGACAAATACTTTTTGCAAAATATAATAAAAATGAATAATTAGAAAAGGAAAAGGAAAAAAGCCCAAAACAGAAAATACACATTCAATTTTTTTATCATTAGATTCAACAAATGTAAAATCACATTTCCATAGGTATAATCAGAATGTAGATAACATCAGGAAAAAATAATAATTATGAAGATGTTAATTGAAAATGAGTGTACTAGATAATGATTAATCTACATAATCACTTTTATGGTTATAATATTTTTTTTAAAATTATTTTTATTTTTTGTTACACAGACAACAATGGGAAAGGGAGAGGATGGGGAAAAAAGGGGGGGGAAGGGGAAACCCATCTTCACATACAATATGTCGTTTAATCACAGGTGCATCCCTACTAAGTTTATACATCCCGTATCTCTCTATTGTATATTTAATAAGCACCACAATAAGCTAGGGTTTAAAAAACAAAAAACAACAAAGTAAAACAAGGGAGAGAGGAGAAAAAAAAAAGGTAGGGGGAGGGGGGGGAGGCCAAAAAGGACAAAAAAAGGTCCAAGAAGGAAAGGGGGAAAAAAAAAAAACCATCATCACATACAGCATGTCGTTTGATTACGGTTGTTTTAACATCTACATCCTCAAATAGTGTTTACCATCTCAGATATTTCCTCTAATGTAACTAAAGGTCTCATTTTCCTTCTACAATATATATTCAGTTAACATTAGCATTATTTTCCCCCAGAGAATATACTTCTATTCATTGTTAACCTTGCATTTCATACCTTCAAACAGAGATCTTATTCCTTCATTGTTCAACAAGGCATCGCTGCCTATATATACCAGTTTTCATTTGTTCCCCTATTGGAATTGCCTTATCAGCAGCGAAATATCATTATAATAAGTTCTTAACCTTATACATTATATCACCAGACCTTATATTAGTACTTCCTTATATCATTGTTGAATTATTTCACATCATAATTATATCATCATTTACTTTTTCTAATTAAGGCATAAGTGTATCATTTTTCATTTCCAAAATTTTGTTTTTTTTCCCTTAGCCATTGATAAAACAAGTCCCATATCTTATAAAATTGTTCATCCTCTTGCTCTCTAATTTCAAATGTCAATTTGCTCATTTCGGCACAGTCCATTATTTTTCGAATGATTTCTTCCTCTTTTGGTATTGTTTCATTTTTCCAGTTTTTTGCAAATACAATTCTGGCTGTTGTTAACACATTTACAATCAAATATTTTAAGTCTTTGTTGTAGGTTTCTGGTAAAATTCCCAATAAAAAGACCTCTGGTTTAAAGTCTGTTTGTTTGTGTATCATTTTCTCCAACCACATGTGGATTTTATTCCAGTATCTTTTGGCTTCAGTGCAAGTCCACCACATGTGGTAGTATGAGCCAGGTATCTGGTGACATTTCCAACACTTTTCTGATTTATTCTTGAACATTCTTGCGATTCTGGTCGGGGGTAGATGCCACCTGTTAAACATCTTATACAAGTTTTCTCTATATGCAGTAGACATTGTCATTTTATAATTTTGAGACCACAATTTCTGCCAATTCTGTAAATCAATCCCATACTTAAAATTTTTCCCCCAAGCAATCATAGTTTAACTTGTTCTTCATGCAATTTAAACTCCAATAAATATCCATATAGTTTTTTAATTACTTTTTCATCGGTACCTGTTAGAATTTTGTCTAGCTCAGTCATTTTATTATAGAGACCTTTAGTTTTTCTATCTTCATTATATCTAGATTGTATCTGTACATATGAATACCAGTTCATTTCCATCCCTTCTTGCTTCAACGCTTGACTAGATTTGAGCTCACCCTCTGTATTCAATAATTCTATATATCTAACTGTTTGTTCCTTTTTATGTATTATCGGATACGAGAATGCTTCAATTGTTGATGTCCAGACTGGAATTTTTAAATAATGTAATTTTTTAATCTTTTCCCAATTTAACAACAACGCCTCCCTTATATAATGTTTTCTAAAATAACCATGTGGTTTAGTTCCCTTATACCATAAGAAAGCATGCCATCCCAACAGCAAATCGTGACCTTCTACGTTCAATAATCTAAAGTTTTTTAATGATATCCACTCCTTAATCCACATCAGGTTTGCTGCCTGATAGTATAGCTCCCAATCGGGTAAACCAAAACCTCCTCTTGATCTAACATCTTGTAGTAATTTAAGCTTTATTCTAGCTTTTTTCCCTTGCCAAATAAATTTCAAAACTATTTTATTTAAGTCTAGAAAAAAATCCTTACCCAGTCTAATTGGGATTGTCTGAAACAGATATAGAATTCTAGGTAGAATGTTCATTTTAATTGTGGAAATTCTTCCCATCATTGATAAATGCAAGTTTTCCCATTTCTCCAAATCGGTTGCTATTTGTCGTTTTAATCTGGTATAATTATCCTCTTTAAGAGTGCTACATCTAGGTGATAAATGTATCCCCAAATATTTAATCTTACTTGCGTTTTGAATCTGCAACATTTCTGACAACTGTTCCTTTTGTGTAGCTGGGATATTCTTTGTCATGATCTTTGTTTTATCTTTGTTTATTTTCAAACCTGCTACTTCTCCATATTCCTCTATTCTTTCTAACAATTTGGGTGCGGTTTCTAATGGATCTTCAAGAATGAAAACTAAGTCGTCTGCGAACGCTTGCAGTTTATACTCTTCTCTCTTAATTTTCATTCCTCTTATTTCTTCTTCTTCTCTGATCTTTCTATTTAAGACCTCTAGTGTTAGGACAAAGAGTAGCGGTGATAGTGGGCAGCCTTGTCTTGTACCTCTCTTTATTTCAATCGGTTCTGTTAGTTCTCCATTTACCATTATATAATATTTTTGTTGTTCCACAATCATAACTAAACAGTTTTGAGTGAAACAGCAATTTCTAATATTAAGTACCTATTTTGCACACTAATGAACACTGTCTATTCAATATTTAAAGTATTTAAAGTGAAAAACGAATTGGTTCTTGCTTCTTAATTTATCTAATTTAGATTGGATTAATGACAATGTTATTTGCTTTAGGGTTACAGTTGATAAATGCATTGTGATATGGTCTACTTCACAACTTGTACTGGATGTGACTCACTACATGAGTTAGACAACAGCATCTGATCTATTACCAGTCCCTCATCACATGCTTGGATATTGCAGCAATATCAAATTGCTGTAAAATTTATGTGCAACTCATTAGCAGCACAATATTGTCTTCCATCTCATTTTTAAGCCCATAGGTGAAAGAATGGAAGTTGTCACTCTGTGTACAGGTTGAGATGGAGAGAACCAACCTAGAACTAAAATAATTCCTAAGAGTGATGTAGGAAGTTATCACCCAGCCCTCTCCCAGAAAAATGAAATATCCTAGGAAATATTGAAAAGGCAGAATATTTCTCTGGATGTGAAAAGGAAGAAACATGTTTTAAAAGACAGAATAGCTCCCTGTAGCTTCCTGTCCATCCCCACTTTGTCAATGGGCCATTAAGAAGGCCAAGCAAGTCCACTTTACATAATAAAGAGTTCTCCCCTTCAGCTCCAGGAAAATGGGATTAAGGCATGATAATATTGGCCCTTTACCCAACTTGCCACATGGCATCTGAGAACTCAACCAAACCTGGATTCAAAATGCAGCCTAGAGAGTTGCCCCTGCATGGGCCCATGTGAGTCTGGCAACCAATCAGAATGCAAGCTCAAAAGCCAGAGAGGGCATAAAACCAGGGACTCAGCATCTCAGTCGGTCCTTCTCTTTTCTCCACCAACATTGAAGCATGTGATCACTTTTCTGTTCAGGACTCAAGCCATGTGGTCCTGTCCACCTTTAAAACCAACTTTCCAAGCAGCCTCCATGTCTCCAGTGTCTTTTTCCCCACTTGGAGCCAAACCCAGAAGGACATTTCTTTCAACAGTGAGAACAATAAACCAGTGGAACGACTTGCCTCCAGATGTTGTAAATGCTCCAACACTGGAGGTTTTTGAGAAGCGATTGGACAACAATTTGTCTGAAAAGGTGTAGGGCAGTGATAGTTAACCTTTTTTGGCACGGAGTACTGAAACTGGCCGAAGCATCAGATCCGAAAGAGAGCAGCTGGCCAGTGCGCATGGTCATGTGATTTACATTTGGATGCTTGACAACTGACTCACATTTATGACAGTTGGCAGTATCCCAAGTGATCCCCTTTTGAGATCGTCTGACAAGCAAAGTCAATGGGGAAGCCGGATTCACTTAGCTGGGTTATTCAGTAAACAACTGCAGTGATTCACTTAACAAACGTGGCGAGACAAGTCCTAACATCTAAAACGTCCTTTTTAAGAAATTTAAAAACATTCTCACTTAGCAACATAACTTTTGGGCTCAGCTGTGATCAGGGGGGATTAAGGCTCACTGGTGCCCTAAAGCAGTGTTTCTCAACCTTGGCAACTTGAAGATGTCCGGACTTCAACTCCCAGTATTCTGGGAGTTGAAGTCCAGACATCTTCAAGTTGCCAAGGTTGAGAAACACTGCCCTAAAGCACTGACAAATCTTGGTGGCCCCCTCCTTTGTAATACTGTTACAGATCTTCTTTGGTTTTTATTTTTTTCTCAATTTGTGGTTCCCTCACCCCACCCCCACCCCGGCCTGGTGCCCTCAGCACGTGCTTAACTCCGCTTAATGGTTAATACACCACTGGTTGTGATCGTAAGTTGAGGACCACCTGTACGTGCTCCCTCCTCCTTCTTCGGTCAAAATTGCATTTTTCGCCCTCTGCAATCGGCATGTTGGCTGTTCCTCAATCTTCAGCACGGACGAGCGCCAACCCGGCGCCCGCCAGAGCAGCGAGAAGCGCAACCCAGAAGAAAAGCGCTGCCTGCGCGCTCGCGGATCCTGGGAACGCCACTCCTACCCATCTGGAGGGCGCTTCTTGGAAGGCGGGGCATCTCCGGCTACTGAGACCGGCCCCATCCACCCGGCGCCGGCCTTGCACCTCCCAAAACTCCGCCCAGGCAAGGCCGTCCCACCCGGGCGCCGAGGGGCGGAGAGCTTCGCGCAATCCGGCGCACCGCGTTGCATCAGCCAAGCAGTCGGCGCTTCCTCGCTGCTTCCCGGGCGCGCTTGACAAGAGGTCCTGTGGACAGGCTCATCCTGTAGACGGAAGGATGGAAGCAGCCGAGCAGCAGGTAAGCAGAGCAGCCCTTTCCCGGGTCCGGCTTCGCTTCCCCGGCTCCTCTCGGGGCTACCCACGGTCGGCCTCGTTTGGGTTCCCAGAGCGCCTCGACTCTCCAAAAGGCGTCCACGCCGGTGGGGTAAAGCGGACTTTTCCTAGGACCGCTTCACTCCTTCGTCTTCCATTGTCTCCCCCTTGTTCCTGACCTTCCAGTGCGCTGGATTACAACCCCCATAAGGCTGCTCAAGGATCAGGCAGGTGGGGCAGGTTGTGGGATCCCGGAGGGGAGAGACTGGCCTACTGAAAGCTACGTCTCTAAATGAAATGGATTGAAATAAAAAAAAAATATGATTTTGTTTTTCTCCCTTTCAGTTTAATTTTTCACAGGACTTTCGTTTTCTCTTCCCGGGTGATAGGTGGTGAGCTTTTTGGGGATCTTATGTATATTATTATTATTAGAGTTTTAAAAGTGACAAGCAGCGTTTCAAATGATTGAAATCGAGGGAAAGGACTTCTATTTTTATTTTATTTTATTTGTGATTTTCCTCCCTATGAATTGATTCCTACTTTCGTTTTCTCTTCTTCCCTGATGGGTGTGTGCGCTTTTTGGGGGAAATCATGTGGTCACATATTGTGCATATATTTCCATGGTGATCAGATTGTATCTCAATGCAACCTATATTTTATTTCCTTGTTCTGATTAGAATCATTCCAATATTTTATTTATACTAATTCAAAAGTTTTAGATGCTGCTAATGCATCTGGACCAAATTGAGAGGTGTTTTAATTGCAATTTTAGGCAGGGCTAAATATATTGCAGTAACTCAGATGGTTTAAAACATGAATGGAAAAAAGGTGATTTCTTCTCCTTCTCACCCTTCTCCTCTTCATCCTCTTCTTCCCCATTTAAGTCCCATTGACATCCAAAAATGAGAGTTAACTGTGGTTTTCAAGCTTTGATTGTTCCAGGATACAAATATGATCGGTAAATCAGGGTCAGAATTATATTTTGTTTCTTACATCATTCAAATATAACTTCCAGTTTTTAATAGTAGAAATGTTTGAAGTGGCTAAAAATAGAGCCATTTTCCTGCCATCATGTCAGATAAGTCATATAATTTATTTCTAATTGTGTTGCAGTTGATTATTCATGTTCAGTAGAAAAGTTGCAACATCTATTTATGTTGATTTTTTTATTAGCTGAATTGCAAAATATTTTCAACTTAAATACTCAAACGATTTCAAGACCCATCTCTACATGTTCTTTTATTTATGTTAGAACAAGGGAAATTCAAATGTGATAGTTGAGATATCATTCTAGTAATCTTTATATGAAGTTATTAAAAAAAAATCAGGACAGAATTTTACCCTCAAATCCCTTAAGCATGTCAGATTTGTTGATTTACTTCAATATACAAAATGTTTTTCTATGTGAGTTTTTGACTGATGCATTTGATCAGAATTAACTTGGATACTTTCTTTGGACTTCTTAAAAGTGAGAACCGCACATTCATATCTGTAATGTGTATCTTTTCTTTCGATTTACTAAGAAAGCTATCCCTGGCTAATGAAAATAGCTAAGGTTTTATATTACTTAGAATGCACTTGTACTCTATATTTCATTAATACAAAAAATCCTTGAAGTTCTTGGTGTTTTTGGACAGAGTACTGATTTGAGAACATTTTGAATTATGTGGCTTGATCACTTTCATTTGTTGTTTTAGATTCTTGTTCGGAAGGAGAAAAAGAAAGTTTCTGGAGAGAAGAAAAACATGGAAGGAACTGGTGACAGCAGTCGTTCTGAGGTCTGTCTCAATTTTATTTAATGTATGCATTAAATATAAGGTAAAGTTTCCCTCGCACATATGTGCTAGTCGTTTCCGACTCTAGAGGGTAGTGTATCTCTGTTTCAAAGCTGAAGACCCAGTGCTGTCCAAAGACATCTCTGTGGTCATGTGGCTGGCATGACTAAATGGCAAAGGCACACAGAACACTGTTACCTTCCTACCAAAGGTGGTTCCTATTTTTCTACTTGCGTTTTTTACATGCTTTTGAACTGCTAGGTTGGCAGAAGCTGGGACAAGTAACGGGAGCTCACTCACTAGGGATTTGAACTGCCGAACTACCGATCTTTATGATTGACAAGCTCAACATCTTAGCCACCGAGCCACTATGTGCTTCAGTATTAAATATTATACAGTCACTAATATTTGGACCTTGAATATGTTTATTAGGAAATCAAATGTCCCAAATTCATTAAATATTATACTTACACACCTACTATTTCTGTCTGTGATTTTGTCTTCATTGCAAAACAATAAAAAACAAGCAAGTAATTAATTTCTCCTTCCGTTTTATTCCCCCCTTTGCCAATCATATGTAACTGCCTCAACTTATCTTAAGAACCTTACGAGAAAATACCTGTACAGTAGTCTTGGTTTTAGCAATCACAGTTGGGACTGGCAACTTGATTGTCAAGCAAAAAAACCTGTACTTTTGACCTTACTTCAGGATTCCTTTGCTTTACAGAACTGTAAAGGTGACAAATGCAAGAACTGGTCGCAAAGATCACAGTGATTTTTTATCACTGTTGTAACTGCAAATGGTTGCCAAACAAGGCAGATGCTAAATTATGACTTCCTGTACATAATTAGGTCTTGATGCCCTAATTTCTCCCGGTCTATTCATGTAATTTTTAAAAATATATTAAATATATATATATATGTCTATGGATATAGCTTTGAAATGTGGCTTAATTGAAATGTGCTGGACACTGCAAGGAAATACGCAGATCCTTTTTCTAAATATACGTCTCTGGGGGATTATTAGCTAATATGTGAAAACAACCGATTACCTCCCTGAGGCCTATAAGATCGCACAGATTAGGCCTCCTCTGGATTTCATCTGCGGGTCAGTGTCGGCTGGCGACTCCCCGGAGGAGGGCCTTCTCTGTTGCTGCTCCGGCCCTATGGAACGATCTCCCCGCGGAGATCTGGACCCTTACGACTCTTCCGCAAAGCAACCAAGACCTGGCTGTTCCGGCAGGCCTGGGGCTGTTGACTTTGTCCAGCCCCATCCTAAGTTGTGAATGTTGTGGATCTTTTAATGTTGTCTTGTTTTTGTATGTCCTTCCCTTTCCCTTTTTTTTACTTGTAAGCCACCCTGAGTCTCTTTGAGAGAGTTAAATAAATAAATAAAACCTTCTTGGATCAAAACAATAAATACCAAAATTTGTTTCCATCATTAGATGACCGAATATCTTTGGGAAACTTTGAAATATTGCACACAAAAGTCAAGACTTCTCCCAACAATTGCTACTTGTGCTTATCAATACAGAAGAATTTTTTTTTTTAGTTAAAACAGCAAATTCTAAGTCAATGTGTGATTGTAGTATTGCAAAGATTTCTAACTGATGGTTGTTTTCACCACTGAAAGAATGGCTGTTGTGGATAGAAATAAACATTCATATTACTAATCAATGTTTTTAGTGCATTTAATGCTTTTGAAACATTTTATGCATGAGATCATTATCGAGAAGTTGCTCATTTCGGGAGTTTCTGTTCTAAGCACCCACCATTTTTTTCCAGTTCTCTTTTAAGAATCCTTCAGCATTCTGTGTCCACTGCCCTCAGTGACACGATTAGTCATTATAGAACTTTGGGGTGGAGCGAGGAATCATTCTTGAGGTTTATTTTTCCTTGGAAGTTTTGAAAACCTCAAATCAACTTATTTTATGGTCGTAAACCAGCATCATAGACCTCAAGAATTTCCTTCAAACTTTCTGAAAGTTCTCCTTTTTGGGGGGGAAGAGGGCTACATAAAATTGAAGGGTCCTTGGTGCTCTCTGAACTTGGTTGCTTTCCCGCAGACATTTCATTACCTAAGCTCTAGATGCAGTGGTGAAATTCAATTTTTTTACTACTGGTTCTGTGGGTGTGGCTTGGTGGGCGTGGTGTGGCTTGGTGGGTGTGGCAGGGGAAAGATACTGCAAAATCTCCATTCCCATCCTACTCTGGGGCCAGCCAGAGGTGGCATTTGGTGGTTCTCCGAACTACTCAAAATTTCCACTACAGGTTCTCCAGAACCTGCTGGATTTCACCCCTGTCTGGATGCACTGATGAAGTTACCTAGTATGGTAGCGAAATGTCTGCGAGACAACAACCAAGCTAAGAGAGCACCAGGGACCCCTTCATTTCAACCCAAAGCTACAAATATTCTCCTTTATTGATATATAAAATTATTTAGACTGCCCTGAATAAAGAAGATACAGGAAACAGAAGGTACTTAATAAAGGTAGGCTCCAGAATATTCATTTTTCTTTACCTTTCTTGATCCCATGCAGCTTAGTCCATGGCCTGACTATATTAACCAGCGTTTGGAAATGTATCATAAACTTAAAGCAGAACATGATGCTCTTCTGGCAGAGCGAGCTGCTAAAGACAGCCAGCCCATTAAAGTGACCTTACCCGATGGCAAACAAATTGATGCGGAATCCTGGAAGACTACACCATACCAAATTGCCTGTGGGATCAGGTATATTTTACCTTTAGAAAATTCATATTGCAATTACAGTTCATAGATGTGTGCATTTAATTTTTAATCACGCCCTAACCATGTTCTTCTCAGTCACTCTTTATAGCACTCCATTTTTCTGTATTGAGGGAACATCTTAATGACTTCTCTACTAATTGTACACGGAAATAAACCGATGTTAAATGTTTTTTTTTATTTAAATGTAACCCAGTGATGCAATTTTAATACAAGATCTATGTATTCTGTGCTACTTTGTACAGCCCAGGAAACTTATTTTGAGGAAAAAAAACATTTAAGTAAGACAATTATGTAATTTTTAAAAATCTAGCTATGTTGTTTTCAGATGCCCTGCAGACATTTCTGACATTATAGTTAGGAAGAGATCAGAAGTGTGACAACAGCCAGTGAATTAGGTGTTGACAAAAAACAACAAATATATAGTCCAGATGTTGCTTTCTGTTTGTATACTTTATTTTATACTTCATCATTAGTTATTGTCCTTTCTAATTTAATCTGAAATCAGACACATAGCCAGTGTAGCGCCTCAATAGAATTTACTTCTCGAATTATTCTTTTTCCAAGGCTATTTGTTGTTACTTTTATTTTAGGAAATAATATGATTTTTTTAACATAGTTAAAACCTAGCCTTTAAAACCATTCATCAGAGCAATAGAACCAAAGGGACACTCCTATATTCTCTAACTGTGGCCCTCAACCTTCTGGGCACGAGGAACTGGTTCAGGGGAGAGAGGTTTTTGGATGGCCCAGAGGGGGCTCAGTTTCATATGCTGCCTGCATCCTGCAGATGGCGCTTTCGCCTATTTATACGGCCTGGTTTCTGGCATGTCATGGACCGGTGCTGGTGTTCTAAGTGTCCCTGGACCTTATAAAATGCTTTCTATTGTTTTCTTGTTCAATGCATTCCCTCAGTATTTTTCACGGCAGTGTTGCCTGGTTTTCATAGGCCATTTGTTGCCATTTCTCACCTTGCGTGTTTGTGACATCTGATGAGATAAGTAGTTGTGTTCTGATAAATTTCAAATACCTTATTTTTCGGAGTATAAGACACACCCTTTTCCCTCAAAAAAGGCTGAAAATCTGGGTGCATCTTATACACTGAATACAGCATTTTTGGCCTCCCGAAACCCTGCCCCCTTTACCAAAATGGCTGTGCAGAGCTTCTAGGAAGCTTTCAGAGTGCTCCTAGGGGCTGGGGAGGGCAGAAATGAGCAAAAAACAGCTCGTTTTTTGCTCAGTTTTACCCCTCCCCCAGCCTCCAGGAACACTCTATAAGCCTCCTAAAAGTTATCCATGCATTTTTTTGACAAAAAACCAGAAGGTTTTTTAATTGTTTTTTTGGGGGGGCCACCCCCCCCCCCTCATTCTGCAAGCTTCCTAAAGGCTATTCATGCCATTTTTCGGGGAAAAACGGGCCCGTTTTCATGAAAAATGGATCGTTTTTGGGAGGTTTGCAGAGTGCAAAAACTTTTTTTCTTAATTTGCCTCTTCAAAACCTTGGTGCATCTTTTACTCCAAAAAATATGGTAATATACTTATTATTCAGGATCAGTTTGAATAAATTATCAAAATTTGTCTCAATGCACATTCCAGAAACACCTTTGTACCAAAATAACACATAAATATTTCCCTGATATCAGGATAAAGGTAAATGTTCCCCCCGCACATACGTGTTAGTCATTCCTGACTCTGGTTGGCGGTGCTCATCTCAGTTTTTAAGCCAAAGAGCCAGCGCTGTCCGAAGATGTCTCCGTAGTCATGTGGCCAGCATGACTAAACGCCAAAGGCACATGGAACGCTTTTACCTTCCCACCAAAGTGGTCCCTATTTTTCTACTTGCATTTTTACATGCTTTCGAACTGCTAGGTTGGCAGAAGCTGGGACAAGTAACGGTAGCTCACTTACACAGCGCTAGGGATTCGAACCGCCAAACTGCTGACCTTTCTGATTGACAAACTCAGCATCTTAGCCACTGAGCCACCGCGTCCCGTCGATATCAGGGTATACTACCTTATAAAATAATATTTAAATAATGAAAATGAGTTTGGGGATTTTTTTTCCCCTGTTGCCATTGAGAATAAACAAGCAGTAGAAAAATTGTGTTAATATGCACCAACATGATTATTTTTTCATACTTTTAGTCAAGGTTTAGCTGACAACACGGTTATTGCTCGAGTGGATAAAATGGTTTGGGATCTTGATCGTCCTCTGGAGAAAGACTGTACCTTGGAATTACTCAAGTTTGATGACGAAGAAGCTCAAGCAGTAAGTAATCAATTCAGTTGTATTAAAAGAACAGCCTGAGCAGGTGGGAGCACCTGGCTAACCTGTCCAGGATTGGAAGCTAAGTCAGACCAAGTGTTCTGACCTAGGCTTCCCCAAAAAGCACGAAGCAGATTCCTGGTTCCGACAAAAAACCCTTTATTAAATAAATGTGAATTCCTCTCATTCACATTCAGCAAAGGCCTGAATGAACATTCTTTCAAAGGTGAATTTATGATCACAGACCTTATCTAGCTTGGAAATCTGCCATGTAAATATCTTCCAAACCCAGTGCTGTGCAAGGAAAGACTTGGCACAGAATCTCTGAGATTCACGGACAGATTTTCACACTCCTGAAATGAACTAACTAATGAACAAATGAACGAACAAATGGTTTCCTGCAAAAGCCCACTCCCCTTTCGCTCCTCTTTTATTTCCTATGGGAGGGGGAATTCACCATCCACCCGTGGCTTTACTCCCAAGTCGACCCTGATTTCTTAGCTGTTTTTTTTTTCTGGCTCCAGCTCTTCCTCTGCCTCACTGCTGTCTAGTTTTGAAAGCAGCTGAGAACTGTCAGATGGCCCTGGCCCCATCCCTGCTTCCGAGACAGAGCCCTCGCCTGAGCCTTCCCCAGCCTCCAGGACTGGCCCATGTTCCTCCCCAACCTCCTCACTGTCTGACTCTGCTGCCATCTCTGCTGGCTACAGGCGGGCCACAACACCTAAGCACCTTTGTGCTTAGGTGCAGAGATTTCCAGGGTATACTTCTGTATGGCCATATACTTGTGTGGTCATCCCCAAAGATTAATTTTAATATATTGAGTTAAACCTCAAACTTGATTGAAAGCAGACTATAAGGAACATATCAATGTTTGTAGTACAAATAGAGAGGAAGGAGAACTTTGGGGGTTATTGAAGTCTAAAGAAGGAAGGGTTATCATTTGGTGCGCATGATTGGCCTGGAGTTTTCAAGTTTTCTTGTAGTTTTTTTGTCAATGAGAATAAACTGTGCTAATTCAGTGTTAAGGTTCGTATCAGTGTTTCTCATCTTTGGCAAATTCAAGGTATGTGGACTTCAAACTCCAACTCAGACTGTCTGAGGAATTCTGGAACTTGAAGCCTATACATCTTAATGTTGCCAAAGATGAGAAACACTGATTTATACTGTTTATTTATTTAATAAGTTTATATACCTCCCATCTCACCTAGAGGCAATCTTAGGCGGCTCACAACCAAGCAACACAATAAAACTTTAAAATGTATGTAATATTAACATTAAATATACTATAGTCTGATAATTAATGTTTCAGGGTGGTAGGAAATTATGTTGGCAGACTTAAATTTGACAGCATAGCATTAATTGGAGTCTACAAATACAAGTCTGATGTGCTCTCTTTGTCTTTTCTCCCCTGTTAGGTGTACTGGCATTCTAGTGCTCACATAATGGGCGAAGCCATGGAAAGAATATACGGTGGTTGCTTATGTTATGGTCCACCAATAGAGAATGGATTTTACTATGATATGTTCCTTGAAGATGGGTAAGCTTTCTGTGTGTATATGTTTGTGTACGTGTGTTTGTATGTCTGTGTGTCTACATGAGGAGAAAAAGGTTAAATCCCATTTTCCTGGACGAATGAGATTAGGATGTAATGACAGGAGTCCTTGATTTATGACTACAAGAGGAAATAGCAATAGCAATAGCAGTTAGACTTATATACCGCTTCATAGGGCTTTCAGCCCTCTCTAAGCGGTTTACAGAGTCAGCATATTGCCCCCAACAACAATCCGGGTCCTCATTTTACCCACCTCAGAAGGATGGAAGGCTGAGTCAACCCTGAGCCGGTGAGATTTGAACAGCCGAACTGCAGAACTGCAGTCAGCTGAAATAGCCTGCAGTGCTGCATTTAACCACTGCGCCACCTCGTAGAATCAGAGGTGAGCTTCACATAATTTAACAACCAGTTCGCCTAGTGCAGAACCAAAAATGTGAGCGTGCGGCTTCGAAAACATGGCAATTTCATGCACGCAGCTTCCAGCACACTTTCTTGGGCAGCCGCAGTGAGTAGAGTGGGCGAGACGTGGAAATCAGCTGGTCTGTGTGGGCCGAGTGAATCAGAGAGTGAGATATATAGGATGTCAACTTATAAAGTTACCATGGTGAGGAAAGGGGGGGAGCGCATTCCACGCATAACTTTGGCTAGAGTCGGATCTCAGATTACTACAGCAGGCTTGTGGGGCGTGCACCTAGTTGGAGAATGTGATTTATGACACAGACTGAGGGGAGGGAAGAAACGGGCAAAGTTCAGCCACAATTAAAATGAGGTCAGATCTGATAGCAAGAGGGTATTGCCTAAATGGTGTTCCTAAGAAATGACTTGATTTCTTTTGAAACTTAGCTTGAGGCTCATGAATTAATTAGGGCAGTGGGTCTCAATCTTTCTAATGCCGCGAACCTTTAATACAATTCCTCATGTTGTGCTGACCCCCAGCCATAAAATTATTTTATGTTTACCATATTTTTTGGGAAATATGTGTTTTCCGATGGTCTTAGGCAACCCCCATGAAAGGGTCGTTTGACCCCCAAAGGGGTCCCGACCCACAGGTTGAGAACTGCTAAATTAGGGCATCTTTCAGAAACCTGACTTAGGACAGGATATAGCCGGGGCAGGTGGATGGGCCCAGCTGATGGGCGGAACTACTGGTTTGCCTGAACTGGTCCAAACCGGCAGCAGCCCACCTCTAAATAGAACATATTGTTAAGCAATGTGGCTTTTCATTGAGATGTCACATGACTGGACTACTGCAATGCGCTCTACATGGGGCAGCCCTTGAAGAGCATTCGGAGACTCCAGCTCGTCCAGAATGCAGCCGCGCGAGCGATTGTAGGTGCACCTCGGTACACCCACGTTACACCTATCCTCTGCGAGCTGCGCTAGTTACCGATTGGTCTCCGGAAACGCTTCAAGGTGCTAGTCGTCACTTATAAAGCCCTTCATGGTATTGGACCTGGGTACTTGAGAGACCACCTGCTGCCAATTACCTCCCAAAGACCCATTAGATCACGCAGATTAGGCCTCCTCCGGGTTCCGTCTACTAGCCAATGTCATCTGGCTACTACCCGGGGGAGGGCCTTCTCTGTGGCGGCTCCGGCCCTTTGGAACGAGCTCCCCGCAGAGATTCGGACCCTCACCTCTCTCCAGGCCTTCCGAAAAGCCGTTAAAACCTGGCTGTGTCAGCAGGCCTGGGGTCGATGAGTTCCCTTCCCCTCTCGAATCGTGTGGCTGTTGGTTGTTTTAAATTCTCTGTACTTTTTGTTGTAGTTCCTGTGTTTCCCTTCCCCTCCTTTGGGTTTGTGCGCCGCCCTGAGTCCCGCCAGGAATAGGACGGCATATAAATAAAATGAACCTTGAACCTTGACTAAGACTGGTGACTTTCCCTGCCAGTTTCCCCCTTGACTTTGCTTGTTAGAAGCCATCTGAGAATGTGCCATGTGATGATCACATGACTACAGGACTCGGCAACTATTGATAATGGGTGTGACAGTTGCCAAGCTCCCGAATTACAATCACATGGCAGCAGGGACACCATGTTGGTAGTAGGTGAGAGGACCAGTTGTAAGTAATTTTTCAGCACTGTTGTAACTCCAAGTGGTCACTAAGTAAATGATTGTAAGTCAAGGGCTACCTATATAGGCTTCCAACGTGAGTTCTTCAGACTCCCCTATGCCAGGAGTGTCAAACACAAGGCCCGCAGGCTGTCCTGGAAAATGTAAGGGGCTTGCCCACGTCACTTCGGCCCGGTCTACCCAGTGCAAAGAGGAAACATGCCAGCAGTTTGGGGAATGGCGTCCAGCTGGTCACACCCAGCCAGTTGGCCACGCCCAGTGAGCGGCGTCAAGCTAGCCACACCCACCCAGTTGGCCACACTCACCCAGTCAGCCATGCCTGCCCAGCCTCCCCGAGGTCAACCACCGCCCGGATTCGGCCCTCAATGAAATTGAGTTTGACACCCCTGACCTATGCAAATCTTTACAAAAACTTAGCAACTGAGAACTTTTCTGTGCCTTTCTTATAAGGGGATTCCTTGAACTGCTGTGGGTTTATTTCTGCATCTTTTTGATGACTTTGGCTCAGTTTTTCTGTGTGGGGCATTTAAGAAGGGGTTCAGTTCCTACTAAATGGCTATAAATCTTTTATCTGCGAAGTTTATTGTTTCTGGCTTTTCATCAGATGCTGCCTGTAAAAGGTTTAAAATAAAATATACACTGTTGCTCTGTTGGTGGAGGTTTTCAAACTAAAAATATTTAATTTCTTTCTACTTTCCCCTTGAGTTCAGGGAAATCCCTCTTGATCTGCAATTTGCTTTTAGTAATGACTGTTTAAGAAGCAAAAAAAAAAAATAAGTCAGAGAACAATAAGTACAACTGATATTGATACATCTTTGTTTATTTCAGGGGTGTGTCTAGCAATGACTTCCCTGCCATTGAAGTCTTGTGCAAGAAAATCATGAAAGAGAAACAACTTTTTGAGCGACTGGAAATTAAGAAGGAAACTTTACTTGAAATGTTTAAGGTAGACCCTAAAATATCCTCTCACGCCAACTTTAGTTTTTAGAGGAGCATTTAGTTATTTTTGCAACACCTTTTCTAATTATATGACATATTTCAACTGCTTTTTAAAGATTCAGTTGATATCTTTAGCATCTCGGTTTTTGTAACCTGGAGTGTCACCAGAGGCTGGTTGAATCCATCCTTTTTCTCTGTTTAAACTATTACATTATTTCTAGTTCAGTTACTCAGACACTATGTTTAATGTGGGATGTCATGTCTGCAAAATAGGCTTTCCTTTAATGCAGGGTTTTCCAACCTTGGCAACTTTAAGATGTATGGACTTCAACTCCCAGAATTCCCCAGCCAGCCATAGAGCTGAAACCCATGCGTCTTACAATTGCCATGATTGTAAATCCTTTTCCATCAAATACAGAATCCTCACTTTGCAAACCTAGTATGGCTTTATTATCATCCCTTGGGTGGAGTCAACTAAATGGAACTGAGTGTTTACTGGCTGGATGCCCTTCCTGTTGCCAATGCAGAGCTTTGTTCAGCAGATATAATTGTGCCCAGAGAGAGAAATACCTTGGATTAAACTCACAGCCTCCTGATTGTGAGGCAAGAACTCCACCTCTAGGCTATCCTGCCACTGTGCAAATCTAATATGGCTTGATGTTTTGAAATTAAGTGTAAACTTAATTTCTGGGCTGGTTTTTACAAGAAAGCTGCAGAGATCTAAGCAGGAAATATGGTCAGAATTCCCCTTAATGAACCTTCCCCCCTAATGAACCTCCTCTGTGCAAACACTACAGTATGTCTTTGTACCTACATCCCCTTCATTTACAGAGTTGTGAAATGACTTGCAGTAGGAAACATTAGGCAACAATTATTAGGCTGTTGGTTTGAGCTCCGAGCTTGGCAATTTGGTTGCAAACATTCCGTCACCATTCGAGGGGACATCATCAGTGCTTTTTGAATTTGACACACAACTCAAAACGCACAGACAACGTCTCCTTGAATGGTGACAAAACGTTCACAACCAAATTGCCAAGCTCGGAGCTCAAACCAACAGCCTCACTACCAACCCGAGCTATCTGCTAACATTTCAACACATTTCAACAATGATTATTTGCTTACAACCTCCTCATTTGCAACTACTTGGATAGCAGGATGCTGTTGTGGCCTGTCAGGTGCCGGCCCCTCCCAGCAGCCGAATCAGAGGAGGAGGAGGCGTGGGAATCAGGGTCAGCTTCAGTATAATCCGGGAGCTCCGAGGGGGAAAGAGGGAATGGAGCTGACAGAGAGAGAGAGAGACAGAGGCAGAGCCTGGGCCATCCGTCAGCGCTCAGATGAAGAGTCAACAGCCCCCAGGTCTGGAGGTGGTTGATGAAGAAGAGGAGGAACAGCTGGGTCCAGTGCCTGACGCACGGCTGCGCAGAAGGAAGAGGAGAGGAGAGCAGTGGAAATCCATGGGCTGATCCTGGGGAAGGAAGAGCCATAGCTGCTAACGAAGCCCCACCCTAGCTCTGGGGGTTAAAAGGCAGGTGGCGGAGATGATTAGGTGAGGCAGACAACTATTGATCTTCTAGCTGGATGGACTTGTTAGCCTGCGAGATAAACTTTTTGCTGGGGCTGCCAGCATTCCTAGTAAAGGAATCTTTTGAATTCACGTCAGAGGGTTTCTCGTGTTTGGGGAGCTGGCTTAGCGACTGTTAAGACAGAAAGGCGGACTTGTGACCTAGATTTGACGTTCTGATGGTCAGGACCACTTGGAAGGTCACATGATTGAACTTTGGGCACTTGCAATATGGCTGCACATTCAGCTGTTTGCAACATCCTGTAGTCACGTGACCACAGTTTATGATGGCTTTGCTGAAAAC
The DNA here is from genome assembly GCF_009769535.1 of Thamnophis elegans. Lineage (NCBI taxonomy): Eukaryota > Metazoa > Chordata > Lepidosauria > Squamata > Natricidae > Thamnophis > Thamnophis elegans. The sequence goes on along the minus strand of NC_045543.1, from coordinate 130,680,001 downwards.
CAGCACTTCCAGTTTTTGGCAAAACCATACCCCTAGCAAACTATAACAAAAACCTTCTTTAGTATTGTTACGATGTATGACCATAATCAACAGGATCCATTACAGTGGCATGTCGAGGACTACCCCTGTAATGCTGTCTCATAGGATTCTGAGACGTTAAGTGAGAATCTTAATGGTTTCCCAGCCTTTGGAATACATTAATATAAAGGGAATGCAAGAAGAAATGCATGATTAAATTCATAGTGGAAGTTTTATGGAAAGCACAGATCCATGAAGAGCTAGCTTTCATCAGGCTATTTTTCAAAGAATAGAAAGATACGTTTTTATGGATAAATAGAATAATGTTTGTTAGGAAAGAAAGATTAGAAATCCTTTTGGATTATATATAAACGTTAATAAAAAAGAACTAAGTTAGATTCAGTTAAATCTTGATTATTAGGGGGGAAATGTTATGATACAGGATATAGTCAAATAAAGGAGGGATAATGATAACAACGTATATATATGTATGGGTACAACATAAGGAAACTGGATGTAAATTGTAAACAGTGATTTGGAAAGGAGGATTAGAAAATTTTGTTACTAAATATTATGGATGTTTAGCTAGAATAGAACATAAGGATTCAGTGTTATTGGAGGATTTTAGAAATAGTAAATGAAACGCCAGTATGTGATTATGTATTAAATCTTGGTATATTTTATGATGAAGGATGTTTAAACAATTATAGTCAAATGGAAATGGAGGTATGATCTGAGTTAAAATACTTGAGTTAATATGAATTATGCTTGATGACTATGGAAGAGATGCACAAAAGCCTTTTGTAACCAACTGATACACTTTCTACAGTATGTAAAGAAGGAAGATTTTATGTGTTGTGTTTGTTCTAAAAATTAAAAATAAAAAAATATTAAATATTTGTTTCAATATCAAATTACAGGCACTAGAAATTAACATTCATTCCGTATATTTTTTACATTTTATTTTCAAACAGTACAATAAATTCAAGTGTCGGATCTTAAATGAAAAAGTCACCACTCCAACTACTACTGTATACAGGTAAAACAGAAGGCAAAATACCTACCTAGTTTGGATTTTCTATTACTAACTATAGTGTTCCCAGTTTTAAACAAAATTATCCCACTTGTAATTTGGAAAGTATATTATAGGCACTTTCACCAAATACCTACCATGGAGTGTCTACCCAATCATAACTATATAGAATATAGCCAATTGGAACAATTTATCTCCGCTACATATCTTAATCCAGTGTTTTGCAATCATGGTAACTTCAAGATGTGTGGACTTCAACTCCCAGAATTCCCCAGCCAAACATAGGAATTCTGGAGTTTGAAGTCCACTTCAACTTCTTAAAGCTGTTATGGTTGAGAAACATGGCTGCAATCCCTCAAGATATTCTCTGACCATTTACCTTTCTCTGTTTTCTGGGCAGGAAGGCACAGTTTCAAAGAAAACCATGATTTGCAGCAATCTGCTGTTTTATTTTAAGTGACAAGGTAGCTCAGTGGCTAAGACACTGAGCTTGTCGATTAGAAAGATCGGCAGTTTGACAGTTCAAATCCCTAGTACTGCATAACGGAGAGAGCTCCCATTGCTTGTCCCAGCTTCTGCCAACCTTGCAGTTCGAAAGCATGTAAAAATGCAAGTAGAAAAATAGGGACCACCTGTGGTGGGAAGGTAACTGTGTTCCATACACCTTCGGTTTTTAGTCATGCTGGCCACATGAACACAGAGAGGTCTTTGGACAACACTGGCTCTTTGGCTTTGAAACGGAGATGATCATCGCCCCCTAGAGTCAGGAACGACTAGCACATATGTGGGAGGGGAACCTTTACTATTTTATAAGAATGTCAGTCTTGATATTATTAGAGGCTGATTGCTGCACATTCATTTCCCTTTTAATAAAAATAAGAAGTCAGTGTTTATGACACAATTTCAAGAAACTGAACCATATCATTACCTTTTAGGTGTGGCCCTTTGATTGATCTTTGTAGAGGGCCTCACGTCAGACATACTGGGAAAATAAAAGCCTTAAAAATACATAAGGTAAGAAATTAAATTTCATCCTGTAATTATAGTATATGTGGCTAAATTCTCCTGACGAGCTTCAGGGCAATTTATCTGGTTGAGTTTTTAAAATCCAGTCAAAACATCTGTAGAAAGATGCATTGATTAGGTTTAGACTTAGTAGAATCATTGGTGTTTAGTTTGAAATAACTGCAGTGCAAAAATATTTTTAGAAGATCTGCCTCTTTTACTGAAATGAAGAAGAGCAATTTAACTTTTTAAACACTGGGAATACTTTGCTTTCATTGAAATCAGCCGGTCTTCTATAGGAATAAATTGAGCCCCTTTGTCGTTTTTTTTTGCTTATTGCAAAAGTTTGAGAAATATTTTATTGGTAGCTGTTTTTTATTGTTGTACAATAGTTTACCTGTCTTCATGTTTCCTTTCATCCAAACGTTATGTAAGAGATTTGCACATCATAAGATATCCTAAATTATTTCTGAAGCTTAGGAAATAAATATAGACTGAATATGTAGCATTACTTTCCTATAAAATCTGTTATTACTTAAAATTGTTCTATGATAACACTATTTGTTACCGAATCTTTTCTATAACTCCAGAATTCTTCTACCTATTGGGAAGGAAAGTCTGATATGGAAACCTTGCAAAGGGTTTATGGCATCTCCTTCCCGGATGCTAAGATGCTGAAAGAGTGGGAAAAGTTCCAAGAAGAGGCAAAGAACCGGGATCACAGGAAAATTGGACGGGTAAGAGGAATTTCTGCTCAAAGAATGCATATGCTTTAAAAAAAAAAAACAATTTCTCCTTCTTCTTTGCTACATAAAATAATAGTTTATATTCAAGTTTATATTCAATATCCTTGCCATCCTCAAGTCAAAGATGCAGAACTTTGTCTAATAAAATTAAATTCAATGGTGAAAAGAGTAAGGTTCTACATTTAGGCAAGAAAAACGAAATGCACAGGTACAGTATAGATGGTACATTGCTCAATAGTGGTAACTGTGAGAGGGATCTTGGAGTCCTAGTGGACAACTATTTAAATATGACTCAGCCGTGTGCAGCAGCTGCCAAAAAAGCCAACATGGAAAGTCATGTGTATTTGAAAATCTGGGTATCAGGCTCCCTTAATGTGACATCTTGCAAAGCCATCTGAGATTCTTTTAAGCTTAAGATGGAGTGTTTTAGTAATATGGGACGGATCTTTGCTCCTTTGCTTCAAACAACCAGGGAGGAAGGTCAAAAGTGAGATTGGTTTTTTTAAGGAAGGAGCCTGTGACTGCAGCTTTGAAGGAAGCCACTTCCATTTGAAAAAGTCATCTCTCAACCTAGCTGCGTTGTTGAGTAACTTCTACCTGGTCTCCAAGCATTCCTTTTTGCGGGAAGCTTGTGGAGAAAGGGAGACAGTTTGATTTTTAGGAAATCATGCATGAAGCAGATTCTCTATATCCTTTCCAGCCAGGTTGCAAGGCTTGGCTTTAGGGCGTAGCATGTTAGTTTTGGGAATGCTGCCAGCTTTATTTCTGGCTTATGGGATTTTTAGTGGTTGGACTTGTTTCTTAATTACATTTTATTATTCGCGATGCACTTGGTTTTAGCAGTTTGTGGGACACCCAGAGTCTTTGATTATCAACTAAGCAATAAAAATTATCTTAGAAAGGAATTGTTTATCTGAATATTCTCCAACAACAGTGCAAATATGGAAATAAATAGGAAAACTTATTATTTTTTATTTATTTATCCCAAAGGATCAAGAACTCTTTTTCTTCCATGAACTCAGCCCTGGCAGCTGTTTCTTCCTTCCGAAAGGCGCTTATGTCTATAATACACTGATAGAATATATCAGGGTAAGTCACGGCAATTCATCTCTGTGGTATCAGCAGCATTCCTTCCTTCAATTCTTCTTTCTCTAGCAGTTTTGCTGCAGCAGAACACTTAACAAATGTCTCACTTAACAGCAGAAAATTGGGGCTCCATTATGGTCGAGGACTACCTGTATTTAACTGTTTTATTTCTGATTATGGCTCATTGGTCATAATAAAAGGATACACAATTGTTTTGTATGTTAATGATTATGGATTATTGATTGTAATGAAAAAGGTATCCGCAGTGGTTAGGAGAAAATTGCTTAACTAAGCATGGATAGTCCTTGACTTACAACCCATTTGTTCAGTGACTGACTGAATAGCAATAGCAATAGCAGTTAGACTTATATACTGCTTCATAGGCCTTTCAGCCCTCTCTAAGCGGTTTACAGAGTCAGCATATTGCCCCCACAGTCTGGGTCCTCATTTTACGCACCTCAGGAGGATGGAAGGCTGAGTCAACCTTGAGCCGGTGAGATTTGAACCGCCGAACTGCAGCTTAGCAATCAGTTGAAGTGGCTGCAGTACTGCACTCTAACCACTGCGCACCTGAAGTTACAACAGCACAGAAGAAGGTGACTTCTGACCGTTTTTCACACATGCGTCCATTGCAATATCCTCATGGTCACAAATTTGGATGCTTAGCAACCGGCTCATATTTATGGCGGATGGAGTGTCCCAGGATCATGTGATCAACTTTTGCGGCCTTCTGACCAGCATAGACAAATGGGGAAGCCATTTCCAATTAACAGCCGTGTTACTGACTGAACTTCAGCGATTCACTTAAGGAGCGTGGCAAGAAAGGTCACAAAATGGGGCAAAACCCGCTTTAACAGTTGTCTGACTTAGCAAGGAAAATGGGCTCGTTGCGATCGTAGGAATGCCTGCGTACGATTCTCTCTGCTCAGTGTGGCTCTGACTCTCTTGATTTTTTTTTTCACAGAGCGAGTATCGAAAACGAGGCTTCCAAGAAGTTGTCTCCCCAAACGTTTACAACAGCAAGCTTTGGGTGACCTCTGGCCATTGGCAGCATTACAGTGACAACATGTTTTCGTTTGAAGTGGAAAAAGAGATCTTCGCTCTGAAGCCCATGAACTGCCCTGGACATTGGTATTCGATTTGTGCCAACTTTTAGATCAATTGCTCTTTTTCCCCCCTTCCTATTCTACTTTGGTCTAGAACAGAGGTCCCCAAACTTGGCAACTTTAAGGCTTGTGGACTTCAAATCCCAGAGTTCCCCAGCCAACTATGCTGTAATGGAGTCCTAGTGGACAACCATTTAAATATGAGTCAGCCATGTGCAGCAGCAGCCAAAAAAGCCAACACAGTTCTAGGCTGCATAAACAGAGGGATAGAATCAAGATCATGTGAAGTCTTAATACCACTTTATAATGCCTTGATAAGGCCACCCTTGGAATACTGCATTCAGTTTTGGTTGCCACAATATAAAAAAGATGCGGAGACTCTAGAAAGAGTGTAGAGAAGAGCAACAAAGAGGATTAGGGGACTGGAGGCTAAAACATATGAAGAACGGTTGCAGGAACTGGGTATGTCTAGTTTAATGAAGAGAAGGACTAGGGGAGACATGATAGCAGTGTTCCAATATCTCAGGGGTTGCCACAAAGAAGAGGGAGTCAAACTATTCTCCAAGGAACCTGAGGGTAGAACAAGAAGCAATGGGTGGAAGTTATCAAGGAGAGAAGCAACTTAGAATTGAGGAGAAATTTCCTGACAGTTAGAACAATTAATCAGTGGGACAACTTGCCTCCAGAAGTTGTGAATGCCCCAACACTGGAAATCTTTAAGAAGATGTTGGATAGCCATTTGTCTGGAACGGTATAGGGTTTCCTGCCTAGACGGGGTTGGACTAGAAAACCTTCAAGGTCCCTTCCAACTCTGCTATTGTATTGTATTGGTCTAGAATTTAATACCTTACTCTTGGAACATACTTGCAAATATTTGTCACCAAAGCCCATATTGCAATGCTTCGTTGCTGTGGCTGTGATCAATTTAGTAACTGACACCTGTCTGTTTAGGTAAACATGTACTGTATCTCCTCTTCTGGTGTTGTGCTTGGCTGGCTGCTTCTCTTCTGTCTGATACCTTGGAAAACACAGAACTGTCAACACAGGGGACGATCCCAGTTTTGTGTTTATAAATCTGTGTATAGATTGCCACAAACACAGTACAGTTTAGATGGGAAAGATAAAGCTAACATGTTGATAATCTGCTAGTTGTTCTGATCTAGGCTTCCCAAAAGCAGAAAGCAAACTCCTGGTCCCGACAAAAAAACCCTTTATTAATTTACTGTGAATTCTGCTCATTCACATCCAGCAAAGTCTTTCAAGGGAGGATTGCCAAACATTGAACTGTTTAATGAAACAGGAGAGAGGATCAAAACCACAAGGATAACCGTATTCATTGTATTTAATTAATTAAATGCAGTTCCAATTCATTAAATGTGGGCTTTGTCCTACCCTACCTGTGTTTTTAGAGAATGGTCGTTAGAGTACCACTTCAAAAGCAAGCATGGTCTTTGGGCCAAACGTAATAGCTAAAAGGAATGATAACTTGTCCTCTACTGAACTGGAAATCCGAAAACTGTAGTCCTTAACCTGCCTGCAGGACTTCTGGTTGGGGAAACTTGGCAGATTTGTAGAAAAGGATCTGCTTTTCAAGACTGCTTTTGATTCTTCATATGGCTGTTCTCAGCAATGTCACCCCAGTCAGATGTCAACTATTTGTCTTACTTTCTTTAGTCTTATGTTTGATCATCGGCCAAGGTCTTGGAGGGAGCTGCCTCTGCGCCTGGCTGACTTTGGAGTTCTGCACCGTAACGAACTGTCTGGGACGCTGACCGGTCTCACCCGAGTGAGGAGGTTCCAGCAAGATGACGCTCACATATTTTGCGCCATGGAGCAGGTGGGAAATGATCTAGGGCAGGGGTGTCAAACTCAAGGCTCGAGGGCCACAGGCCCTCCCGAACCCTCCCAAGCTCCGTTTTCATTGACAGAGCACTTAGGCCACCACAGGCATCCCTGACACAAGTGATGTCGAGCTGGCCATGCCCCCTGGTCACCCGTCACCCCCCCCCCCGAGGTCAAACACAACCCTGATGTGTCCCTCAATGAAATTGCGTTTGGCAGCCCTGATCTAGGGTAATTTAAGGAAAATAGTGTTATAAAAACGAAGGGGTATTGATCGCATTGAGTCTTTTCATTTTGCGAACAGATTGAAGGGGAGATCAAAAGTTGCCTGGAATTCTTGCGCACCGTGTATGAAGTCTTTGGTTTTTCTTTCAAACTTCACCTCTCTACCCGTCCGGAAAAGTTCCTTGGAGATATTGAAGTGTGGAATGAAGCTGAAAAGGTATTTGTGTCCTAAATATAGCGGGTTGTTCATTTATTTCCTATAATAATGTAGGAAGTGGGCCAACGTAAATCAGTCTTAAGTAAGCTCTATCCAAATACATAATTTCCAATTAGTAGTTTGGGGGTTAAATTGTACTGAGCCTGCAGTCCCTGGTGTCCTCAAATACCTTTTCTTAGAGGGGATAAAAAAAGAACACATTCTTTATGTGGATTTTTTTTTCTATAACCTTAGATGCACAAGTTCCATATAGATTAGAGGCAGCAGGAAAGGAAGGATGTGTTAGCATGAGGATTGAGAGCAGGAGTGGGTGGGCTTCAAAAATTTGAGCAACGAGTTCTCTGCCCGGTTGCTGGGTGGGTGTGGCCATGGTGGGTGTGGCCTAGTCGGCCTCCTGCAGCATGGCCGGGGGGGGGGCAGTTTCCGGAGGCTTTTTTTGAGCCTCTAGGAGGGTGAAAACTTCCTCCCCTGGGCTCCAAATGCCCTCCAGAGGCAGGAAACGGGCCTGTTCTGGCCTTCCGGGAGGTTCATTTTCCCCAAGCCTCCACGCAGGCCCTGCATGTACCTCACATCCAAAACGGGCCGCATGGAGACTCCTGGGAAGGGTGGGGCAGGGTGGGATGGCGGGGCGGTGTGGGGTGGGATGGCAAGGTGGGAGGGGCCAGCCAAGGGTAGGATTTGGAGGTTCTCCGAACCGGCCATAACGTTAGCTGTGGGTTCTACTGAACCCGGGCGAACCCGTAGCAGCTCACCCCTAATTGAGGGGGACAAAATGTAGGAGGCCAAAAGGGATTGGCAATGTGAACTGAACAAGTTTGGCACAACTTTTTGAACTGACAACTTTTATTAAAAGGCATATAATTTTGTGAACTGTAGCACGAAGGTGATTCCTTCTGATCTTTGCCGTAGGCTGCCATGAACTTTGGGCTACTATAGATTTCAATGGTTCTGCTACCTAGTATATTCAGAGGGCAGAATCCATTGCCAGGGAAAATAGCTTTAGTGGAACACACTTAAAAGTAAATTTAGTCTAAAAATACATGTTGAGTCTATAACTAACTGATGCTCAGCATATTTTAAGTCCACCTTAAGGGATTCTGAGATTGGAAGGAAGAGAGTTTCTAGATAATAGGATAGCACTGTGATTCAGCCTAGCTTGGTGAATATCATATTTACTGATATATTGCCAGCTTATTGAAACTCAAGGCAGTTAACAAAGTAAAACAAGTAAAGATGTCACCAGGGTTAACACTGACATGTTCTGACCTAGGTTTCCCAAGAGCATGAAGCAAACTCCTTGTCCCAACAAAAAACCCTTTTATTAATTTATTGTGAATTCTGCTCATTCACATCCAGCGAAGTCTTTCAAGGGAGGATTTACAGTCACAGACCTTATCTGGCTTGGAGAGTCACGAACCAATTAATCGAACCAATTGTCTCCTGAAAACTCCACTCCCCTTTCGCTCCTCTTTTATTTCCTCTCTGGGAGAGGCCATTCATCGTCCACTTGTGGTCTTACTTCCAAGTTGACCCCTGTTCTTTAGCTGTTCCCTTCATCTGGCAACTCTGTGCATGTGCACACTGGGAACAGGCTCCAGCTGTTCGTCTGTCTCACTGATGTCTGACTCCAAAGGCAGCTGATAACTGGCATAGGGCTCTGGCTCCCTCTCTGCCTCCAACACAGAGCCCTCATCAGAGCCTTCCCCAGACTCCAGGACTGGCCCTTCCCAACCTCCTCACTGTTTGAATTTGCTGCCAGCTCTGCTGCCGGGCCACAACATGCCTTGGCTATACAAACACATACACACAAACACACACACACTCCTCTAACGTTTGTGTTGTGAAGAAGAGAAACAATCAGTCATTTTGCTTAGAATAAATCCATTAACATTTGGCGTATCATTTTCCACTAGCAACTTGAAAACAGCCTGAATGAGTTCAACGAAAAATGGGAACTGAACCCTGGAGATGGAGCTTTCTATGGGCCGAAGGTTAGTAAATCACCTTAAGAGCAACATTTTAAAATACTCTTTCATTTTCCTTGAAGTTGTTTTTGTAATTTATTTCATTAGAGAAGCTATGGACTGGTGCTGTTCGCTTACCTGTGCTTGACTCCCATTATACCATAATTCTCTTCAGAGCTCTGAAGTTATTTAGCAGAATATTCAGGCAGGAGGGTGAGAAAAGTTCTCTACTTACCCTGTTTCCCTGAAAATAAGACCTCCCCGGATAATAAGACCAATCGGGCTTTTGAGCCCATGTGCTAAAATAAGCTGTCAGCACTCCTCCATTGAATAATTAGGAAAGAAAACCATGAGACTCCATTGATAGAAATCAAGTGTACTTTTACTAATTATAAATGATTAGAAGCGTAGCAAAGCGAAAGACTGATTATTTAGGCGCGAAAGCAAATGATATATAGAATAACCCATTCCCCTCCCCTTGGCATCCCAGTTACAGTCCAATCATAATTCTCCCAAGTGTCAGGTGTGAGATAATTTTGAAAGGCATCACCCAGATGGAATGTCGCTGCCGTTGGCCTTGGCGGGAAACCTCCTCCGCATGCGCAGCAAACTCCAGGATCTTCCTCCAGCACAATTAGTATTCCCCTCCCAAATACCATGCCCCCCTCCCCGTTTCAATGGCAGCCGAAGCAGCAGCAAAGCAGAGGCTGACATAAGCCCTCCCCTGAAAATATTGCAACACAGCAGCAGCCATGAGGTGACCACACTCGCCGTCTCCTGCCCCTCAAAAATAATAAGATCTCCCCAAAAATGAGGCCAAGCGCTTATTTCAGGGGGTGAAAAGAAAATAAGACCCTGTCTTATTTTTGGGGAAAGACGGTAGTCCTGTACCATAAAATAGGGACAGGTTGGTGTATGTGTGAGACATACTCACTTATTCTTAGCCTTCCTCTTTGCCTGTTGAATAAGTAAAGCTTATCAGGGGAGTTGATCTGAGGAATGGAGTAGACCAGTGTTTCTCAGCCTTGGCCACTTGAAAATATGTAAACTTCAACTCCCAGAATTCCTCAGCCAGCCACAGTGGCTGGGGAATTCTGGGAGTCGAAGTCCACACATCTTCAAGTGTCCAAGGTTGAGAAATACTGGACTGGACTATGAGCTAAAAAGAATTGTATACAGAAGAATTGCATGTAACAGATTTGTATGTGCGGTACAATGTGGTGATATTTTATACGAGAGAAATAGGGTGAAGACTGCCTCTCTTTATTTGTTCTCAGGGTATATGGTAGCTGCAGATAGTCTTTCATTTGGCAAGATTCTGTCAATAGGAAACAATGAAGAACTCAGCTTTGAAGTATCAACACATTTCATTGTTTGTTTTGGAGGCCTGACAAGTGCAGTGCTTAGAACAAAAATGCTAGATCTGATTGATAGCGTTTCACTGACACTTTGCAAGATGAAAATGAGAGGAACACATCCATTTCTGTGTAATTCAGAGACAAAGACAATTCTTTGCGCAATTTGTACCAAGGCGAACTAGATTGTAAAGCAAGATAGTAAAAAAGAATCCTAATGAAATATCTTAGGAAACATTTTGCTCTCTTTGGGAAGAAGCTGCTGATTATAATGATTGGCAGATATAGGCACCATATTGTTAAATAAAGGAGTTACCGTATTTTCCAAAGTATAAGACGCACCAAGATTTTGAAGACGCAAATTAAAAAAAAAGATTTTGCACTCTGCAGACCTCCCAAAAATGGCCCATTTTTTGCAAAAACAGGCCTGGTTTCTGTCAAAAAAAAGGGCATGCACAGCCTTTAGGAGGCTTATAGAGTGCTCCTGGGGGGGGGGGAACAGAGCAAAAAAACAGCTCATTTTTCATTCATTTTTGCCCTCCCCAGGAGCACTCTGGAAGCCTCCTAAAGGCTATGCATGCCCATTTTTGCAAAGGGGGCAGGGTTTTGGGAGGCCAAAAATTCAGTGTATAAGACACACCCAGATTTTCATGCTCTTTTTTTGGGGGGGAGGTGCCTCTTATAGTCTGAAAAATACGGTAATCAAGATTTAATGGAAGCAGGAGAATAATCTTGAAGTTGGTCCCTGAGTGAAGAACTTGCTGGTTCGTTCTTCCCTTTGACACTAAGGTACGTTTTTCCTCAGCGGACCATTAGACAATGTGAGGATGCTTTTCATTATGACGCGAATTCCAAATTGGGTACAAAATAGGATTTTAAAATGTGGAATTAAGTGATATTAAAAATCAAGGCCACAAGGAATAATAGCAGATTCGTTTAGAATTAAAAGCTTGAGTGAACAAATCATTTTTCAGCTATCGCTGAAACTTGCAGATCTTGGTGTGGGCTAAAACCCTGGCAAATGCCATACCATCAGTAGATGATACAGTAGAACCTCTGGTCACGAACGCTTCTGACCACGACCAAATCGGGCTCTGACCAAAAAATTCCCATTTTTTTTTCTGCAGTCGATTTCCCCTTCCACACCATTTTTTTTGTTTCCATTTCAAAAATTAGGTCATGACCAGAGATGGTTTTTGAAGAAACAATTGAACTTATTTTGTTTTTCTGTGAAGATGTTTCGCTTCTCAACCAAGAAGTTTCTTCAGTTCAGTTCTTCTATATTTGTAAGAATTCTGTCCATGTTTGTTTGTCTCATCCTCTAACTTTTCACCCCCAAAAGATTGATATCCAGATCAAAGATGCCATTGGGAGGTACCATCAATGTGCCACCATCCAGTTGGATTTCCAGCTCCCTCTGAGATTTAACCTGACATACATGAGGTAAATACATCCCATGGTTTGATTCTGCATTTTATAATTCTCATCTAGTTAACTGGGTTTTGAGAATTAGCATATTTTTCGGAGTATGAGACGCACCTTTTTCCCCCTTAAAAGAGAGTGGAAATTTGGGTGCATCTTATACACTGTATGTAGCCCCACCCCCACCCATCGCCCCCCACCCTTTGGGCTCTTCTTCCCAGCAATTTACCTCCATACAGCAAATGGGGAAAAGGGGGCTTGCAGAGGCTGCAATAGGCTATAGCAATCCCTGCGACCTGAAACAGCTGATGATCGGGAGGTGTGCCCAAACTGCAAGTGAAACTTTCTCTTTGCTCCAAGAGGCAAATTGCTGGGAGGCAGAAGCAGATTTTTTTTCTTGTGCTAATCAGGCTGTTTGCTGTTTCCTGCAAGGAGGTAAGTCAATAACTATAAATTCCTAGAGAAGGTTCAAATTATTAGACTAATATTTTAAAGACTGCTTTATTATGGTTCTAGACAACTCAACAAAATGAAGAAGCTTTTTAAAATAAATGCTTGATCTGAAGAGGCTCAGTGCTATTGTATCTCCTTTTAAATAGCAGAGAATAACTATACTTCCAGAAAGCACATCATTTTTAACAGCATCTGTACAAGTATAGTCTGAAACGTAACAGTACAGTGTATATTGTCTGTACTGTTTGCTATTTGTTGCAAGGAGACAAATTGCTGGGAGGCAGAAGCAGATTTTCCCCCCCGCCCCTTGTTTTCCTCCCCAAAAACTAGGTGGGTCTTATACTTCGGAGCGTCTTATACTCTGAAAAAATATGGTATACTGATTTTATCTTCTAGCCATGATGGTAATGACAAAACGAGACCGGTGATTATACATCGTGCCATTTTGGGATCGGTGGAGAGGATGATTGCTATCCTGACTGAAAACTACGGAGGCAAATGGTATTGTATTGTTATTTTATACAGATAGTCCTCAACTTACAACCATTCATTACGTGAGCGTTCAAAGTTACAACAGCACTGAAAAAAAATGGAACTCATGACCAGTTTTCTTATCATTTCAACATTCTCATGGGCAAGGGATCAAAATTTGGGTGATTGACAAGTGGATGTATTTATTTGAATTGATTTTATTTGAATTGATTTTATTTGTAGGCCGCCCTTTTCCCTGAGGGGACTCAGGGCGGCTCACAGAAACCAGGGAGAGGGGAATACAAAACAATACAATACTAAAACAACAACACATAATAAAATAATACTCAACATGCATACAACATTCGGGCGGGGCAATGGTCCTTATCCCCAGGCCTGACGGGCGAGCCAGTTCTTCAAGGCTATGCGGAAGGCCTGGACGGTGGAGAGGGTGCGGATCTCTACGGGGAGCTCGTTCCAAAGGGTCGGGGCCGCTACTGAGAAGGCCCTCCTCCTTGTGGTTGCCAGCCGGCATTGGCTGGCCGATGGGATGCGGAGGAGGCCTAACCTATGAGATCTTATAGGCCGTAGGGAGGTAATTGGCAGAAGGCGGTCTCTCAAGTATCCAGATCCACTGCCATGTAGGGCTTTATGGGTGGTCAATAGCACCTTGAAGCGCATCCGGAGATCGACAGGTAGCCAACGCAGCTCGCGGAGGATAGGTGTAATGCGGGTGAATCGAGGTGCACCCGCGATCACTCGCGCGGCTGCGTTTTGTACTAGCTGAAGTCGCCGGATGCTCTTCAAGGGCAGCCCCATGTAGAGCACATTGCAGTATTCCAGCCTAGAAATCACGAGGGCCCGAGTGACAGTTGTGAGCGCCTCCCGGTTCAGGTAGGGTCGCAACTGGCGCACCAGGCGTACCTGGGCGAATGCCCCCCTGGTCACAGCCGCTATATGATGGTCGAATGACAGCTGTGGATCCAGGAGGACTCCCAAGTTGCGAACCCTCTCTGAGGGGTGTAGAATTTGACCCCCCAGCCTGAGTGTTGGATTAATGGCCGAATTTTTGGGAGGAAAACACAACAGCCACTCGGTCTTTTCTGGGTTGAGCACAAGCTTGTTAATCCTCATCCAGTCCATGACGGCTTCGAGCCCCCGGTCCATTACGTCAACCGCTTCATTGATTTGGCACGGGGCGGACAGATACAATTGAGTATCGTCCGCATATTGATGGTATCTAATCCCGTGCCTACGGATGATCTCTCCCAGCGGTTTCATGTAAATGTTAAATAGTAGGGGGGATAAGACCGAACCCTGCGGCACCCCATATTTTAGGGGCCTTGGGGACGATCTCTGCCCTCCCACTAACACCGACTGCGACCTGTCCGAGAGGTAGGAGGAGAACCACCGTAACACGGTGCCTCCCACTCCCACCTCCCGCAGTCTTCGCAGAAGGATACCATGGTCGATGGTATCGAAAGCCGCTGAGAGGTCAAGGAGGACCAGGATGGAGGGATGTCCTTCATCTCTGGCTCTCCAGAGATCATCCATCAATGCGACCAAGGCGGTTTCAGTGCTGTAACCGGGTCTGAAGCCTGACTGGAAGGGGTCTAGATAGTCTGCTTCCTCCAAGGACCGTTGGAGCTGGAAGGCCACCACCTTCTCAACAACCTTCCCCAAAAAGGGGAGGTTGGAGACCGGGCGGTAGTTATTAAGGACAGCTGGATCTAGGGATGGCTTCTTCAGGAGGGGTCTCACCACCGCCGCCTTCAGTGCGGCGGGGAAGTTCCCCTCCCGAAGGGAGGCGGTTACAACCGCCTGGATCCAGCCTCGTGTCACCTCACTGCAGTTAGAAACCAGCCATGAGGGACACGGATCCAAAGCACAGGTGGAGGAACTCACAGCTCTCATGGCCTTGTCCACATCCCCGGGGGTAACCTCTTGAAACTCAACCCAGAGCTGTTGTACTTGGTCCCCCTGAGTCTCGGCTGGAACTGCAGATGTGGAGTCCAAGTCCGTCCGAAACCGAGCAATTTTGTCCGCTAAGAATTGGGCATATTCTTCAGCTCTGCCCTGCAAGGGTTCCCCCGCCTCCCTTTTGTTCAACAGGGAGCGGGTTATCCTAAACAGGGCGGCTGGCCGGGACTCTGCGGACGCAACCAGGGAGGCTATATGTGATCTTTTAGCTGCCCTAAGTGCCCTAGTATATTCCCTGGTGCAGGTGGTTACCATTGCTCGGTTCGATGCGGACTTATCGGACCTCCAACGGTGCTCTAGGCATCTCCTCCGGCGCTTCATCTCCCGGAGCTCCTCGGTGAACCAAGGAGGTCTCCGGGATCCGCCGCCTCGGAGGGGCTGCAGTGGCGCAATCCGGTCGAGGGCCTCTGACGCTGCCGAGTGCCACGCAGCAGCCAGAGTCTCCACCGGACTGTGGGTGAGAGTATCAGGAATAACCCCAAGCTCTGTCTGGAACCTTACTGGCTCCATAAGACGCCTGGGGCGGAACCACCTGGTCGGTTCCTCCTCCCTACAGTGGGGGTTGGGCTTCCGGAAGTCGAGCCTCAGTAGGCAATGGTCTGACCACGACAGGGGTATGATGTCACTCCCCCTCAGACCAAGATCACACATCCACTGCTCCGAGAGAAATACAAGGTCAAGCATGTGTCCCGCCGAATGGGTTGGGCCTCGGATTACTTGAGTCAAGCCCATGGCTGTCATGGAAGCCATGAACTCCAGCGCCCCGTCAGAGTTTTCACCGAGCGTCGGCAGATTAAAGTCCCCCAGGACCATCAGCCTAGGGAACTCAACTGCCAGCTCGGCTACTGACTCGAGGAGCGAGGGGAGGGCTGCTGCAACGCTGTTGGGAGGCAGGTACGTTAGCAGCAAACCCACTTGACCCTTGAGGTCCAACTTTAACAGCAAAGACTCACACCCGACAATCTCCGGAGCAGGGACCCTACGAGGAACTAACGACTCCCGGATAACAGCGGCCACACCCCCACCCCTTCCCTGGGCTCTCGGCTGATGCAGCACCTGAAAACCTTCTGGGCACAGTTCTACGAGGGGGACTCCTCCCTCTGGGCCCAGCCAGGTCTCAGTAATACATGCCAGGTCTGCCCTCTCGTCTAAAATTAAGTCCCGGACGAGAGGTGCTTTATATACAACAGACCTGGCATTTAGCGACAACAGCCTGAGACCAGGGTCCTGATTACTTACACCATCTGGTCTTGGAGTGGGACTCCTAGGGCCGGAAGGAGGGATCTCTGTGATGTAGCGAACCCTCCTTCCCCGGTAATGGCCTGCCCTAGAGTCCCCGCCGTATCTGCCCCTCCCTGTCACGACCGCAATACCCCGACCCTCTCCCGTGTCTTTAGCCCCCTCAGCCACCCCCATAGCCCCCGCAATTCCCGGCAGGTCCTCCGAATCAAGCACACTCATTTATACACTCAAGCAGTCCCCACGTGATAATTAAAACACATAAAATACAAGAGTCATAGGGTAATAAAAGTGGGATCATCCAATTCACACATACAATCACATGCACTCGCCATACCATTTAAGAGTGTGCGCAGCGTGCGTAGATCTTATAAAAGAGTATATATAGAAGGGGGAGTAGCCTTCGTCCCTTCTTATGTATTTGGGAAGGTCCCAAAAAGTCCAGGCGATTAGAAGAAATCGTTAAAGCTGTTAAAGTCCGATTTATCGATAGTGTCAGTAAAGGCAAAGTCTGGGCAGTTAAGATGGTTTCCCTTGGGCGATAAAAGATAATATTGACCAGATGGATGCAGTTAGTTCGTACGTGCAGAGGCCTGGCAGATGTAATTATAGATGTAATTGTAGGTGGAGTGAGTAGGTGGTAATTAAGAAGGCGGTAGAGATGGTAAAAATGATGAAACCAGCCAAGAACTAGAGGAAGCGCCAGTAACGGCCACTGGAGGGAGTCAGAGGTCCACATATGCTGCCTTTCCGGAGTAATGGTGTCCAATACAAGATGGTCTGGTAGACCGTTTTGCCTGACGTGGCACTCCTGAGGCAGCAACAGCAGCAGATGGTACCCAACACAATAAAAAGTTTGTTGTTGCAGTCCTGGGATCACAGTCCAGGAAGGTAGATGGTGAATAAAACCTTGCAAAGCCCAGTGAAAGCAGCAGCAGAACCCAAAGGAGATGTCGTACCAAGGGGAAAGAAAGCAGTCAACAGGGCCGCAATACCAGACAGTAAAATTGTGGTGGGGGTAGAAACCAAGTCCTCCGGACCAAACAGGCACTTCCATGCAGCTCCTTACCCTCTGATCAGGGCACGGAACAAGCTCCCCAGGGTAGCGGGGCAGCTTCTTGGGACAGCGGGGCCAAAGCCACCGCCGCTCATGCAACGCCGCCACCACCGCCACCCAGCTGTTCAAGAGGGAGCAGTCAACAGGGCCGTAATGCCAGGCACCAGAATTGCGGTGAGGGTAGAAAAATAATCCTCCGAACCAAGCAGGCACTTCAAAGCACGGATCCAGCCTCCCAGGATAGCGGGGCAGCCTCCTAAGGCAGCGGGGCCGAAGCCGCCGCCGCTCGCGCAACGCCGCCACCGCCGCCGCCCAGCTGATCGAGAGAAAAGTCACCGAGGGAGGTAACGCCGTCCCGGGACCACCCGCAGGCAGCCCCCTCCTCAAAAAGTTACCTTCCCTGGAAGCCTGACAGCTGATCGTTTGCGAGGACCCCTCCGTTGTCATATTCGGGGTCCTCGTCGCCTGGAATTTTCCGCTGTTTCTTTTCAGTAGCCGGAGCGTTAGAGCTCGGCGGCCATTCCCATTCTCGCGCATGCGCAAATTTATGACAGTTGCATTGTCCTGAGGTCATGTGATAATCATGTGTAACCTTTGCAACTGGCTTCCGACAAGCAAAATCAATAGGGGAAACCCAGATTCACTTAACGACTGCATAATGTACTTAACAACTGCAGTGATTCACTTAACAACCGTGGCAAAAAAGGTATAAAATGGGGTACAACTGTCTTGCTTATCAACAAATTTTGGGCTCCATTGTACTCATACGTCTAGGACTACCTGTACATAAAAATATGAAATCGTAACTGTCAAGTTATAATTACTATCATATCATACTCCATACAGTTCAAGGTGGTGTATATAATATCCCTGCTTACTATTTTCCCCACATCAACCCTAAATAAGGGGACTGAGTTTAGACATTGCAATAAATCAGGGGTGTCAAGCTCAAGGCCCGTGAGGTGCTTAGATCTGACTCACGGGGGTGGGCCTGGAAAGGACTGGCCCGTACCCCGTTTTTGGCCTGGACGGCCTCCTGCCGGCGAAAATGGGGCTTATTGGGCCTCATGTGCTTCCTGCACCCCATTTTCGGCCTGGACGGCCTCCTGCCCCACTTTTCTGGTTAAAATGGGGCCCCGGAGGGGGGGGGGCACGCATGGCCAGCAGGGTGCTGCAGGAGGCATCTTTACCGTTTCCACCCATTCAAAGTTACAACAGTGCTGAAAAAAAGTAGCTTACAACATCTTATTAAAGCCATATAAGAAGCCATGTTACATTTTGAACTAGAAAGTTTGTTCAATCTCAATTAGTTGGTAGAACTACGATATGGAATCAGGATCTGACCTATTCTGAACTATGAAGAATAATCCTTTTTTTTTTTCTGATACTGTAAGAAATGCACAGTTTTGAAGCCCATTCTGTGTACACTTCCTAAGAAATACTTACAATTAATAGCAGTGCAGAAGGTCATTGTTGCTAGATCCTCCCAAAGTTAGCAGGAATTGCTGTTGTCTCTAAGCATATAGCACTGACTTCTGTTGCTTCTCCTTTGTCCAAGGCCACTCTGGTTATCTCCTCAACAAGTGATGGTAATACCAGTTGGACCAACGTGTGATGAATATGCACAAAAGGTAAGTTTTAACTTTTATTTTGTCCTAGATGCAAAATCAACTTAGGAACGCCTACAGATGTGAACATATCCAAAAAGAGAATGGCAAATTCCTTGGCAAAAGAAGCATTGCTTTTTGAGAGCAACATAGATGGATTCTATGTTGTCAGAGACTAAAATCCAGAAGTCCTTATAGGCCATGTTGATTGATTGATTGATTGATTACATTTGTATGCCGCCCTTTTCCCCGAAGGGGACTCAGGGCGGCTCACAATTCAATCAGGGAAGGGGGTACAGACAAGGGAATAAAAAAAGACGAGACATAACAATACAAAAATTTAAAAAACACACAACAACCATACCATTCGAGAAGGGGGGCAAAAACTCTTTAGCCCCAGGCCTGTCGGAACAGCCAGGTAAACAAAACCTACACAAGAACAGGTGCAAAGCACTCAAATTGCAAAGGAACTCTTTGTATGTAGCTCACAGTTTGACCAATATTTCAACTCCTTATTTACAAATCTATTTTGAAAGTGAACATCTGTCAAAGAGAAACTGAGAAGTGGGTTGCTAGCTATCCAATAGAGAGGAATATCTGGGGAGATTTATCTATTTAAGTGTGATTAAAGGCTGTTCTGCTTGTGGTTTTGGATGGAATAGAATAGAATAGAATAGAATAGAATAGAATAGAATAGAATAGAATAGAATAGAGTTCTTTATTGGCCAAGTATGATTGGACACACAAGGAATTTGTCCTTGGTGCATAATAATGGAATTATTATCTGTCATAATTTGTCTTTATTGTCTCTGGTGCATAATCTCTCAGTATACATAAAGCAACAAATGATAAATCATGATCATAATATGATCATCATAAATCAGAAGATACAACACTCAGTGATAGTCATAAGATACTAAATAAAAACAATCTACATAAATCATAAAATAGAAACAACAAGGGATAGTCATAAGGAATAGATAATAGGAAAGACAAGAAGGATTATAGTAATACAGCCCTACGACATGGTTTGATACCCTAGGGCAGTGTTGGCAAACGTGCGTAAGGAAACCAGAAGCCCCCATGCGGTCTTCATGCATGCATCAGAGGTGGGTTTCTGCTGGTTCACCCCACATCGGGCGAACCGGCAGTGGCAAGAGGCTCCACCCACCCACCCAGACAATTCTGTGCAGAAGAGTCGCACACAAGTGCACAAGAGCAAACTGGTAGTAAAATAAATTGAAACCCACCACTGGTGCGCATGCGTGCCAGAAACCGGAAGAGCAGCTGCCCGGGTGTGAGGCACGTGTGAAGACTAGCTGGCTGGTGCGCCAGAACCTGGAAGAGCAACGGGCCATGGCTCGCGTGCCCAGAGAGATGGCTCTGCGTTCCACTTTGGGCACACCTGCCATAGGTTTGCCACCACCGTCCTAGGGCATAAGACAGTGCTTTGAGAATTAGTTGTTTCGCAGAGTGATGGCATTGGGGGTGGGTGGGTGGGTGAACTGTTTTGTTTATGACTGTACAGTCATATGCGTGTTTGTGCATGTATATAATGATTCCAGTGACTTTCTTGCTATGTTCTTGAGTAATGTATCTAGATCAGTCACAATTTGTTTTCATGTCTGCCTCTATTGAATACCTTTGAAAAACATGTTCTCCGAATACTTCCTATGTAAATACTGCAGGGCTTAACTTCTATATGTTAATGTGATTACAGACTCTGACTATTCCAATGTCATGTTGGTGGAGCAACATGATTTTGATTTGGAGAATTGCAAAGCCCCAAAATACCTTTCCCTCCAGATGTCTGTTTTATGCACTAAAACATTGCTGATTTGGTTCTCCCAAAGGTGAAGCAACAGTTCCATGAGGCTGGCTTAATGGTGGATGTTGACGTGGACCCTGGCTGCACTCTGAATAAGAAGATCAGAAACGCTCAGCTTGCCCAGTACAATTTTATTTTAGGTAAAAGTGTCTCCGTGCAGTATGTGTGCCTAGCTCCATTTGAGCAATATCCACTTTAAAGTAGCATTCAGGGTTCCACCACAAAACCGCGGACGACAAAATTGCGCTCGACGAAAGCGCGTACGTGACGTCATCACAGCGCGACGAAAACATCGCGCTGTGATCGATAAATATAAAAATAAAGCGAAAACCTTACCCTAACCTCCCCAAACCTAACCCTAAACCTAACCCTTAACCTAACCCTAAACCTAACGCTAACCCTTAACCTAACGCTAAATGTAACCCTAACGCTCTAACCCTAACCCTTAACCTAAACCTAACCCTAACCCTAACCCTTACCTTTATGTGAATCGGCTTGCTTTATTTTTATTTTTATTTCAAT
Source organism: Thamnophis elegans (assembly GCF_009769535.1). Taxonomy (NCBI): domain Eukaryota; kingdom Metazoa; phylum Chordata; class Lepidosauria; order Squamata; family Natricidae; genus Thamnophis; species Thamnophis elegans. The sequence continues at coordinate 130,658,825 of NC_045543.1, read as the reverse complement.
TTTTTATTTTTTTCGTCGCGCTGTGATGACATCATATGCGCGCTTTCATCAAGCGCGCTTTTGTAGACCGCGGTTTTGACGGGTTACGGCATTCAGAAGCTAATTAGCAGTTTGCCTGCTTGTTAATATATGAAGTTGCTTTTTTTTGCCAGCAGCATTCAGACATGCAAGGAAAGCGCAGTTATTTTTTTTAAAGTTCTTTTATTTTATTTGAACAAAAACACAAAAAAAAGAATCATCCTTCATTACATCTTGTAGAAAGCATGTCGATTGGTTACAGATAACTTTCATGCATTTCTTCCACAGTCATTACTTATAGTTCATATTAGATTATACACTTTAAATCAAAAATCTTTGTATATCTTACTATCAATGTACCACTATTCTCATTTGACTACAATTATTTGAACGTGCTTTTACCTCAAATCAGTCATACTTAAAGACACAACCACATAATGGCATTCATTAGCTATTTCAAAAAAAATATCCTCCAATAACATTACACCTTTATGACATCTTCTAAGTAAAAGTCAATTAATAAAGTTTCTAAACCTTTCCCCCACTCCCCCCCCAACTCACTGTTTAGAATTTATATCTAAGTTACTTTTGCCAATACCATAGCATGCATATATTATTAAACAATGTCCATTGACATTTCCTTGTTGTTATTATAAATGGCTAAAAATCATTCACTATTTATGTTCCATCTCCTCTCATCAGACCCTCCCCACTCCCCAAAAAAACCTTACACCTTTATAACAAGATCTAAATAAAAATTTGTTAATAAAATTTATAGGTCTTTTCCCCCAAGTCAATTTTATATGATCTTATCTCTCTTGCCAATTGTGGTGTCAGTCTTTTTTTAATCCCCTTTATAAGATTTTTATAGACTTCTCTCCGCACTTTGTTGCTTGAAGGATCTCTCAGGTAATCTCGTTGCCCACCAGCTGCTACTAAAATTAGCTTGTCTTTGGTTGTCAATCTTGCTTCTGAAAAAATTTATCTTCTTAAGTCCATCAGCATTGCTATTTTTTTTCTTCTGTGTCCTGGAATTGGTAGAGCTCCAATTCGTCGAATTCCCTTTTCCATATTCCCTTCTTTCCACTTTCACCTACATTTGCTCCATTAATAAATTCATCTATTGTCTTATCTTTATCTTCTGTATCTTCATTCTCCCCTTTAATTTTTGGAGCTCCAACCCCATCATCTTTTGCTGTGAGGAAGACTAGTCTTTCCTACTTCTTCTCAATTCTCCCATATCTTTCCAATAGATTTTGAATTCCAGCCAAGATATTTTGGAATTTTAAGGTTTCCTCATCTGAATATTGATCCATGTTTCCAAAACAGAAGAAGGAAAAAAAACTAATAGCCACTGCCACTCTAGCCTTCCAGGCCTCTTTTATTTTTTATTTTAGATTGACTTGAACACAAGTTCTTTTATGCTCTTCAAAGGAGAAGGGTTCTGTTTCCCCTCCCCCTTTCCCCTGCCAAAATAGTTCTCAAAGACACCTGTGAAAACAATCCATGTCCTTGGCTCTTTATTAGTTTCTGTAAACAAGTTGCAAATCCTTCAGCTACAAAGTCAGTGAAGTCAAAGAAGGAAAGAGAAGAGATACTGGGGTTTTAAAAAACCCAGCCTCTGACCTCCGAGTGGCAGTGTGCTACTTTTCACTTTCTAATATTTATCTCTGGCTTATAGGAAACAAAGTTCTTTAGATTTCTTTTAGTGAAATTTAATAACAAGTAATAGGAAGAATTGTTAAAATAAGAAGGAAGGTTTTAATCCAGAAGTCAAAAAATAAAGCAACAAAAAGCAGAAGAAAAAAAATCAATCCATTCACTTTAAGAGGAGAAATGAGAAACATTGCGAGCACTTCAATCCACAAAGAATAGTTACAAAGAAAAAAAGCTTTCCACAGCAATCCAATTAGGGTTTATTTCGCCACTCAATTCTTTTGCTTAAAGATCTAATTTGGCTTTAAAGAAAAATTTCTTTGGGCAGTCTTTCGCAAAATAGAAAAAATACCTCACCAGATGGACTCACTTTCTCTTTTCACTTCCTTCCGGAGAGTCTGGGGGCTGCCTGTTTACCGCTGGCTTGAAGCACTTCCCTTGGGTCGATCAGGGACTTTGTCACTGAGACCAGCAAGGCTTTGTCTTCCTGATCACCGTCTCTATGGGACGGTTTAGGTCTCAATGGACTGTCCAGTGGCAAAAGTATCAATGCGGTCTCGGAGTATCGAGACCGCATGTTGTGACATCGCGACATGGATCCTCCTCCTCCTCAAAAGCACCGTTATTAAAATGCACGAGTTCTCCTTTTAATGAATGCCACTTTTTGGAACGAATCTGAGCTTCCAGGCCTGTATAGCTATTAAATTGCACTAGGTCTTCAATTGTAGCAATGTACCTTCTCTGCTGGCTTCTCAGATTGACAGAAAATGCTGAGAACTCTGCTCTTCCCCCCATTCCAATGTTTCTCGACTGGCGATTTTAAGGCAGGTGGACTTCAGCTCCTAGAATCCACCTGTCAAGTTGCATCAATCAAGTCTTTATTATTGTCGTAGACCAACATAAGCAGGGTGAACTGCAAACAATAATTTTAAAGCTAAAATAAAATAAAATATACAGTTAAAAATCATTAAAAATGAATATGTATAATAAACTCCGTAAAAGTTAACTTATTTGTTGAGTTGGAGTTCACCTGTCTTAAAGTTGCCACGGTTGAGAAACACTATTCTAATGAAAGAACTAAAGGCTTGAAAAGAGATGTAAAAATTAATGCCTAAGGAACACATAACAAACACAATGAAAAGAGATG